>NW_022436993.1:1214611-1324828 GCF_009761245.1 Sapajus apella | reverse complement strand
TTTCTTTCTTTCTTTTTTTCTTTCTTTCCTTTCAGATGTAGTCTTGCTATGTTGCCCAGGCTGATCTCGAACTCCTGGCATCAAGAGGTCCTCCCACCTTGGCCTCCTAAAATTCTGGATTACAGGCATGAGCCGCTGCAGCTGGCCTAATTCTCATAAATCCTTTTTTGAAAAAATGTACTTAAAATGGATGGTTTCTGTGTGCATTGAAGTTTCAATAAAAGGATTTTATATTACAAAAATTAAAGAAAAAAGTACTCTTTAAGTTACCTTTTATTCAGGGTTTGCATCCTTAGATTCCTTAGGGTCAGTGCTCTAAACTGGGGTCCATGAATGAATCTACGGGTCCATCAGTCAACTAAAATTATAGTCAAAATTTTGATGGTTATATGCTTCGTTTTGTATTTTTGGATACGGATCCATAGTTTTCATCAAAAGCAAGTAAGGATCTATAACCTCAAAATAGGTTAAGAGCCTATAAGGTATTGAATAATAGACACTAAATCCAAGTATCTGTTATTGGAAGTTAATATAGCATTGGAAGATTAAAGCAGCTTAATCCAATTGGAAGGACAAAAAGAGAATATGTGTTGTAACAGTCCATTGTTTTCAAAACCTTGTTATTTTTTCTTCATTTCTACAATCTTGCCTGCCTTCTGTGATTGTAAAGCCAGAGTCTTGCAAGGGCTGCTTAAAGGAGAGTATAATTCAAGACTGCAATAAGAGTTTGATGTTTACGGCATCAGTTTCCAAGTCCGGCTGTAAATATAATATAGTTGAGAGATGGAGCAATACGATCTGTTTGAGCTTGAAAAAACAGTGATGCATAGCCAAATACTTTGAACTGTTTCCTTGTTTAAGGAGAAATCTATTTCAAGATTTGATTACCACGAAGTCAGACAACTTTTTCATCACTAAGTCTTTTCAATTCCATATCATGTGTTTCAAATTTTGTCTGCATAACTTATTTTTGTTCGACTTTTCTGTCAAAAACAATGTGGAAATCCCAGGTTATATAATTGAGGTCTTGGAGAGGCAATATACATCTAGCCAACCAAAATAAAATGAAAGCTATTATCATGAAACATGCTTAAGGAAGTCTATCCTTTGTTCGGTTAAAAGTGCCAAGATTTGTGATCTTAGGATGAAGTCAAAAGAAACTAAAATGGATTTTCCTTAATATAAACATGTGTAAAATCATTCTTTACCATAACAGATGATTTGCACAAACATTTGTGCATTCTAACTACTCATGACAACAAATCAACTTTAGATAAAATAATTATGTATTTATTTGTGTAATAAACTGGAAGCAGAAATCATTGTGGCTTTATTATCACCCCTACTAGACAAATCAAATGAAAAGCTCTCTACAGACTCTCTCTACACAGGGCAAGCAGCGAAATGTCCATTTCTTCCTCCCTCCTTTGAATCAAGTTGAGCATGCAATTCATTTGGGTTAATGCTAAAAGAGAAATTTCGCATAGTTTTGAATTTTGAAATTCACAGAAGAGGATGTTCTAGCAACAAGAGGTTACTAATGTTCAGAGTTGTATAGCTAGTGATGGAGTGCACAAGGAGTTGGCAAGGTTAGCATGCTTGGAGCAATTTATATTTCTTGTGGAGTGGTCAGAGAGGGCAATGAAGAAACTCCTCTGATAGCCACTTTGCTGGCATAAGGAAAATGTTCCCCTGTGAAGTGGTAGTGTAGAAAGGCTGACCGTTACTGGTCTGGCTATTTGAATAAAATTGCCACAAAAATGCTTAATAAAGGGAAAATGAATGGCATATGGACTCTAGCTGAGACATCATGAAAACACTCAAGGAAAGAAAGAACAGAGGGCAGTCTTCCCAAAATACATGGAAGAAGTAAAATGTTTTCCTAATTTTTCTGTCAATGTCAACATTTTGGATGGAAATATGTTATTAGAAAAAAGATCAGCCCCAGTTGTCTCAGAAAGAATTTTCCCTGCAAATAATTCTACATTGGTTTTTAATATGTAGAGTTTATATTGCCAATCAGCTCTGTTTTACAGTTTTCAATATGGTTTCTCTTTTGACCCATTAATTATTGAGAAATGGATTTTAAAATTTCTAAATATATTGGTTTCTTGGCCATCTTTAGCTATTGATTTTGTTTGTCATTTTACTGCTTTGATTTTCTATTGAGTTGCACTTTGTGGTCAAGTATATGATCAACTTTTATAGATTTTCAATATGTGCTTGAAAATATATATTTAATATTTTTTGTTTGTAATGCTGTATACATACACAGATATATATATATATATACACACATGCATATATCAATTACATCAAGCTTAATAACTCTGTGCTTCATAATTTCTCAATTGTTACTAAGTTTTATTCTGCTCAATGTCTTTGAAAAAAGTATGTTAAAAATCTCCCACTGTGACATAAAATTATATAAAATTATTTATATTTCCGGCTGGGTGTGGTGACTCATGCCTGTAATCCCAGGACTTTGGGAGGCTGAGGCGGGTGGATCACCTGAGGTCAGGAGTTTGAGACCAGCCTGGCTAATATGACGAAACCCGGTCTCTACTAAAAATACAAAAATTAGCCAGGTGTGATGGTGTAGGCCTGTAATCCTAGTAGGGAGGCTGAGGTATGAAAATCACTTGAATTTGGGAGATGGAAATTGCAGTGAGTCAAGATTGTGCCACTGCATTCCAGCCTGGGTGACAGAGAGAGACTCTGTATATATATGTATGTATGTATGTATATATATGTATCGCCTTATATTTCTGCTTGTTTTTTGCTTCATGTATTTTGAGGCTATGTTTTTAGGTGAACACAGCATCAGAATAATTTGTCTTCCTGGTGAGTCTATCATTAAGTAAAGCAGCCCTTGATCCTTAATAATGCTTTTTTTTTTTTGGTCTTTAAGTCAGTTTAGTATACATCAGCTTTCCTTTTGTCAACATTTATCTGATGTTGTGATCATCGCTGCTTGCCTGGCTAGAATCCATTTACTCCCCTTCCTTCCTAAACCTCAGATTTGTTTTGGTAGCCACTTCTTTCCCAAATAGCTAAGTGTCTCAGGTGAAGGTTTGATTGGTCAAAGTGAGCCCATTATGCTTTCCAGTGGAGTGTTTATTGGGCATGAGGTCCAATCCTGGCCAAAAGGATGTATGCTGGTAGCTAGGTACCTCTGGGAAAGTTTCCTTTTTCTGAGCAAGATCCAGGGTCTCTTATCTCCACCAGAATATTGCTGTTTCTGCTATGACACTCAAAATTGCTATAGCTGTATTGCTACAAGCCAAAAAAATGAAACCAACATAGAGGATGTCAGAGGAGAGAGAAGGAAAGGACTCAAGTCTTTCATGCAACCATTACCTAATTTATTTTTGAATAGCCTTTTTATTTTTACATGTACCTTTTCTTTTAGTGCCTTGCTTAAACTGAATAAAATTGAGTTGCTTTGTACCCAAATACAGAGGTTTTTTTTTTTTTTAATCTCTTAAGAGGTGCATTCATTCACTTCTATTCATTTAACATGTTTGCTCTTCTGTCCTTGTATTTTGCTATTTTCAACTTCCTTGCAGTTTCTTTTGCTTTTAAGCTTTTGTTATATATATTTGGTTTTGTTTGCTTTTTTTCTTATAATTTTTGAAAATTATAATCTTCATTCTGCGAGCAGTTGCCTTTAAAAATAAGATTTTTGGTGGTCCATGACATTTTTGTAAAAGTGAAAATTGATGCAATCTACATGTTGGCAATAATTTAATTATTATGCATACAAATAATGAAATGTTTATAAGCAATTGAAATGGTACTATTGATATTCACCCGGAAACATTTTCAAGTCATACTGCTAGATGATGAAAGCAGTTTGTAAAACTGCATTTACAGTTGACCTTTCATGACTTCCTTCAGTCTGTTTCCATTCCCATTAAATTTAGCAGGAATTCTGTTAAGTTTCTGATATTTAAATGGCACAGCTAGTTCAGGCTTTCTCTAATTTTTATATTGCTTTAGTCATATTATTGGCCTGAGTGATGGCATGAGACTTAGAGTTTCTATCTTTCCTGTAAGCCTTTTTCTTTCCTTTATAAATCAGTGTTGTGCTTCATTCATTCCTTCCTTCAACAAATATTAATGACTACCTACTAAGTGCCAGATATTTAAATCTAACTATAAGGATAGATGTTTAAGCCTACAGATTATGTAATCTATAAACTAAAAATAACCAAAGGAAGAAACTGGAAGATAGACGTATCTAGAAAATAAACACCCAGTAGAGTAGCTTTGACCATGAATGAATGGCAGAGATAGTTTCTCATGCATGCATTTGCTGAGTTTCAACTGAATAGGGTCAGTAACCAGAAGAAAGTTCAGGGAAAGCGTAAAAGAGATTAGCAAGTCTGAAGTTATTTTTAATGTGAATCTTAGTAACTTAAGAAGAAAAAGTTATACCACTTCAATAGCTTGGAAACCCAATGCCTTATTTATCATCTCTCTATGTCTCCTCTGTAAAAAGGAGTAATAAATACCAACTTACTCTTTATTTTGCAGATGAGGTTTTGAGGTTCACTCTAGACACTTCCTCTAAGAGATAAAAATGTTTTTCTAGAAATTTCAAAGACATCAATGGTAGTAATTATAGAGACACAATGGGATTTATCCTTTATAGAGCAAAAATCACTTTTGTTCATTTAAGAGCATAAAAACATGTCTGCACATTTATTCTAACCAATTAAATTTCATTGAAATTAAAATTAAATTTATGCAGATGATAATTACACATGGAAGAATTTAATTTACTTTGAAATGTTTTCAGCTTTATCATGAAGGGAGCTGTAAGCACAAGAATGTTTGACCTTTCAAAGATCCGACGTGAGAGATAGGTGTTTACATTCCTACAAATTTAGAGATTACAATAGCTAGAGAGATGACTGCAGAGAAGCTATTCATGCTTTTAATACATAGAACTGGTGCTTTTCTTTTAGGCAGAGGTGGGATATACCCAGGCTAATATTCATGCCCTGAGAATGTTGTCTAATCTGCCATGGTTAGCTATGGCTACATGTTAACCTTGTTTCTGATTGCTTGCCTATTTAGTCACCCAAACCAGAAAAGAAGGGTAACGGAGAGTCCATTTCTGTTCAAACTACGTGAGGTAGGCATTTTACTGGCTTCCTGCACAGTTACCACATTGAGTATCAGCACTGTGGGTTGGATGAGATGGAGTCCACCACGTTCCAGTCTACACATGACCCAAGCAAGTCAGCACAAATCCATCTCCTTACTGGTGCCTGGTTCATCAGGGATGGACATATCTAGGACTCAGTCAATCCATGAGGTAATGACCTGAGCCAGTTCAATCAGTGAGAAGCCCAGACAGTGTGCTTTGTGGCTGGAGGAAGAGAAACTCCAGTGTGATATGGGGATATGAGATTTGGAGTTGCTGCAGCCATTTGGCAACCATGAGGGAAGCCAGCTGAGAATGAAGCCAAAGTACAGAGAAGGGTACAGCCAAGATAATTTCAGAAAACAGAATTCAAACCTCGATCAAACTTTACCTAAATATCACTCTATCTTTAGACTTTTTGTTTACATGAACCAACACATTTCCCTTATTTAAAAAGTCATTTTGGCTGGGTTGGGGTAGCGGAGTGGCTCATGCCTGTAATCCCAGCACTTCAGGAGGATGAGGCCGGTGGATCACCTGAGGTTAGCAATTCAAGACCAGCCTGGCCAACATGGTGAAATCCCATCTCTACTAAAATTACCAAAATCAGCCAGGTGTGGTGACACACACCTGTAATCCCAGCTACTTGGGAGGCTGTGGCATGAGAATCGCTTGAAACCTGGGAGGCAGAGGCTGCAGTGAGTCAAGACCGTGCCATTGCACTCCAGCCTCGGCAACAGAACAAGACCCTGCCTCAAAAAGATAAAAGAAAAAGGGCATTTTGAGTTAAGGTTTTGCTATTTGCAACCAAAACATTTTAGTCGATGCTGATTGTGGAGCTGAGCAACAGGCCGGCAGAGAAATACTGTATGTGAAATGCAGGGCTGGTTGTTTAGCCAAATGGTAACATGATCAGGAATAACTAGGTTTTTATTAATGCAGCTGATTAACAGCTTCCTGATGTCTTTTATGTCTACCCACACTGCAGTGTCTTTCTCACTTTTGATGTGGTCCCGGCACCTCCTGGTCCCTTCTTTTTGTTCATCTTTGGTGATCTGGCTGGACATCATTTCATGGTTCTCTAATGTGCCTTTCAGAACTTTGCACAGTTCTGCCTTGCCAGTTTGGCACCTTGTTCCCTGTCCTGCACTTCCCATACAGCTTGTTCACTTGCCAACATTGTTTGTTTAAAGAGGATCCAGCTTTTCTGGACGGCTTTCTTCCCATTAGCTTTTCCAAAATATGCATGTATTTATTTATTTATTTCGCCAGTACCCTAAACTCACTGAAATTTGCTTTCCCCGAATGGATTATTTTTTCCTCATCAGTTTCTTTCCTTTTCCTTAGAAAAGGAATGCTGTGCTTTTTTTCCCCCTTAACATATTACTTTCACAGAAGGTTCAATCCTCTTTTAGTTCTTTATTAATTCTGTCGTTGTTGAAAGTGGAGTTAGATAGGATCATTGTCTTATGATGTATTTTGTAACAAGTAATTATCTCCAGGGTACTTAAAAATTAATTTCACAGTTGGTGGCTGACCCATTTTCTTCCACAAATTTCAGGGTAGCTAGAAACCTGTCTGAACATACCACATTATGGTGTTAGGATACTTGTCTTCGTTTAATTCTGGGTGGGATATATTAAAATAAAGGGAAGTAAATATACATTTATATTGTTTGCTTATCTTAGAGTCCCTATAAGCAAAGTTTTGAAGATTAAAAAATTAAATTATCACCCAGGAGCAAAACACAGGAGCAAAAATAATTACTTTCATTTTTTACAACTCTCCTTTCTTCCCCAAACACACTCACATACTGACGTTACTTTCTTGTGATCCTGGGATGAAAAACCCTAGAAGCTTAAGAGGTAGCTGCAAAGTTCTTCCAAGACGAAAGAAATGTATTTTTAGTAAAAACAACTTAGTGACTATTTTGGTTGTGGAAAGACAAGCCTTTGGATTTGTCCTATATATCCCCCCACCCAAACCCACCATATCCACATCTCTTTACAAGATGACTTTGTAGCCCCCTATCTAGTGGAGGCCTTGTGACTTGCTTTGACCAATGGAATGCAGCAGAAGAAACAATATACCAGCTGCCCTGGGCTTCAAGGATCCCTATATGCTTTTGGGTGTTCTCTTGAAATTGAATGCAACTTCCATAAGCCTGGGTTTGCTTCCTGGAGGATGAGAGACTGTGTGGAGCAGATTCAAGTCAGCCCAGTTGTCCCAGCTGAGGCCCCAGACAAGCGAAAGGCCAGCCAAAACAGCAAAGTCAACCTGCAGGTGACAAGAGAGGCATGCAGGTGGCCCTCTGAGCCCAGTCCAAATTGCCGACCAGTGGAATCACACACTCAACAAATGGCTATTGGCAATGGTTAAGCAGCGAAAGCAAATAGATACAGAAATATCTAAATGTCTGAGGTTAGCATCTGGGGGTGGGGTGGCAGTTCTGGAAATGGGGAGAAGTTGTGGAAGGGGAAAATAGGTGGTGAGAGAGAAGGAGCCCAAGGCCAGTGATGCCAGTGAGAGGTTCTCAGTTGTGAGACCTGCTGGGACACAGAACCTAGGTGTAGGTTTACAGAGTAATAGAGTAAAGCTTTCTTCAGTCCTGAAATCCATGGATCATCACTCAACATCTCCTATTTCTATTTGCCTTAGGCCAGTGGTTATTTTTCAGAAATCAAACAAAAAGGGTTGTGTTACATGTCTGATATTACAAGGGCATGAAAAAAAGAAGGAAATGGGAATACGTTCAAGAGGTGGGACTAGAGAGAACTGAACATCTAGGTGATCAGGATCACGAGGTAACGTGGAAACATAGGTCCCACTCAAGAATTCCTGGCAATACTGGAAGAATGCTGAGTTTTTCCCCTCTTCGTGGGTTCAAGTCAATTTTATCAAAATCTCAGCGGATAAGATCACCCCCACCAAGCAGAGAATTCTCATTGACTAGAAGCTGACATCAGGTTATCCAGAACTTATAACCTTCATCCATAATGTTTTGTCTTTTCGTCTGTTTCTCAGTGGCGGCCAAAGAAAATGTGTGGCCCATTGGTTTGGCTCTGACATCAGTAACAAGCCATTTTCATTGCTAATTTTCCTTTTAATAAATAAGAAATGAAAGAAGAAATCATTCACAACAACTAAGGCAAAAAGCCAGGCAACAGACACTCAAGTATGACGTTAAGACTAAACCCCAGGACTTATTTGAAGTGACGGGATCAACACAGACAAGATGTGGAACCTGGAGAGTCCAGCATATTCACAGAAGAGAAGCCGTTTAGTTTGGCTGATTGAAATAGGCAACATTTTGAAATACCATATGATATATTTTCTTTCTCCTTAGTATTTCCAGGGTCGGGTATTTTTGTTTGTTAGTTTGGTTAGTTGGTTGTTTTTAAAGCTTTGCAGGCTTCCTTCTATTTAAGCCAAGATGCTGAAGATAATTTTTTGCAGGGAAAGGGAGACAAAATGCCACCCGGAAGAAAAAAGTCCTTGCTCAGCTTTGAGTTTCAAACTAGATTTTCCAAATAAAATCTGCAAATAAATAATAATCTCCAAAATTAGGCTTTCAAGCAGGAGTTGACGGTTTTCTCAGACCTCTTTGAGCAGGTTTTATATGAAGAAAGGAGGGATTGAGGATTGGGATCAGAAAAACATGAAGGAGAATTTGGTTCAAAAAAAAGCTCCTGACACACAGAGGAGAGTAAAACTCCCCTGTTGGGGGAGAACAGCTTGGAAGTGCAAGGAGGGAAGGGAAGGAGGTTGCTTGGAGAGCTTGGCTTACTTTGAAGGAAATATAAACTATGAAAGTCCGCCTGGAGGGGTTTAAGTCTCTCAGGGAAGGTCCAGTTTCTGCAAGGCACCATGTCTGGACTGGCTGAGGGAGATTTCTAAGCCAGTGAGCTTAGGGCGGCCTTGAAAGAGCCCATGCATGACTTTGTGGTGGAGGGAAAGCAGCCAGCAGCTCCCAGCCTCCTGGGAGAGCCCAGCAGAGCTGAGACAACCCAGACACCAGACAGGGCCAGAGGTTGTAAAGAGAGGTGCCAGAGGTGGGGGCTTCTTGACTAGGATCCACAAGAGACTCCACGCATCAGCACAGGTGCCAGCCTGCCCTGTGACCAGGACACTCATAGCTAACTGCAGCAAGACAAGGAGGAGGCAGGCTGGGGATAAAGGAACAAAAAGGGGTGTGTAACTTTCCTATATTTCTCAGAACTCTGCTCACAGGTGCGCAGGACAGCAGAGGGAGAAAAGGGGAGAACACTTGAGAAGGAGGAACAACTTTGAAAGATGTAGCAGTGAACTAAGAGGAGCTATTTTTAATCAAAAGAGGCTAGACACTTTTAATTGGCAAAGTCAAGCTTTTCACCCATCAGTGGAAAGACATGTAAAAATTAAAGGAAGTTACGTAAATTTTTTCACATCTGAGTCAACATATGTGATTTTTTTTTTTTTTTGGACCAGACTACATGCAGAATATATTTGAAGGAGAATAGTGGGAGGTAAGAACGGGGAGGTAGGTTGAAATTAGAATGAATTGAATTGAGGAAAGGGAAATCGAAGACATTCATATCAATTTCCTTTGATTGCCTTTGAATTGATTGGCCAGGACTGCATCTGATGAACTAAGAATAAATTAAAGGATTTCTAGTGCTTATAAGGCATTCCTCATTCCTGCTCTGAAGCCTCAGTTCTCTGCTGAAAGGGTATAGATAAAAATAATCTCCTTTCTGAGGAAATTATTAACAATATTATCCAAAAAGCTGAAAACTAGGAGGCCAAGGAGGGAGTTGGCTTAAGCCCAGGAGTTCAAGACCAGCCTTGGGCAACATAGTGAGACCTCATCTCTACTAAAAATAAACAAATTTAGCTGGTTATGATGGAGCACGCCTGTGATCCCAGCTACTTGAGAGGCTGAGGTGGGAGGATTGCTTGAGTCTGGGAGGTCAGGGCTGCAGTGCACATCACATTTGCACTCCAGCCTGGGTGATAAAGTGAGACCCTATCAAAAAAAAAAAAAAAGAGAGAAAGAAAAAAAGAAAGAAGGAAAGAAAGAAAGAAAGAGAAAGAGAAAGAAAAGGAAAGGAAAGAAAGGGAAACCTCATATAGTCACCATGTAAGAAAAGTTGGGCTATAGGCCCATGAGCAGATTCTGCATTAGAACTCTGAGCAGACCAGCCATGCATCTTGGCTAGACATCTGTCTCCAACATCTGTCTTGTACATTCATGACACTCATAGGCAGAAAAGCAAAGACCCTTCTTTCCTTTACACCTTCAAGTTTGTTGTTTTAGCTCATAATTAGTTCAGTTTAAGATCATACTCTAAATAAATTGACCTCAGAGATTAAAATGCATTAGCTTGTCTTCTGTTTTAAATCAGCATCAGCATCTGTTTATTGCTTCACACAGGACAAAATAATCAAGGTGCTCCCTTAATGTTTTACGCCTTGCAGTTGAAGATTAGGAATGACCATCAAAGCTTGAAAAAGCAACACATCTCCATCAAAGCAAAACCTGGTGCTAACCATGTGATTCTCCTCACGTGTGCACAACATTTAAAGCAAGATGAGGTTGAGTTGGAGCTACAGTTTCTCTGCAAATAAGGGAGGGGTTATAGACAGGGTGAGTGAGAAGCAGACAGCAGCATTTGCAAGCAGTCAAAGAACCAATCTCGACATCTTCACAGGCCTGTTTGTGAGTATGGATTATCCACAATGCAAATTGAGCAGATTCTCACGGCAGCATCCCACCCAAGAAATCTTTCTCACAGCTGAAGCATAAACTTTTCAGAGGCCTTCAGCCTCTTTTTCTCTCTAAAAGGTTTTCATTGCACACAGGAGTTGCAGAAAACTGACATTTGCCTTTTAGCACAATGTAAACATCACACGGTAGAATGTAAGAGAATTAGTGTCATTTTTAAGGTCATCTTGGAACTTGTAAGTGGCACAGTTACAACACCTTACTGGTGTTTCAAGTGTATGACAACACCTTCTTAAATGCCTAGTTTGCCAAGTTCTTACATTGCAAAGAGATGACTGTCTGCAAGCCAGTAAGAGAGGCCTCCCCAGAAACCAGCTGGCTGGCCCTATGATCTTGGGCTTCCAGCCACTAGAACTATGAGAAAATACATTTCTGTTGTTTAAGCCACCCTGTCTGTGGTTTTCTTTTACAACAGCCCTAGAAGACGAATACAGCTACCGTATTTAAAATTTGGGAGATTGGTTATAAAAAATATGTATTTCTATTGGATAGCTATAAGATCTGGTAATGGTTATCCAGAGGTGAGTAGTAATTGCCTGTATTCTCCAGCTCTCCATAGTCTCCACCAACCCCTTTTGTCTTCCAGATATGGAGGCTAAAAATCAATTAGCAATTATATCAGTATTAGTATTTAATCCAGTGATTTTCTCTTATTTAGATTACTTGCCTGGTACTTACGGAAACTTAGGTTTGAAATTGCTTATATAACTAATCTAATGGCAAACAACAGCTTCTATTCTCCCCAGTGGTGAGAAAGGAGTTGCAATGAACTATCCATACTCCTTTGTCTGGACTCCCTTTTTGATATATGTGTAGTCTTCCTCTATGGGAAAGCCAACCAGCTATAGATTCTTCAAGTCTATAAGAACCATACTGATGTACACTAATATATATTTCAATCATGAAAAATAATTATGACATGATTTTAAATTGTAATTACAAATATTAACTCTGAGCATCATGGGGCAATTATGTAATTTATAAAATATGTCTTTTTTCAACTAGTAAATAAGGGTGACATGAATTGGCAAAATAAAAGCTTCCTTTTGTCTTGACAGATGCAAATAAAGAATAAGTCACTTTTACTTGAAAATTTGAAAATACTGGATTGAGAGTATAAGGATTCCATCTGTTACACGATTTCAAGTCAGCCCTGACAATTATACATCAGAAACATATTGAAATATCAACTTTCCATCTTGCATTTATAGAAGTTGAAGCATAAAATATTTTAAGAGCCAGAAAATGTAATAACCATTTGTCAGAGAAAATGGAAGTAGAAGCTGGAAACATGGAGATTAGAGGGAAAAAAAAAGGAAACAAATGTTGAAATGAAGAGAAATTAATGAACAATCAGAGCATAAAGAAATAGCCCAAAGGAGAAAAACATAATGCTTTAAGGGAGAACAGAAGTCTATGAAACTGTCCTATATTTACTTATTGCTTGGCACAGTTTGGTTGGGAGTGTACTTCTGTTAGTTTTTTTTCAGGCAAAATATATAAAGAGACTTAATAAATCACAATATTGTTCATCTTAGGCATCTACGATGAAGTAAACAAATCAATGGGCCCACATCATTCTTTCCTTCTCAAAACATTGTCTGAAGCAATCTATTAATGATCTTTGGAACTGTTATTACACTTGTGTAATGGACAAAAACCAAATATGGGAACAGTCAGAATTTAATATGGTCCACTTCGGCATGTTTCAGTTATACTGCAGCATGGTTATTTGTAGATTAAGTCTATTGCAAATGTATATTTTGTATATTAAGGATATTTTTATTGTGTTTCAGATGTTGAAGCTACTTTTCTTATATTTCCAAAAAGCGTTTTGTGTATTCCATTTGTAAACTGAGAACTTCTCTTTTAAAGTTAGTTCTAGGAAGTAAGAACAGTGTCTGGCTTAGAAGTTTCCAAACGATAAAAAAAGTAAAATTAATTGATAATGGTTTCCCTTAAAAAACAGAAATTCATGTTCACTGTGAAATAGATTAGAAAAAACACAGATTAGCAAAAGAGGAAACAAAAATCATTCTTATTTCAGTATTCATGAATATGTGTGGATAAGTCAGCTATTTCATTGTAATTATTTAGCTATGTGTATATAATTTTTTAAGTGTGCTCATACTGTATATGCTACATCAGAGCCTAATTTTCAATTTAACAATATATTCTGAAAAGGATTTTATGTCATTAACGATTTTATTGTTCTATAATGTTTTCCTTGTGTGATTGAACCATAATTGAAATAAAGCAATGGTATGTTGAGCATCATTGTAGATAAATCCTTGGACCATAGCACAAAGGCACACAAAATTAAAACACTTCGGGTATGTATTGCTAAATTGACCTTGCAAAATCAATATGCCCTTTTAAATAGGCCCTAGTCAGATATGAGAGTGTCTGTTTTATCAGTTCTCTTGTATTTCAAATGATATCATGAGTACAAAATACCTAATATAATGCTTGCTTTGAGTAGAATCTTATAAAAGTTAGTTTCCTTTCTACTGCATTCTCATCTAGAGAGTTCCACTTTTTACACTTAAGTACATGGAGACCACTGGTTTTTGGGGAGAATTTAATGAATGTAAAGCAGTGAGGCTCTTAAATAAGTGCGTTTCCTTATTGTTTTCACTGAGTTACAGGAATAGACATAGACTATTCCATTCCCAAATCTTCATGGAATTAGATTAAATACTTTACATTATTTGGAATGGAGAAGTTTCTTTATTTTTGCTAACCCAGTATCACTACGTAAAAGAAGGATGGATTTACTTGTGGCTCTGGGTCTCATCTGTTTATCAACAACTGAGATTCTTATTTTCCTGAATAGCAATAAATTTCCTAAATATTCTTAATTGTAGTCTCTCATTTCCATGCAAATGTCTTAGGGATTTATAATGGTAACATAAAGCTCTATCAAAAATAATGGAATTCTCAATGCCAAGCCCTAAAAAAACTATCCTCGCATTCACTTTCAGAAGCTAGACATTTTTTGAAAGAAACCAGTCATCTTTCGTGCAAGTCCTCTTGATATTAGCAAAAGAACATGGACTACAAAAAGCAGAAGGATCAGAGAAAACCTTGCAAACTAAAGAGACTGGAAGATCAAAGAATATCTATTTAAAATTCTTTCCACCTAAACCTCTCCCAAATTGGAATAGCCATCAGTTACTAACAGAGCATACTGTATCCCCTCAATGTCCTGGGGGAGAACAGAGCCTAAAAAAGAACAGTGTCACCAAAAACTTACAAAGAATTAAGACTATCAGTCATAAATAGCACAAAATGAATATAACAACAGCAACAACAACAAAAACCTCATATGAAAACTATCAAATAGAAAAAGAGTACTCACACGCTATGGGGTAGCAAAACAATGGTGAAACCATCCATGCCTATGTTTTCTGAAAGCTGGGGGTGTTTTCACTGGCTTTGACATTTTTCTAGCAAGACCAGAGTTTTCTGTGATGCCATTTCACAAAAATAAGCCAAAAATGGACCTTTAGTTTCAACTTCTCATTTGGTTACCCTAAAATTACTACATTTCTGGTGTTTAAGAATTAAAAAAAGAATTAAAAAGAAGAATTAATATTCCTACTTAGAAATATACAAGACAATCTTCATGTTAATTTTCTCTAAAATGGTACCATTGCCTTTCTTCAATGCATTTATTAACCATAAAAACAGAAGCCCCAAGTTTTCCTCCTAGCAAGTGTGTGGTCAAGAAACAATCCTTCCTTTCCAGCATTCATAGAGTTCTTTTTGTTGTTTTACCTGTTGCTTTTTTTCACTCCTGGGATCACTATTGCTTCAAGAACATTTTAAAAATCTGAGAATATGGTAGAAGCTTCCTCTAACAATACTGCAACAGCAATATGTTTATTCATTTCCTGTCACTGTCATAGTCCGTGGTTTCTAGAAGTATTTTTAATGCCTGATGAAACAAGCTAAATGGTGACTTTAACATTAGAAATCTTTACTGTTGAAAGTTAAGGGATTTCCTCTATTATTTACATTACAATTTTTAGTTGACATTAATACCATGTGCTTGTTCTTTGCATTATCGTCTTTTAGAAAGAACCTCCTTTGAAAAGTCACGATGAACTGTTTTTTTACAAAATCTTACAATTCTCAGAAGGGCTTTATCTTTTTATCGGAGTATCTACACCCCTCATATGATTTTCATTCTGCACAGGCTTTTCATTTCATACAAATAATTTATGTTTAATTCAATTAAGTTTATGATCTTGAAATCATGACAAACATATCCAGTATCTAATATTTTTCAATAAAACTTCCTTGATTGCTTTTTTAAAGCATTAACTGAGATTGTCAGTTTATGGCACTGATGAATACAAAGCAATTTTTCTGGCGAGTGTTAGAATACTTAGGACAGTGAGTTCCCAAACATTTCAGCACACTGAGCTTACATATGTGATTCTTCTAAGTGGGCTCTAATGTTTCTATAACCTGATAAAATGCTATTAGTTTTTTTGTAGCCACCTTTTAAAAAGTACTTCGTGTGCTGAAAACAAGTTCAGAAATTCAAAGCAATTTTATATGAAGTCATGTTATCCTTACATCAGTATCAATTAACTGCTTTCAAGAAAATGTTGGTAAATCTCTGTGAGAAATAAAACATAATTGTTTATGCTCTGTAAATCCAAGGGTTAAAAAAACCTAATTGCTTATGTTCTTGTGATTTGCATTATCTGGTACAGTGACAGTTATACATTGTCCTTTCAGATGTTTGCTAATATTTAGGAGAAATTTGGGATGACCTTGGGATGATCTCTTTCAGTCCAGCTGCTTAACTCTAAATTCTATTTAATAACAGTTTGTGAAATCAGCACATCTCCTTGGAACTCTCCCGTGGGTTACAAGTGATCAAACAGACAAAGCCATAATGACAGGATAGTTAGATTGGTTTAACAGACAGGGAATTGTAGAGACATTCATGAACAACCATGAAACTACACATTGGTATGGCCGTATCCTTTATTAAAACCACCCAAATACAAAAGCATCACTGCACTATATATATATACTGTATATGTATATTCTCAAATTCACAGAAACTTATCACAGATTTATTGGCTTTCCATCTTATTACATGTCATATCCCTCAAACATTAAATAGAAGCAAAAGTCTCCACGCAATCTTCAGATGAAAAACATCCTGTGTGTTTTCAATTTGTGTGTTTTCATTTAGACGGTTGAAAGGATTCGCTAATAAATGTTTCCCAATTTAGGCTTCCTGGTCATGGGAGTGACATGTCCTGTGCCATGTAGAATTTTGTAGCTTGTAATGTCCATTTAAAGTTCAAGTGTATCTTGCCTTCTCTGTAGCAAGAGCCAGCCTGCGGATATTGGATATACAACCAGCTGCAGCTTCCTGGAGATCCTGGTCAGGGGACCCAACCATATCCAGTAGAAGCTGTCACACATAAGGAGGAGGAAAAGGAACACAAAAACACAAGCATTAATCTAAAGACATAAAGTTAGGCTATGAAAATAATTTTCATTAGTAAATATTTTTTAAAGCCATGAAAAAGCATAAGAAATTCCATTTGAGCAAATGCAAATGTAAACGGTGCTTAATCAGATGCAGGAATTCCTCATGCACTTCTTACTTTTCTGGAGCTGAATTAGACTCTTTCCTCCCCAGTTTCTTTGGGTATCTAACTGCTATTTTGGGCTTCTGCTTCTGAAATTTCTCTCGCATCCTTTCTGGCTTTTCCAGCGTTCAGAACAAGCCAACAGCATACCATGCTTAGACTAGTAGGGCATCCACTTAGGTTTAATCTCTCTGAGTTCCAATCCTTCTGATCATGTCACAACCTCAATTTATCAGTCACTTACTAGGGACTTTCAGTGACTTCCAGTGCCAACTAGCTACGGCTGATCTATTAACTGGTGCTTGAGTGTTTGTGCCCTCTGGCTTCAATACCTTTCTAGCTACTCATCTTTCTCCTCTTCTCCAAGATCATACTTTCCCATTTATCTCGACTTTATTGGTGCTATCACCTATCTAAAATGCCTTCCCATCCCCTTCTCTGGCTTGGTAAATTTTATTCATCTTTCAAAACAGACCTAGCCAACTTTTCCTCAAAGCCTCCATGATTTCCATTAAAATGCCATTTATTCCTCATCAGGCTCTCAGTAGCAGTTTACTCAAATGTCTGTCACTACACATATTTTTCCTTTTTTAACAGATATTTGGCTTAATGCTTTCTGTCCTTCTTTAGATAGTAAGTGCTTAAAGAAACTTACCGAATCTAATGCATAGAAGACAAATGAATTAGAACATTTAAAATCTACCAATTATGATTCTAATTATAGTCCTCGCAAAATATTTTTTAAAAGTAAATTTGAATCACATATTTTTCTGCACAGTAGCATTTGAATGCAAATGTGATAACTCCAGAAAATGAGGATGATTTGATAAGCAAAGAAATCTTATAAAGAAAAATATCACGAAATGTCTTACTTATACCAAGCTTAGGGTGTGGCTTTTATTCTGTAGGTAATAAAAAGAAGTTATTTAAGAACTTTAATCAGGGGAGTGACATAGTCATATTTGTATTTTAGAAAGGTAATTTTTACAGCAAATTATAAAGTATGGACTGTAGAGAAAAGAGGCAGAAGGGTACTGTATTACTTCCTATAGAGGTGACAGGAAAGAATAAAAGATAAAGATCACAGGAAGGAGCAAATTCAAGGGATATTTTGGAATGAAATAACTATTCAATAAATGGCCCCAGAACAACTGCTTATCCAATAGAAGAAAATAAAAATGGTAATCTCACATCATACATAAATATCAATTCCAGATGAATATCAATTCCAATCCTACATTAATGATGCTGTAGGACTCTCTTCTTAGTTCAGCTAAAGACAGGGTCCTTGTCCCAAGGCCATGAAAAATTAGGCTCACAGACAATTTGAAGGGGGAGAAAAATGGAATTTATTGGGCAAAACAGGGGGAAAAATGGAAACAGGGACCCTCTGCAAAGCCAGAGTCCCTGCTGGTATGCTTTCTGCTTCGCAGATTGAATCCCAGTTTTCACCCAGAAAAGGAGGGGCTGGGCTCTCCCTGTTGCAAACAGCAGGAGCTTCTGTGGCTCCACCCCAGTGAGCATTCCTCCCAGTGCTCAGGCCATTTGAAGTTTCTCTGGGGACCCCTTCCCACCTGGCTGTCTCAATGAGATTAGATAAGAAAGAGATAATGCAAAACATTGAGAAGGTTGTATATAAGAATATCTTGTTGTTCAAATTGGGGCAGTGAGGAACGTCTGCCCTCTCAGTTCCTTGACCTCCCATTGTCACTGATCTTCACACTTCAGCCCTCCACCTTCAGGGTTACACCTGGGTCCTGATTTTTCATCACTTTTATTTACTTATTTATTTTGAGACAGAGTCTTGCTCTGTTGCCAGGCTGGAGTGCAGTGGCACAATTTCGGCTCACTGCAACCTCTGCCTCCTGGGTTCAAGCGATTCTTCTGCCTCAGCCTCATGAGTAGCTGGGACCACAGGCGCGTGCCACCACACCCGGCTAATTTTTGTATTTTTAGTAGAGACGGGATTTCACCATGTTGGCCAGGATGGTCTCGATCTCTTGACCTTGTGATCCGCCCACCTCGGCCTCCCAAAGTGCTGGGATTACAGGTGGGAGCCACTGCGCCCGACCTTTTCATCACTTTTAACAGTCTGACCTCCAAACTCTGCGACCACAATGTCTCCTCCCACGATTTGGCTGTGCAACCATCTTACTTGTTTGTTCTCCTCATGATCTCTTGTTCATGGGCTCATACACTTTTTCTTTAACCATCTTCTGTATTCACTTCCTCCAACCAGCTTAGATGGCACAGTCCATCTTTTGAGCCATTCTCATTACCAGTTTCTTAAACCTCCTTATGACATCCATCCAGGAAAGCTGTAAGTGTCCATAAATCTAACTCTGTTCTTCCCTGTGCCTTCAGCAATAACGGAGCCCGTGGAAGGCTGTATGTCAACAACAAGGCAAATCAGTCCACTGTCAGTTCAACCTCAACTGGATTCTCATTCACTGCCCAGCAATCAAAATTTGTGTCTCTCTTATTAGGTTACTTTCCCTTTTCAATGCCTCTTTTAAATCTTCCTTCTTCTTCAATCTCCCATTCTTCCTTTTAGCCCCCATTTCCAGAAGATGACCAATAAGGTCTCCTTCATAAACTCGGTAGAAGCCATTAGGAAGTGCTCCATGGATGCGCTTCCTAAAACTGCAACTACGCCAGCATCTGAGCAGATCTTTTGACCCTACCTTCCAGTTATAATGGCTCTCTCCTATCCAAGGCACACAATCCGCTTGTATTCTTCATCCATTCTTATTCTTAGGACATTTTACTACAAATACTCCCTGTCTCTCTTCTACTTCAGCTTTCACCTCTTCCTTTCTAATGATTCCATTATTTAAACACATGTCTTACACATTAAAAATAAAACAAAACAAAAAGACACCACTTTGACCCCATTTTCTTCCCTTTCTAGCCAAATTTCTTTAGAGTTGTTGTCTGGAATTCCTATCTCCAGTCTTAAATTCCATCCCACTCACTCCACGCTGCTTTCTGCCTTCAGGTCTCCTCTGAAATGACTCTCTCAGAGGATGTCAGTAACTTCCTTCCATGTGGCTAGCAGTAGTGGACACTTAGGAGTTCTCATCTTATCTGACCCCTTAACAGCACTTGATATAATTGGCCACTTCCTCCTTCTCTGCCATACTCCCCTGCTTTTCCTCCTGTCCATTCATTCTCGTCTTCTCAATCTGTATCGATGGCTCTTTCTGTTTCTTCCAAACAAAAATTGTTAGAGTTCATCAGCACAAATTCCTCTTCTGTTTTCATTCTGTTCTCCTTCCCTAGATGACATCTTTCACTACCTGAATTCAAATGGTATTCATATGGAACCAGCTACTAAATTTCTACCTTCATCCCAGAACCTTCTTTGGAATGGAAAACTTCATATCCAACACTTCTTAGCCTTCTCCACTTGGAAGTCTCACAGCCACCGCAAGCTTAACAGATTCCAAATGAAATTTTTTATTTTTTCTATATAAACATGAATCTCTTTCCAAGTATTTTCCTGTAGCAATAATAGATGTTATCACTTGGTTGTTCAAGACGGAAATCTCCCTGCCTCACACTCACTCCCACCCTCATCTCCCTGTGCTGCATCCAACTGATTATCATATTCTTGTGATTCATCTGCCTACACATCTTTCAAAGTCATTCACTTCTCTTTATTGCCATTGTCATTCATCCCAGCAAAGCCTACAACAGCTTCCCGCTGTCCTTGCACCCTGTCTTGTCCCTGTCTGATTACCTCTTCATACTGAATCTAGAGTAATTGCCTAAACTGGGAAATTTACTAATAAGAGACAATGTTTCTGAGAAACAGGAGGGAACAAGATATGATCCATCTTCTGAGATTCAAGAGAAAGATTCTGTTCTGCATGAGGGAAACAGGGACATTTGGAGGGGCTCCTGCCTTGAGAGCTTTGTATTATTATTTTTCTCCAGCACCATTCAATATCCCTGGAATAAGACAGAGGAAATAGATTATAGGAGTGTGATTCATGTGAACAGCCATATGGTCTGTGCTGGGCTGGAAGGGAAGCGAAAACAGGAGGCTACTGATTGCTGGGAGAATTAGGAAGCGAGGCCTCAACGATGCAGGCAAACAGTTTGGTGGGATCAAAGCATAGGAAAAGGGTGAAAACAAGACATTCTAGTCAGCAAATGAGATATCTGGAGATTTTACAGATAAAGTTGCTTTGAGTATTGACAAGATCCAGGGCATGGCCATGGAAATGTAGGTCAGTATAAGATTGTTATGCAGTTTTTGTTTTTGTTTCTTTGAGACAGAGTCTCTTTCACCCAGGTTGGAGTGAAGTGGCACGATTTTGGCCCACTGCAACTTCTGCTCCTGGGTTCAAGCCATTCTTCTGCCTCAGCCTCCCAAGCAGCTGGGATTACAGACATGCAGCACCACGCCCAGCTAAGTTTTGTATTTTTAGTAGAGACAGAGTTTTGCCACATTGGCCAGGCTGGTCTCGAACTCCTGACCTCAGGTGATCCACCCGCCTCCGCCTCTCAAAGTGCTTGGATTGCAGGCTTGAGCCACCACGCCCGGCCTGTTACACCGTTTTATACATACACACAGATGGATGTGTGCACCTATACACACTTAAATATTCTCATTCTCTCTCTCTCTCTCTCTGTAGGGAAGGGAAATAATGGAAAAATAATGGGCAGGAAAAACAGAGTAGCCACTCTCTTTGGTTACCCTAACACATAGCTTAGATGTCTTTGTGTAGCTATTCACACTTAAATCCCTTCCCTAGCTTGTAACTTTTAACTCATGATCTATGGTTCACAATTTTTATTAACCTCTTTTTTATACCTCAATTTACTGTATAGTCAAAGTTATTTTTTAAAAATTTGTATCTATTTAGAGGGTACAAGTGCAGATTTATACTCTTCCTCCCATTTCCCATCTTTTGGAGTCTCCGATGTCTATTATTCCATGTGTACCCATTTTCTAGCTCCCACTAATAAGTGAGAACATGCGGTTTTGACTTTCTGTTTCTGAGTGATTTCACTTAGGATAATGGCCTCCAGTTCAATTTATGTTGCTGCCAAAGACATGATTCATTCTTTTTTATGACTGAGTAGGCATTCCATGGCAAATATATACCACATTTAAAAAATCCAATCCTCTATGGATGGGAACGTAGGTTGATTCCATATATTTATTATTGTGAATAGTGCTGCAATACACATACAAGTGCAGGTGTCTTTTTGACAAAGTAATTTCTTTTCCTCTAGGTATATATCCAGTAGTGGGATTGCTGGTTCAAATGGCTGTTTATAGACAGTCTTTAAGGCAGATATAACTTTATAAAATTTAGGCGATTTCTTCTACATACATACTTCACATCATTCAGACACCATTTTTCATGCTCACACAGCTTTTACTGACTTCCTTGTTGCCCACATCCACCATGGTCACCTTTGTCATCCTGCAGTATGACATGCCAACTGTAAGCCTGGTGATTTCACTCCTCCACACCACCACTAAATCATTGAATGTGAGCGCTGCCAGCCTGGCTCCCCACGGATCCTGATATTCACATGTCTCTGTTCCCAATGGGCCTGTTATTTTCCTCACTTCTGCTTTCTGATCTTTTTTTCTTATATCAAAGCAAAACATTCCAACTAATTTCTTGGTAAATTATATAATCAAGGGATTGACCTGATCCCTCGATTACGTAATTGTATAACCCCTTGATTATAGGATTTTTAAAAGTTATTAATTTCCCTTTACATGACTTATTTTCTCACTCCTTTTCCCAAGTAGATGGTTCATAAGGGTTCATGAGTCCCTATGTTGACTCCACTGTTCTACAAAATATAGTACAAAAACCCTCCCAACAGTCAATCACTTTAATAGACAACAATGATTACTTCATGAATTTTGTCATTACAGCCAGGTCATCACAATGAATAATGCCAGTTACCTGTAGGTGTTTCTGGGTCCCAGATTAGAGGACCTAATGCTACACTAAAAGCTTGATTTCCACAGTGAATGAAATTTAGAAAAAAAAAAAAAAAAAACAGTCTACAATTGCCCTATATTTGTTGTTTAGGTAATGGGAGGAGAATAGATTGCTAGTTATAGCAATTCCATCTCCCTCCCACAGCTACCCGCCTTGCTTCCGCTCCAGTCCCTGGCCTCTCCTCTC
Organism: Sapajus apella; assembly: GCF_009761245.1. NCBI lineage: Eukaryota > Metazoa > Chordata > Mammalia > Primates > Cebidae > Sapajus > Sapajus apella. Next base: position 1,302,121 of record NW_022436993.1, on the reverse strand, counting down.
ACATTTCTTGTCATCGTGGCTTTTTAAATCCAGGAAGAAGTGAAATAGAGTCCTAGGTTCGAACCCCAACTACCTGAGGAGGAATCTAGATGCCTTATGGTGCTCGCTCTTTCCCAGAAAAATCAGTATCAAACCGTAGTCAAAGGTATGGGTTTTGAGGTCACAGCATCTTGGATCTGTACCCTAACTCTCCCAGTTACTGGGCACATTATTGAAACTCTTAACCCAACCTTCTCATATGTGTAAAGAGATCACCTACCTCTGAGTGTCATTGCAAAGATGAATTAAACATATAACTTTGATAGATGTTTAAACGCCTGTATTCATAGCCTCTTCTTGTCTTTATGTCCTTTGGTCTTTCCCCTTCCTATGTCGTCTGATGATTTCCCCAGCCTTCTATAAACCCAAGTCTGCAGTGTGTGAGGGAAGCATGGAGGAGCACAGGTGGGGGAAGTTTACACTGGCAAGGGCAGAGGACTCCTTATGGGACAGAAAAGAGCAACAGAAGGAGAAGGAATGAAAAAGGGAGAAAGAGAGAACTTCTATCCTGTTTCAAAGAGTTTGAGGGGCTTGAAGCAGAAAGGTTACTTTAGAAGCAACTCTGAGGTGAGAGAAATATACTGAGTATAAGAAAGATTAAGGACTTAAAGTTTAATAGTACATGATTGTACACTGTCTTCAAGACAGAGTGAAACTAGGATTCAAATTACTTTCAGGCCAGGTGCCGCCTATAATCCCAGTGCACTGGAAGGCCAAGGCGGGAAGATGGCTTGAGGCCAGAAGTTCAAGGCCATCTTGGGCAACATAGTGAGGCCCTGCCTCTACCCAAAAAAAAAAAAAAAAAAAAAATTAACCAGGCATGGGTGTAGTCACGTCCACCTAGCTGGGTGGACATACCCTGGACATAACCAGGCATGGATGTGGTCACGTCCACCTAGTCCAAGTAGCTGGGTGGGTCTGAAAGGCTGAGGCAGGAGGATTGCTTGAGCCTAGGTCTTTAAAGCTGCAGTGAGCTAAGATTGTACCACTGCAATCTAGCCTGGGTGGTATGAGACCTCGTCTCTTAAAAAAAATGTATTTTCAGTTGCTATTGGGTTTCTAGGCTTCTGTTTCTCTGACTGCATTTTCAGGTTACGACTGGACCATGAGGCAGCCCGGCTTCATATGGGTCATACATTTGAATCACATAGTTCACTGCCCAACACAAAGCAAATGCTCCATGAATGCTACTCATGTTCATGGTGATTATTTTGCCGGTTCAGAAGTCTGGTTCTGGTATTTATTTCCTGGAGGGTTGGCCTGCTTAGTCTGGAAGAAAGGAAGAATTTTGGCCCTGAGGTCAGTCTAGCTTCTGTCAGCACCTGCTCTGGGCCCTGCCTTGTCACTGGTTGACCTCCATGGATACCAATGGCCCAGGCTCCACGTGGCACTGGCTGCTGCCGCCCTGGACAGCGCCCTTGGAAAGGAAACCCTTGATCTGATGTCTGTCAAAATCTAGCCTGCGTTTTGCCCATCCTCCTTTAGACCTGGTCATTGTTCTGCAGTCTCTGCTTGGGCTTTCCAAGAGTCGGTTATATTTATTCCCAAACTCTTGATCCAGTTACGTAATTTCACATTGCATAAACCAATGGACTGTGAGTGTCAAGTGTCTGAGTCATAATGTTTGGCATAGAGAAAGCTGCTGTGTGGTGGCTATTCTCAGAGCCAACCAGATAAGGATTGCTGGAGGGAGCATCTCCTGTGTGTTCACAGGACTTAATTAGAAGAAAACATTAAATCTAAGCAGGTACCCTTTTTGACTCTACTCTATAAATAAAATTTTTTTTTATTTGAGTAACTTCTAGTCCTGAGTGGACCAAGAGGACTACGCTTTGCTGGGGAATTTATTTTGCCTTAAGTTTCTTACATTAACCACAAGGCTTCATGCTATAACCCATATGCTGGTTGGTTGAATTTTACCTTAACAATTAAACCAATGAAGCCCAGCAGCTGACTATCTTTTTTTTTTGAGATGGAGTTTTGCTCTTATTGCCCAGGCTGGAGTGCAGTGGCGTGATCTCGGCTCACTGCAACCTCTGCTTCCCAGGTTCAAGCCATTCTCCTGTCTCAACCTCCCAAGTAGCCGGGATTAGAGGCGTGTACCACCACACCCGGCTAATTTTGTATTTTTAGTAGAGACGGGGTTTCGCCATGTTCGTCAGGCAGGTCTCAAACTCCTGACCTCAGGTGATCCACCTGCCTCGGCCTCCCAAAGTGCTAGGATTATAGGCATGAGCCACTGTGCCCAGCCAGTAGCCCACTATTTTAAAGAATTATAGGGCCAGGCGTGATGGCTCATGCCTATAATTCCAGCACTTTAGGAGGCTGAGGCAGGCAGATTACTTGAGGTCAGTTCAAGACCAGCCTGGGCAAAATGATGGAATCCCCATCTCTACTAAAAATACAAAACTTAGCCAGCCGTAGTGATGCACACCTGTAGTCCCAGCTACTCAGGAGATTGAGGCAGGAGAATTGCTTGAACCGAGGAGGTGGAGGTTGCAATGAGCCAAGAAGATGCCACTGCACTCCAGCCTGGGCAACAGAGTAAGACTCCATCTAGTAAAAAAAAAAAAAAGAAAGGAAGAAAGAAAGAAAAGAAAAGAATTATAGGATGGGCAAGATTGAATTTTTTTTTAAATAAATAGATAAAGAGAGGAAACGTGTGGCTTAGAATGGTATATGAGAGTTGCTTCCTTAAATTTACCTCGAGTGACTCATTAATGTCAAGCCCACAGGTTACCTAACATTTGCATAACATGAAATGATTTCATTAGCTACCAAGCTTACTATGTGCCAGGCACTATGATTTATTCTCTACTGCTGAATTTAGCCTGCTTTATTTTACTTAGTTAAGTACAGTCTCAATCAAGGGTATAATTGGAAGTCTAGAATTTTCTGTGTGCTCAGGGTCTGAATGGCTTAATATTTGAGAATTACCCCCATGACCCTCTTTGAGTTTTGCTGCTAGCTCACTGTATTGTTTTTCCCGAGTTTTACTTTATTGTCAGTGAATGTTACTCATTGCTTTGTTATACACCCAGAGGCTATGCATTATGCATCTAATGCTGTTTTACAAATTGAATAAGGTTATGCTACTGTCCCAAACCACCATCTGAAAAATATGTAGCATATATGTGTCTTGGTTTTGAATTGGGCTCAGAAATATGTTTCTATTTTCCTAAGAGCCTCACAAGCAAACTAAGGCACTAATTTCTTTAAACTAAGGCACTAGTTTCTTTAAAACTAATAGAAATACTTGCAAAACAGAAACCCAGTACAAAATCCTGAATTTGATGTACCGCTGACAGAAATGAAAGTGCAGTGCATGTTTTCAAATCACTAACACACGGAGCAAGGTGAGGGTGGTTTCGTATCTTTTGGTCATAATTACATAAAAGGAATCATTTTCTTAGGAATGTGAGATACAAATTTGGTACAAACGAGTATGAAATTGGTATACTTTTTTGGTATCTGTTTTTTGGTCTATAGGCTTTCTTTCCAACAATACAGACATTTTTAATATTCTAAGGGGCTTACCTTTTTGAAGTCCTAGTTCCTTTCAAATGTTTCTCTTTTTAATCCTCCATCTCCCCTAAAACACACCCTAGGACTTTAAATTTATTGGGAATTTCATATATACATGGAAGGAAAACTAGTCCCCACGCTTTTGAAAATTTAATTGCACAGAGCACTTTAAAACATCTTTCAAACAAATAACTTTTTACAACGTTGGAGCGAACGAGAACGTGGGGATAGGCATAAGGAGTGATTTGTAGATTGGGTTAACACCAATGCTTCCTCTGGTGTAAAGGGCTTTGATCTTAAGGTTCATGACCTCGGCATGCAGCTGCGACCCACAGTTCACATCTCCTGGAAGGTGTGGCAAAGGTAGCATGGGAATCGGGTCTGCATTCAATTTTTACATTTCCCTTGAACAGTTTATGATTTTATATAACATTTCAGTTCTATGAAAAATATGTACCAATTTGAATGATAACAGATTTTCTTGTGGTTTGACTTGACATTGTTTGGGTGAACATAGCCTGGAAATAGGAGTTTTTAATTAGAGCCGGATGAGCTCTGGAATACCAGCCTACATACCAGGCTGAGGGGTTTTCCCAAAAGATCTTAAGTGCCCAGAGCTGATTTGAACTGCGAGCCCTTCTGACATTCTCCTGTTTACAAAGCATTATGGTGACATCATAGCACTCATGCACCACCCCCTAACAAGAAATACTTGTGTCTACCTGTGGAATGGCTTCCCAGCTATTCGGGTTGGCTGGAGTTCTGCTGCTATTCCAACAGAGATTCCACCGCAGTTTCTTGTACATCCAGACTCTGAGCCTTGGTAATTCATTTCATATGACAGCTCACCAGTGCCAGAGGCCTCAAAGCACACTTAACATTTGCTGGTTGGGGCAAAACCTTTGGTTCTGTTGGTCAGTGAAGGGAGTCAAGGGTCTTGCCTTTATTGGTGTCTGTCCTCCTCAAGGTGATAGGTGTGCATGTGATCTGAGGTCCATGTCTTCAAAACTTGGATCTGCTTATTTGATCCAGTGCTATGTGCAGACATTCATAAGTGTATCCTCTGGGTTTTCTTCCATGTTTCTTCATGAACTTTCCACCAGAGAGCTATTGTGCCCAAACAGACTGACAGGAGATTCACACATTGGGTCTATAGCATTGGGAGCAGAAATGGGATAAATAAGAGAAAGAGCCCTATTGACTTTCTTCCAGAAATGCTAGAAATGGAGAATGACTTGACGACTGGCTGGGTCAGGAGACTGTGGGATATTGCTCAGTACCCTATCAGAGGAAAAGAAAGTGACAAGTTTCTGCCTGCCCAGGGAAGAAGCTGATGGTGTCATCTGGAATGGCTTCAAGTTGCTCTTGGATTTTTATTCCTATTAAATACAAAGAATATCTGTGCACACAGGGGCTTCTTATATAAGAATGCTAAAGAAATAATAGGATAAGGCTGGATTAAAAACACCTATGTGGACAAGGTTGTTTAGAATTGCATTTTGCTATTGGTTAGATCAAAGTGTATATGACAATTTTCTGGGAAAAATATGTTCTCATAGATTATGCAGTAAAGCAGCTATGAGTTTATGCTTTGAGTTCAGACTGAATCCTGACTTTATGTCCTCCTAACTTTATGGAACCTGAGGTAACTCTCTATAAACTTTAGTTTTCTTATCAATAAAATTAGGATTTTTAATGGTACTTTCCTAATAAGATAGATGTGGGATTAAATGGGAAAATTAATGTAAAGTGCTCATGCTATGTGCCTCTAAATTATGGCTGTTATTATTATTATTATTGTTATTTTGAGTTGGAGACTGTTATTGACCAGAGACATTAGTATTTGCTGATAGCTCATTTTCTCTGCTACAGTTCCTATTGGATTGATCCAAATAAGCGATTTTAATCTAGTATGCTGAAAATTAATACATTAACAGAAGGTTTGTGGTGTCCTGTTAGATGATCAAAAACAAAAGTCAAGGCATTAGAACTAACACATCCCTACGTTTATTAAAAGAGATCAATAAGTGCTTATTCAAATTACCGTTTTCTCCTGTATCAGTCTCTAGGCTAGGAGAACATCAAATCCTACTATGGATGGAATGTTTGTCTCCTTCTAAGCTCATGCTGAAATTTAATTGCTAATGTAACAGTATTAGGAAGTGGGGCCTTTAAGAAGTGAATAAGTCTGAAGGGCTCTGCTTTTATGGGTGGATTAATGCTGTTCCAGAGGGATTGGGCTCCCAATAAATGGGTAAGTTTGTCCCTCATCTGCTCTCTGTCTCATGTACTTGCTCCCACCTACTGTACCTTCTGCCATGGGATGACTCTTGCCAGATGCTGGTGCCATGCTCTTGAACTTCCCAGCCTCCAGAACTGTGATAAATAATTTTTCCTTGTTAATTACCCACACTGTATTTGGTTATGGTAGCAGAAAATGGACTAAAACTCCACTAGCAAACAAAGACATTAATTAAATTATCTGGAACAATTCATAGATCTCCTTATCTGGAACAATCCATAGGTTTCCTCCAGATTCTAAGAAAATTGGCCTCTTGATATAAACTCTGAATACAGTGTCTGGATTTAACTTGGATTATCTTCCATTGGTGTGAGATTGAAAATCTGTGGGCTGTCTGTATTGTATTGTTAGATCCATTTTCTGAGAGACTATTTGGAAATAAATTTCTTGGGGAAAGGTTTTATATATAAAACAGTCAAACAGTGGAACAAGCTGGATTTCATTGTGACTTTTCCAGAATTCTAAGTCTTCAGCCCTAACGTGATCTCCAGGCCATTCAGCTTTCTACTTGACATTTCCACTTGGATATAAAAATGCACCTCAAAAGGGACAGAGCTGAATTCCTGATCCTCCTATTTCAAACCTTATTTCCCACAGCCTTCCCTACGTAGCTAATGCCAACTCATCTCTCCAGTTGGTTGGGCTGAAAATCTTGGCATATCCTTGACTCCTCTCTTTCTCTCATAGCCTTTATCCAAGCCACGAACAAAATTTGTTGACTCTACCTTCAAAATAAACCCAGAATCTGTGGTTATATCTTCTCATTACCTTCACCGGTCTCACCAACTACTATCCCTTGAAATGAATTTAATAATTAGACCAAGTTTTCAATATGCCAAAAGACCTGGAGCTGACTTTCAAGGTGCAGCCTAGATAAAACAAAAATGCTCAGATTCAGAATGTAATAAAACCTTTCTTTCTCTTCAAGGGGAGACAGCAGAGAAGAGAAAAGACAGCTTATCAATCTGGGCAAATGGTAGCCATGAGTCTTTTTAAGAACTGACATGCCTAATACTCAACTCAGAAGTTCCTGGAATTGCTGCAACATATATTTCCTTCCAGCACTCCAAAACGTTGACTATTTTTGCTTTGCACACAATGACCTTATGAAAAATGTTTTGATTTGGTTGTTGTCTTCATGAATAAGCTGTTAATGAGGAGGACAGGTAAAAAGGGTTGAGTTCCAAATCTAGGTCAGCTTCACATAGGATAGGGATGACATGTGTACAGGAGCAAGACGATCCATAGTCCGGACAGGTTATCAGAAGCTGGAGATGTCTGTGGCAATATTTGGAATCCTTCACAAATTAGACTTTGCCCAGGGCATGGAAAGCAAAAGGTGACTTGAGTCAATGTTTCCTACACAGTAAGTAGAATAGCAGCCCTTGTTAACACCTGAGCCACTGAATGTATGTTTTTCTAAAATATGAATAAAATCATGACTAAAAATGACACTTCATCCCCATAGGAAATAAAGAAGACAAAAACGTTTTCACCCAAGCAGTAACCTCTACTCTAACATCAGACCTTGACCTCCTCAACTCCATTGATCTTCACTTCAATTCCACATTAATTAATCAACCATTCTTATGGTCACACCCGGACCTTAGTGATACCAGTGACTGCTTCATCTCTGCCTCTCATTGCTGTCTATCATAAATTCCAGATTCTGGAGAAGGCAGAATGGGATCAAGAACATGGGAGGCACCGATCTACCAGTGCAGTCTCCCTGTTCTGGCCTACCATGTCACCTGCTTTTCTGTCACCAGGTTTAACTCTCTGTTCTCTATCATTCTTCTCCTATAGTGACATTACAAGTTGAAATCCTGGCTCTGAACCAGGCTTCTGGATCATGTACATCCATTGCAGCAATGGCACACACATTGTGATCTCCAATTTCCATCGGCTCTCCATGTTGCCCTGCCATCCACCCAGGTGTCTCTCTCATCAACTTTCTCCACAGCAGCTATTTAAACCATCTCCACTCTCCTCAAATTACCTAACCCACCACTTCAGTTCCCTCACTCTCAAGCATATGTCTTTGCCTCCTACTTGGTGGGGAAAATAGAAATCACGAAAAGGGAAGTGGCCCAACTGACTGCCACCACACGCACAGATTCCTGCAGCAAGTGCACCCGTCCTTTCCTCCTCCCATCTGTCATGTGGAAGAGGTGTCTCCTCCTGCCCAAGCTCATCTCCTTGCCCTCGTGCTCCGCATCCTCCTGCCTCCCTCTCCACCTCCTCTAGAAGCTGACTGCACCATTAGCCCCCAACTTTCCGGTATCTTCACTGTTTCTTCCACCCTCTTTCCTGCTCTTGCCAGTTAGCATTTAAACATCTCTGCTGTCTCAGAACAGAAACATAACAAACAATGGAAAACCACCAAGAACTCCTTTACCTCCTCTGCCAGCTAGCATCCTCACTCCTTCTCAGCCAAACTTTTCCAAGGGTGACCTCCATTTGCTGCCTCTATTTCCTTACTTCTTATTCAAGGTCATCCATATTTGCTTTGCTATGCATCCAGGGAACACTTTTGGTTCTTGTCTTACATTACTTTTCAATAACACTTGTTCCATAGGTCATGCTCTTGTGCTTAAAATATTCTCTTCTCTTGACTTTGTGAAAATAACACTTCCTGATTGTTTGTATTTTCATCTCTTTAATACTTTAATTGCTTCTTTTTTGGAATCCTCTTTCTTAGCTCATTATGATATGACTCAAGACATCATGGTATGTCTTTCAACTTCCTCCGTTTTTGTCTATACACCATCCAAAGGAACTGTCCTTCACTCTCATTATTTCATGAACTACTGCCCTCAAATTTGTATCTTGAAGGACATATATACACAGCAAGCACACACACACACACACACTATATATATATGTGTATATATATATATATGTATATATATATGTGTATATATATATATGTATATATATACACATATATATATCTGTATATATATATACAGATATATATATATTCCATATCTCTACATGGTTTTCCAAGATGTTCAAAGCCATTGTGTCTCAAATGAGCTCTCATTTCTCCCCACAAGCAGATTTCTTCTATCTCCTTAAATCCTGTTGTCCAAGCCAGACATTTAGACATCATCACTCTGCTCTCTTCCTCAGGCATCACATCCAAAAAGTCACAAACTCCTGTTGTTTTTACTTCTCAATTATCTCTTGAATCCACCCACTTCTCTTCATCTCCAAGGATAACATTTTAGTTGCAACCATCATTCTGTCTTCCTGAACTACTGCCTAACTCATCTTCCAGCCCTGTTCCCATCCATTCTCAAATCAGAGTAACTTCTAAAGGGCCAATGGGACCCACTGATTCTCTGGCTCAAAATATTTTAATGGCTCCCCAATGCCAAATTTTAATTCCCCAAAGGGTTCACAGGAGTTTTCAGTAGATTCCAGTTGATATTGTCCTCTTCTGTTCATCTTGAGCTTCTATTCTTTTTTCTGTGACTATATATTACTTGTGCTACTTTAAAAGTTCTAACAAGTGTATTGGCCAGAAGGAGACGCAGAGGAGATGAGAGGTCATCAGAGAGGAAGGGGAGGACAAGGAGGTCATGAAATCACAGAAACCAGTGAAGGGCCACACTTGAAGGAAATGGAGATGTCAATATTATACTATGCCTTGGGGAGGTTAAGTTCCTTGAAGGTTGAAAAGAGTCCCTTGGATTCGAACATTTGAAAATCCTAGAGATCATCAATGATCTCTAGGATTTTCAAATGTTCGAATCATCAATTGGGAAATCTCTGAAGTTTCTAAGGCAAAAGCCAGAAGACAGTGAGCTGAAGAGCTAGGAGCAGCTGGGACAAGGAGGCTCTTCGGAGAATGCTACATCTCTGTTATGGTGATTTTCACAGTGGGTGTGATCAATTGATAGGGAGTTAGGAGCTGAGCAAGTAGGCAAAGGAAGATCAAGACTAAATATGCAGAAGTGAGAGGGAATAGCCAATGTCAGAACTTCCAGTTTCTGGAGAAGTCAAAATGAGATCACCATTACAGAGGATGGAAGAGGCCAGGAGAAGGAATACTCAAAGGCCAGAGGGAAGACTTTTAGACTGAAGGTATCTACGGGTAATTCTGTACATATGGGACAGGAAGTTGAGGTATTTTCTGCCTTTAACTTCATTTTTTTAAATATCAAAGGCAAGTTCATGTGAGTAATATCCCTACTTAATGCAGACATTGGGTTATTGTTCATAATTTAACATGGAAGTATTTTAAAAGTAACAAAAGATATGCACTGTTTATTAGAAAGCAATTACCTTAATTACATAAATAAGTTTTCCATGGAATAATTTTGTTTTGGTTTATAGCTTTACTCTAGGAAATGCTAAGAATTTGTATAATCTGATGCAAAACTGTCAAATTAAATCTTATCAAGTAAGAAAAATTCAAAATTCTTTAATATAAGAAAAACACCAAACTGAGAATTATCTAAATTATATATGTATTAAAAATGAATAATTAGTTCCACAGTATTCCTTAACATTAGAAAAAGTATAAGTTTTTGATGTTATATTTGCCTTTATATTTATCTGTCTTCCCAAATGGACACATCATTAGAAGAAATTCAAAACCAAAGATAAGGCAGTATTTAAAATACATGATGGAATAGAGAATTTATCCTCCATGTGGATAAAGATAGAATAGGTAATATCCAGAAGAGATGAAGCCAAAGAATTAAAAAGGAATAAAAAAGGAACAAAATCCTTTTATTAAGCTATTTTCTCAATTTTATTTTGATTTTGGTTCAGCTTTCAAAAGTAGATTAATATAGAAAAAATAAAGTACAAGGCTGGAAAGAAGAGTACAACTTTTCTTCTTCGATGTCAAAGAAATAGCTTTCCCTGCTCCTACTAAATTGGAACTAAGCTCATAAGGATGAAAATAAATGACTAATTTCTTGGGAAATAACCTTAAGTCAAAGATTCATTTGGTTCAATAACTGCTTTCTTCAAACTCCCATTGACTTAACCTCATTCTCAAGGCCTCCTCGGCCTTTCTTTCCATTGTGCCCTGTTGATATTGAGTGTACCTTAAGAGTCTGTCTTGCTATTTGCTACCAATTTGAGGAATGTTTTCCTTGTCTCATGTAATTTTTTGGAAGGCTTATGTCAAATGTGGTTATTTCTTTTTTTAAAACTTATTTCTAATAGAACTTGTCTAGATCTTTAAAAATGAAACCTAAAAAATATTACAGTAAAATTTCACAAAGCAATGTTTCTACCCACTCTGAAAAAGTCCCCTGATAATCTCCTAAACATTTTTAATAAGCAACTAGCTATTAATTTTAGTTTTTGCTAAAATGATATAAAATGATGCCTTTCAATTTCATCTATAGAAGAGCTTCACATTTCAGTGAAGAAACATAATTGTAGAACAGAATGATCCTTCTTCCTCTCTGGCAAAGACTTGTGTTCATTTCAGAGCCCATCTTACATGATTTTTGCCAACTTAGGTTTTCAGAACTTCAGGGCTGGCCCTAAGCAAAGTATTTAGGCAGTGATAAAAATATTTTTTCTTTAAACAGTGGAACCCATAGTTTTCCCCTGATAAAAGTTAATTTTTCTATGAAATCTACATATATATGAATACACGTATGTAAGATAAAATGGAACATCTGAACAGAAAGTAGAGCATAGGGTCTTGGAACTTTGCTGTTCCTTCTTGTTCCCCCTGGAGATCCTTGAAGTACCTTCTCCAGCTCCACGATACTCTAAAAACTGTTCATCTGCATGATAGGAGCATGGCCTAATCCTTGGTCTCCACACCTCCTGGTTTCCTGGATAGTCTTTCTCACCACATAGCACCTCCCCTTTCTGCTCACTCCTACCTGGTGATGGTAGCCTCCTCATGTTCCATTCATTCCACACAGATGCTCAATCTGTACTTACTCTTCTAACAATTGCCTCAAACTACTGCACCATAGTCCCCAAAGCTCTCATTCTCTCAGAGAGTCTCAACTCAATGTTTGGAAGAACACAGTTTAAACACATTACTACTGAGTTTCAAGTGGCAATAGATAGCCTCCGTAATCTTCCCAGATTTAAAATGTATATTTACAAATTTTAGAGAAGATAGTTTTTCAGCCAAATCTTTAATTTATGAAATTTCAAATTATGTGGCAATATAATATGCACATTTCAGGCAGCCCAGTGAAATAGTTCTATTTAGGAAGGTCTTTTGGAGTCCCCTAAAATGATACATGCAGAGCACAGTTTTTATGTTATACTGACTCTTCTTAATATCCTCCCTGGAGCAATGGAGTGGATTGCATCTCTAAACCTTTTCCGGAACCAACCCAGAGTTCCTAATGGAGATTTAACAGTCATTCTTTCGATGGTGATCTTACTTTAATATCAATTTGGATCTGGGGCACTGAAATGGCTTATTTATGCCAATAGTTATTTTGTGTTAACATAGCTGCTTTAAGTGCACATCTTATTCCTCTGGCAAGATTCTTTAAAGAATTTTCTTTCTCTAGTACATCTTTTGGATAAGTCGGGCTGGTGGGCAGGTCTTTGTTTCCTTTGTTCCATCAGGTAACAAGATGCAATGTTAAAGACACTAAGAAAAACACAGTCTAGCCCTAGAGAAGGGGATTGGGGAGGGAAGAGTCATGAGGAGGGACCTGGAGGCCAGTGGCCCAGGGGACATTGCTCCCAGAAGTCCATCTGCCTTTTGTTTGGATGCATCTTTACCTCTGCAGATAATGCTACCTCTGCCTGCAACATTGATGGACTCTGGTCTATCACAACAATTCCTTGTTCTTTTCTGATACTAATTCAAGTGTTCTATGCATTGGAGGTAACATTTACAAAATATTAAATCTGTACATTTTTTCATCATCACCCAAAATGACATTCCCCTGCCCAAATACACCATTATAGACCCAGGAAAGGCAGAGGGGATAGAACCTTCAATAATGAAGAGGATAACAGGAACAGTAGCTAACACTTGCACAGCCAGTGCATACCATGTATCAGGCACTACTTGAGGTGCCTTATACAATACTGATTCATTTGAAGTTCTCAGCAAACCTAGCTAAATTTTATTATTAACATTCCAATGTATAGATGAAGAACCTGCAGCATAGAAAGATTAAGCAACTTGCCCAAAGTTGCAGAGCTTGGCAAAGTCAGGATCTGAATTCAAGCCCTAGATGCCATGCTCTTATCTTCATGCAGATGGCCTCCCTTGGCATAGGTGCCCACACAGAAGCAGCTGGTCTGGCCTGGTTCCTGGATGCCTGGTGTTGGCATTTTCTGAGGCATAGCTGGTCCTCCCTAGCCCTTAGGGCATCATGCTCATACTCTGTAGTCCCAGCCTTTTGCCTTCATGTTTGCAATTGTTCCACTCAATGGAGCCTGTTTGTTTCTGCAAACTCTCCCTCTGGGTCCATGGGTATATGTGGCTCCCCTTTCCCCTGCATGCCACATGCAGCCCATGAGGGCACCAGGACCTACCTGAGGCTCACCCCTCTAGGTGCCTGCCTTGACCCACAGTGCGTCATTGCTCCTGCATCATATTGGACTCATAGTCAAGCACAGTCAGGGCTTCCCCCGAAAGCTGGACCCATACTTTCATCTTTGCATCTTCAGGGGCCAACGCAGAGATAACTCAATAAACACGATTTTGAAGTTCAGATGCTTGGCATATTTCAGCTGCAGCAACAAATGAGACTGAGGAGATTTAAAAACCACTCCTTGGAAACCTTCCACTGATTTCAATTCAGAATCCTTAAAAAATATCCTTGAATAACTCTCTGGTACACAATAAAGCTTATTAGCCACTCTTTTGCCTGGACACAATGTTTCTGGGTCTCTCTGGTTTGTTTCTCACAGCTTACTTGTACACAGACTTGATTTTATCATGCATGCCCCCTTTCAAATATCTTTAACTTCTTCAATAAGATAATTCCTCGTGCTGACCCTAGAAGCATACTGTCAAGGAATATGCCACATGCTGCTAGCTGACTACGTTCTCTCTTGTCCCTTGTAGCACAGCCGCACATACACACACACACACACACACACACACACACACACACACACACATACACACATACACACACATACACACACATACATACACACACACACACACATTTCTTTTCAATTACTTTGGTATAGAACTTTGTCAAACACATCCTGGAAATCTACATAATGATCTGACTGGTTCCTTTTGGTGTTACAGCATAAGCTACCTGTTAGCACATTTCCTGAATTACCAGAGCACACGTGACTAGGAATGCTATTTTTTTCCTCTTAAACATTATTGATCAACACATATGGCAAAAGAACTTAATGTTGCATTTCAGCAGGATACACTCACAATGCATATCTTATTTATTATGATCCCATGGTATGCTAAAGCTCTCATAGGTTAGAACTAAAGATCTCTTTTTCAGCATATCAATTTATTCTGACATAAGCAGCTACTGAGAAAATTATCCTACTTATCATGAAAGGAATAGGTAATGGGAATAATTTTTTTCAAATTATTTCAGTAAAGTCAAAAGGTATAAGAAGAAAATATCAGTAAAATATGGCTTTTTCAACTTGGCAGGGGCAGGTGGAATCTATGATGAAATTGTTACCTTAACAGATTGGCTCCCTCCCTTGCCTGGCCACACTTTTTGAAGTTTTTCATGTACCACAAAATACATGATAAAGAGTAGTTCGATTTACTCTGAACCCCAGCTACATGGCCACGACATATTTAGAGGTGACTCCAGGGTGCATTCTCAAATATGGTGCATGCTTTCCAAATTTACAGTCTGATTTATTGCTGCCAGTTATGACTGCCAAATGCTTCTGACAGTGTGGCCAGTTTGTGGTGTCCCTAAAAATCATCAGCAATTTGAAAACATTAGCACCCGGCAATAGCCATACTTTGCAATGATTGTCTGTATTTATCACCTTACTTTTTCAGGGTACAAACTGAAAAAAAAATCAAGGAGAGAAATTAAACTTCTCTAGCAGCAGAGAAAATACAGCACTGGAAATAAAATGCATGGTAGGAACTCAGCTCCTCCCTGTAGTCTTTAAAAATTAAACAATTTAAACTCTGTGGCTTACATGGCTACATAGAAGAAAAATATTGTAAGTATGTATCTCTCCTCAAATACTTTTTATTTTGTCTTCACATTTGAAGAGTATTTTGATATGAGGATATTATGGTTATGTGTGGGACAAAAAATGGAGAGAACAGTTCATTGCTTCATTCAGCAAATATTTGCGATGTTCTGCTCCATGCTGGGCACTGAACTAGTTCCTGGAAATGCAGGAGTAGACAAGAAAGGCTTGACTTCCACAGGGGTCTTGCAGTTTACTGAGATGTACAATTATGTTGTTACAATTGGGGAGAAGAGATGTGCGTTTCCTACATACAGCAAAGCAAAGGTAGACGTCCCTGGAGAGCAAGAGCGAATCTGAAACCTGAAAGATGGTTATGAACAAAGCACTGTGTAACATGGGGGTGTGGAGAACATTCCAAGCCAAGGAAGAACAATGGTAAAGGTTCCACATGGTGCCATCTTACAGGGATTTGCAGTGTGTGCAGCACCAAGGTGCTGGCCAGAAAGGTGAGTGGCATCCAGACTCTGCTCTGCTCCCCAGCTTGGACATCCTGGCATGTCACTAACACCCCACCAAAGGACACAAAAAGAGCAGATGACTGCCAAGACAAGTCCTATGAATGCATTAATTTGAGTACCAGATAAACTGTTTTAACTTAAAGACTCTAAAATGCAGTGACTGAAATAATCTGGAAGTTTGTTTTCCCTGGTATAACATTGTATGTGCATGTGGTCTAGGGCTGGTAGCATCACTCTGCCACCTTCATTGTGTTGGCCAATCTCAATGAGTCCAAAGCTGCTCCAAAGGCACTATCCCTCAGCCTTCTGGAATAGAGATGGAACCAGTGAAGACACAGGTCTCGCTTATATAGGGCAAAGTATACAAATAGCACACATCACTTCTTCTCACTTCCCATTGGTGAGAACCTAATCACATGACCACACCAAGACTCAAGGGAAGCCAAGAAGCATCTTCTCTGGCTGGTTGCCATGTGCTATCATCAAAGAGGGGAAGATGAAGGTTGATGGACATCCAGGAAGTTGTGCAGTGAGGAAGGATAGGGGGGCAAGGAGTGAGATAATGATGGAGAGGCAGGCAGGGGACAGATCATGAAAGAGCTTTTTAAAGCAAAGGGAAACCATGCTAGTGTTTTCAAAAAAGCAGTGACAGATTTATGGGTATATACTTACAGAAAAGGCTAGTACAGAGAAGGCTTGATTAGGGTAGATACAAGCTGAGGTTTCTCAGTGATTCTCTCATTTAAGTCTCAGATGTCCTTGTTTACCAACAGCCCAATTTCTGCATGCAGATGAGACTTATCTAAGTCACAGGGTCTCCAAAGAAATTGCCTGAAAGCTCTGATTTTAATGGAAAGTTCTTCTGCAGTTGTGGATGGAAACCTGAGATATCTTATGCTGTGCAGCTTTACACTGTCAATGACCTTGTGACATGGCTCTGAATTTTCACAAGATCACCCAGGTCCCGACAGAACACATCTGTGCTTGTAGACATTGCATGACCCTGCATCCTGGCCAAGCCACAGAGGATGGCACAGTCCCACCAGCATGCCCTTGGAGGAGCGTCAGATCCCACCACGGACACAGGGTCCATCTACATTGGCTTCTTGGCTCTGAGGAGATGGGCTGCTGAAGCCAGCACCTCCAATTCTGTCTATAGTGGAAAACAGAGAGGCCAAGGACTGAATACCTGCTGTCTGAGTTGGTTCAACGGGACTTTAATCCAGGGAGGTCAGAAGTGAGAAGGAACAACTTAGAATGTCATCCATCTCAAACTTGTAGCCTGAACTTGACAATTCTACTCCTATAACAACAGCAGCTGCAGCAACATTCAGGTGCAACTACTGTGAGGCAGGTGTGTTCTCTCTCTCTCTCCAATCTTTGAACAATGTGAGGGTTAGGGCACCACACCCTTATGCAGTCAAAAACCCACATATCACTTTTGACTGCCCCCAAACCTAATGACTAATAGCTTTCTGTTGCCCAGAAGCCTTACCAATAACATAAACGGTTGAGTAACACCTGGTTTGTATATCATGTGTATTACATACTGCATTCTTAAAATAAAAGAAGCTACAGAGAAGAAAATGTTATTAAGAAAATCATAAGGAAGAACCAGCCTGTCCACCATGGCGAAACCCCATCTATACTACAAATACAGATTAGCCAGGCATGGTGGCAAGCACTGGTAATCCCAGCTACTCGGGAGGCTGAGGCAGGAGAATCACTTGAGCGTGGGATGCAGGGGTTGCAGTGAGCCAAAATTGCACCACTGCACCCCAGCCTGGGTGATAAGAGTGAAACTCCCATCTCATTAAAAAAAAAAAGAGAGAGAGAGAGAGAAAGAAAGAAAAAGAAAAAGGAAAGAAAATCATAAGGAAGAGAAAAGACATTTACTATACATTAAGTGGAAGTGGATCATCATAAAGGTCTTAATCTTTGTCATCTTCCCATTTAGCAGGCTGAAGAGGAGGAGGAAGAAGAGAGGTTGGTCTTGTTGTCTCAGGGGTGGCAGAGGCAGAAGGAAATCTGCATAAAATTGGATCCATGCAGTTCAAACTCCTGTTGTTCAAGGGTCAACTACATATAAATGCTGAATATATAATATACAGTTGAATACATATGTATGTGTCTATATATACAGAAAGGTATTTCATCATTCCTATAACTCTTTAAGCAAAATATTATCATCCTTATAGAACTGATAAGGACACAGAGCCCAGGAGAGCTGGGTGACCGGACAGCAGCACTGGTGGCCGAATCCAAGCCCAGATCTGCTAACACCAACACACACTCACTTCTCTGCATCCTGTCTTTTTTACTTCATTAAATAAAAAAGATTCATCAGTTTTCTAAACTTGATCAATGAGAGAGTTTTGGGACATCTTCCTAAATTACACTGATATGTAAACATGTATCTATACCATCTAAAATGATTATTTGCAAAGCCCATCTAAATTTGCAAACAAGTCATTGCTATATCCTATAAAAAGTATATTAGAAGCCCTTAATGTTCTTATTCCTGAAAAATGGCCTGTGGCAGCTTTAGTGCCTATGAGCTGCAGGGTTCTTACCTTTATGGTTCACTCTCAAATCATTTGTTTTATGGTAGGACATAATTTCTTTTAGGATTTAAAAAAATACGAAAAAATACAGTTAAGCCATATTAGTGGTTTTGACTTAAATAATTATAATAATTACTATAAATGATTGATTAATAGTGTTGGTTAATAATCTCAATTATTTATTTAACTGAATAATTATCAGAGCAAAAACTTGAAATGGTGTTGAAACACAGAGGACTGATTTCATAAACATCAAACCTAAAGAGTATAGCTCATCAGTTAAAAACTAAGCCTCAAAGAAATAAATTAAGACTTGCCCTGGCTTTGCAGGGAATTTTGCTTAAGTCAGGCTCTTGAGTCGCCTTTTCAGGTTCTAAAGTGCCCACTGTGCAGATTTCTGGGATGTATAGGAACATAACTGAAGACAAATTTTGATGCAAGAAAGGTCATATTCATCCCAAGGGAAACTTGTTGCCCACACGATTCCACTGTAAAAGACACCAGCATCTCTGCTGCCTTTCTGGGTCACAGCGAGGATGCTCCCATCCCCATCTGTGCTGTCCTGTGACCACATGGTTTCATGCTGGTATCACTCAGTGAGACCTATCATGGTGCCATCTTGGCCACACATCTTAGATGAGTGTTTCTATGCCTTTTTGGCAAAGACAGTTAATTCCCAAGGAGGTTTTTGTTTTCACTTCTCTGCATGCAAAATGGAATGAAAGGAAAGATTAAGTTGACATTCTGGCAAGTAGTTTCCTAGGCAAGTGATCGTCTAAGAAAAATACCTTAGAAATTTATTTTCACAGAAATTTGATCAGATTTCCACACTCAGAAAATCATGGGTCTAGAGAAAATACCAGCTTATTCAGTCATTAGTGTGTATATTTTATGTTCTTACAATAAGCAGAGGTATAAATACAGACTATAAATACAGACTAAGGCGTCAAACTGAACGATGGTTTTCATTGCTGTAAACGGAACATTAGAGAATTAGAAAACTAATTCCCCCTCTCTATTGGGATTCAGAATTTAAACATGAGTCATAAAACATGATAAAATAAACTTCACAAATATTTTTCTTACTTTTGCTCATGGGTAAACAAAGATGTAGAGAATAAAGTGCTTTTCCCACAAGCATATTGTAAACTAACATAGCATGCACAAGCCCTGAATTGCTGGCCATAAGGGTAAGCCATTGTGCTTGGTCACTCCTGAACATCTATAGTTGCTCTGATTGACATTTGCATAAGCTGTAATTAATTTGATTTTTAATGAAAACTTTTTTTAGTTTCTTTACTTTTATTTCCGAAGACATTTCAAAGAGGGACATCTTACCCCACAAGGATGGGTTGGGAAACACAGAGAACAAAGCTCCTAAAAATCTAAGATTTTTAAATTTTTTTTTAAACAACAAAAATGGATTAGTCCTGAAGAAACTGGAGAAAAAAAGGAGTCTTAAAAGGAAATGTTAATGTATGCATATTTTTGATACATTAAAAACTCCAACATACTAATTCAAGCACTGTTTACTTTTTGTATATAACAGGATTGCTGCTTTCAAGGGAAAAACAGAAGATATTTTCCTAGTGCCAAAAACTACTTGCTCATGAAGTTTGAAATACCATTATTATTAGTTGTAATTCTTACATTTAGCATCTGTGAATAACTTCTTATATGAGAACACTATTTTGGGTCAGCTGAAGGCCAAAAATAATGAGTTGGCTTTCTGCCTCTGTGTGTTGAGTCCAATAGCTGCCAATTAATATAATGGATTTTTTTTGTTCCTATGATAAATTTCAGTAAATGAGAACAAATAGTCGTTGGTGTGTTTCATAAATTTCCAATGGAAAGAATATGTTTCTCACAAGTTTAAAGACTGATTGCACTCTAAGTAACCAAACAATTACAAGAAGCTGCCGGTGTATTTCTGTGGTTTAGCTAAAGGGCCAAGTCGGAAGGGAAAGACATTCCCAGCATTTTCTAAAGCTAGATAAATACAGAAACGAAATATAGATGAAAGATGGAACTGCTCTCTATAGCATCTGCCAGATTCCCCAACTTTTTGGCATACTGATTGAATTTGGCAAAGGTATCCAGTAGCAATGTTTTCCATTAAAAGGAGCAGCATATACTTTATTTTACCATACTGTTTGTGTATTTTTGACCCTCCAAAACTCTCTTTTTTTTAGAAGGCAATTATTTCTACAGACTTGGCTGCAATTACATTTATTTGGAACGGATGATTTATCAACAAAAAAAGCTGTAGGGCATAGCTACTGTTGAACAGATCCAATGGACCTACAGCTCGGCAGGAAAGCGTCTTTCTCTGAAACCAAAAGATGCTTTAACATATGCCAGCATCATCTTATGCCAATCTAACACTTTTGATATCCAAACCTATTTAAATTTGAGGAATCCTGGACTGTTCAATTTAGGCAAGATAAGCTACCCAGCACTGTCGTTTCCTTCTATTTGTGATCAGAAAAACTGTAATGTAGTCCAACATTCCTAATTTTGGTAACGTGATGATGTTAAGAAAAGGAATAACTCTCCCGTCCAAAATCAAATTTTTGTGGAATCCAATACTTCTTAACCCTGAATTTTTTTCTGAGCTGGCAGTGATTCTATAGTAGGCTTTTAAGGATATATAAGTAACAATCTCTAAAAATATGACATGCAGCAGCAAGTAGGAAGGCAATGGTTTCTGGCTTCACTCAACTCAGGAAAGAGAAGCTCACACTTGATGAACTTTTTATGTAACTCAGAGGGAAATTACATTTTGTTTTCAGATTTTATTGGTTTCTTCTAAACCAAACAAAAGCAAAAGATGAGGGATGCTCACCTGTTGCTAGGACGTTTTTGAGTGTAACATTATGGTCAGATATTTGGATTTTAAACAGCCCCAAATTGAGGCAGACTGTATAGTTGACAGCGACTTGGATATATTATTGTTACTAATGTTATTTGCCATCTAGTGCAGTCTTTCTTAATAATTAAGTAGCAACTAATTTAAAGCAATGGAAGAGTATTAGCTTCATGTGAGTGCCAGAAAAACGCTGTGGTTTCAACATAAAGTTGGGAGCCAACAGCGACAGATATAAAATATCAAGATGTATAATTTGCCAAGTTTAAAATCCCAAAACCAACATGAGAATGCTTCACAGGTTTATATGTGCATAAAGTGAAGACTGTTTTGCACAGATTTAAAATGGTGAAGGAGTGTATCTTTTCTCAAACTTAGGTTGACAGTATAATAGTACACCTCATATAATCACAAAGTATTTGACAAAAAAGAGCCAACTGTTATTCTGTTTAAATTTCAGGATGCTAAATCCATACCAGTAGTTGGCAGTAGCTGAGTCTGGAATATTTTCAAAAATTATGAATAATTACCTTTCACATTTATAATTTACATGTATTTAACTCACAAAGCTTGCCTTATGAAAGAGTTCTTTAATGAAAATAAAACAATAATAATAAATAAAACTAGCCAAAGCTGTCAGCAAGAATTTGTCATTTTCACAAATGAGGCAGAATATTCTACAAGTTAAATATTTGGTAAAATATCCTCTGTACATCCTTTTTTGATTTTTATTGATCTATTTGTACATATTTATGTACATCTTTAAAACAACCGCAGCAACAACCTCATGATAAAAGCATATATTTGACTCTAAAACAGCCTAAATAACAGTATGACAAAAGATAGTGAATATCAACTGACCTAAGAATTTCTCATGTCAGTTGGTTCAGAAATTTAAATTCTGATTTGTCACATTCATGGAAATGTTTTGGAGTGCCTTTCCAGAGAATCATAAATGTCCTTGACTTTCCTTGTGTTCCACTGCCAGTGGCAAGTCTTGGAAGCCATCTTGTAAAGTATCACATTTTCTTGTCCACCACTGATTGGACAAGGGGCAGGTACTTTTCCTAAAATGGTCCAATCAGCTTTTCTTCTCTGAAATTTTTGAACTGGATCTGGGGGTGGGGAAAATATGTGGCCTCTTTGGGTGGCTGGATGCGTAAATCCAGAAGCAGTAAACAGTGGCAAAAGAGAGGAAGCCAACTGGAAGAGAAAGAATAAAAGGAAAGAAGAGGAGAGATGACAGATGGAAAAAAGATGCTAAAGGCTTTGGAGCTCCTTGTCTCAGCACCTTCTTAGGGCTCTGCTGCTTTCTTTCCCATGGGAATTCTCTTTGGTGTGTAAGTTTGAGTTATGTTGCTCAAATACGGGTTATGAAGTAATTTATTTATATCTAGCAGATCCTGCATTGTATCTGTGGGACTTTGGATGCATGACTTAGACTTTTGAGCTAAAGCTTCCCAGTCTTTAAAGTAGGAGGATAATAACGGTTATAGTGAATATTGAGTGAAATAAGGAATAAAGCGCATAGCCCGGGGTGAACACTCAGTAATTGATTGTTATTCTTTTTTAAATAGATCAACCTGAAATACACATTTGGTAACATATATATCAGCTATATATATTAACTATTTTGCTAATGTAACTATTAACTAATATTGAATAATCATTAAATATTAATAATGATCACTTAATAATTAAGTGATCATTATTAAGCGACAAGTAATAATTATCACTTAATTATTAAGTGATATTAAGTGTTATCACTTAACAGACGATTCCAAATTGATAAAATTTAAAAGAAAAATAGGCATGCTAGCAACTGTTATTACTATGATTATTTCTCTCTTTGTAGTAGAAAAAAGGTTTGTGAATGGATTTTTAATTTTTCCTGTTCCCTTAATCTCTCATCCAATCTGTAATCAAGCCTTGTCTAGATCACCATGTCTCATGTGCTTGCAGCGTACCAGCCTCATAGACAGATCAGCTTCCAGTTTTTCTTTTCTTTTTTCTTTGCTTTTTTTTTTTTTTCTTTTTTGAGATGGAGGCTTTCTCTGTCACCCAGGCTAGAATGCACTGGCACAATCTCAGCTCACTGCAACCTCCACCTCCTAGGTTCAAGCGATTCTCCTGCTTCAGCCTCCCAAGTAGCTGGGAATACAAGTGTCTGCCACCATGCCCAGCTCGCCCAGATAATTATGTATTTTTAGTAGGGACAGGGCTTCACCATGTTGGCTAGGCTGGTCTCAAACTCCTGACCTCTGGTGATCTGCCTGCCTTGGCCTCCCAAACTGCTGGGATTACAGGCATGAGCCACCACACCTGGTGGATCTGCTTCCAGTCTTTCTGATCCTCTCCCTACTCACCTCCAAGAATGATCTTCTATTTTTGTTTGTTTTTTGGTGTTTGTTTGTTTAGAGAAAGAATCTTGCTCTGTCACTCAGGCTGGAGTATGGTGGTGCATTCACAGCTCACTGCAGCCTCAAGCCCCCAGGCTCAAGTGATCCTCGCACCTGAGCCTCCTGAGTAGCTGGGACTGCAGTTATGCACCGCCATGCCCGGCTTATGTATTTTTATTTTTGGTAGAGATGGGGTCTCCCTATGTTGCCCAGGTTAGTCATCAGAAATTCTAGGCACATTCTTATCCTATGGCTCCCAAACAAACACTTTCCCTCTGGCTGCAAATTCTTCTTACTTCATCCTTCTTAGTTAAGATGCATCTCCTCAAATATGCCTTCTCTGACTTTCCTGTCAATAGTGGGTTGTCCCTTCATTAGTCTTCATTTGACCCCCTTTGTTTCCTTGACAGCATTCAGCACACATTGTAATTATTTTGTCCATTTACACGTTTTTGACCAGTATCTTCTTATAATTGTTGAGAGGGTTATGAGAGCTTTGGGCTTGCTCTCTCCTCCTGAATTCTGGGGATGGTGAATAGAAGAACAGGTCCTGCCCATGTGGAGGATATCTACCCTGTACCTTTATTTGATTCCTTTGACAAACTGGTACCTTTGTGAAGAATGTCATTTTCTGGATAGACACTAAACATGATCATTCTTGACCATACTTTTCAAGAGATTGTGCATCCAATTAGCAAAATATATTTTCCTCTGATTACAATAAATTAATAATCAATATATGGGAATGGAGTGGATAACTATTTTTCACAAATAGTTGTCAATATTCTACCACTTGAAAGATGAATTTGTTAAACAGAAAATTCAAAAGCATATAAAATTGTTTTTAAGAAGATTCCATAAAGCCATGGGTCATGTCCAGATCAACTAAAAGTAGAAGCCAAAAATAATTCCCTGTAGTAAAATCTTTAAATTTAAATAAACTGAAAGAAAAAGTCAAGTCGGTTGATATTCTGAACAAACAAAAATATTTATCCAGGTTTTATACCTGAACTCTCATCTGGCATGAAAGCAATGGAGTAAAAATAATAATTTAATAATAATTACTAAAGCTAATTGTACATATACCCTTTGATCCAGCAATTCTGCTCCTGGGGATATAACCAACATCAATCAATGCTTATATGCACAAACATACATGTCCAGAATGCTCATAGGAGCACTATTTGTAATCGACCCTTTTAATATGCAGAGGGTCCTAAAACAAAAGTTTCATGTTCAAATTGTCCTTCATAAATTTCTCAAGATGTTGAGTAAGTGTTGTATGATTTGTAAACCATGTCTGTGATTACATTTAAGGCAATATGTTATATATTCCCTAGAATAAACCAGAAACTGCTATCTAAAATAAATTAGAAAACCATATCTGGGACAAATTAGAAATTGGTGTCATTGTTTATTTTAAAAAATAGGCTGAAGTCACTTACTGTGGAGTGCAAAATCTTAAAATAAGAACAGCCTATCTGCAACAAATCTGTGCATGAAAATCCTGAAGGTTTATAAAAGATTGAGCTGAATCAACAGTAATGTACAAAGCATTCCAGTGATCTATAAAAATATACAAGTCTTGAATACAATTGTAGCAGATGCTGTAGTGTGCTACCCAGCAGAGCTGGGTAGAAAAGCAACTGGCTGATGCAGAGTGGCTCTACATATTCATGATTACCTGAGAGGTAACTGTAAAACTTAGCAGTGAGGGCTAAGGATGGTGGCTTATACCTGTAATCCCAGCACTTTGGGAAGCCGAGGCAGGAGGATCATTTGAGGTCAGGAGTTCAATACCTGCCTGGCCAATATGGTAAAACACCTTCTATACTAAAAATACAAAAAATGAGCTGAGTACGGTGGCACATGCCTGTAATTCCAGCTACTTTGGAGGCTGAGGCAAAAGAATCACTTCAGCGTGGGAGGCAGAGGTTGCAATGAGCCAAGATCACGCCACTGCACTCCAGCCTGGGTGACAGAGTGATACGCTGCCTCAAAACAAAACAAAACAAAAAACTTAGCATTGAAAATTAAGAATATTAATAGCCTGAATATGTAATAGACATAAATATAAAGATTTATTTTGTTAAAAATCACAAAAGCATCTGGTTTTAACTTCATATACTATAACCACTGCTAGTAACAATGTTTAATTCTGCCCAACATACTCAGACCTGTAATCCCAGCACTTTGAGAAGTGGGAGGATCACTTGAGGCTGAGTTCAAGACTGGCCTGGGCAACACAGCGAGACCCTATCTCTACAAACAATAAAAAAATTAGCCAGGTATGGTGACATGCACCTGCCGTCCCAGCTACTGGGGAGGCTTAGGCAGGAGGATCACTTGACAGGAGTTAGAGGCTTCAGTGAGCTATGATCATGTCACTGTACTCCCACCTGGACAACAGAGAAAGACCCTGTCTCAAACCAAAAAAAGTTTAATTGGCTATCTTTGCAGCTTGTGTATATTCTTAATGAACTAAAAGCTTGTGTATAAGAATATACGCAAGCTGCAAGGGCAGGAAGGGAGACTGGAAAATTGTTAAAACTAACGAGAGAAATGGAGTCTTTGGGGTGGATTTTCAGAAGAGGATGTGAGAGTTGTAACAGGAAAGGCAGACATCATTCCACCATGAAGCAAGCAACCTCCCTGCCAAGTCCCCTTCTTTTTTGTGCTCTATCCTATAAAGCAGAGTTTCTCAACCAGCCTCAGTCCTTCAGAAACAACCGCAAGCCTAGGAGTCCACACATACATGTGCATTGGGCATTTCAGCTTTACCTTCCAATGGCGGTTCAGAGAGCAGCCTCTAAACCCACATTTCTTAAGTCCTTTCCTTATGATCTGGGTGATTTGGGATAAGTTATTTAATCTTTATGAGACTCAGCTTCTTTATCTGTAAGATAATAACAATTTCCAACTCCATAGGTTATAAAGAAGATTGAATAAAAGATTCAGTGTCAATGTGCTTTTAGAATAATGTCTGGCACATAAGAAGCTGGAAAAACAAAAATGATATGACTTTCATTATTATCTAGCTCTTTTTGCTACACTTAACAGGCTTTTCTTTTTCATTTTTTCTCACTTGTAGCTCTAAGAAGGGAGGAACATTTATTTGGCTAGCAATGGGGTGGTGGGAAGGAGTTGGATTGGACTTAGCAGAAGCAAGGTAGATCCATTATAGTGAAGCAGAGCTTGCTTGGATGAAGAAGACAAGTATTCTATTAGCTCAGCCGCTCCTAGGCACATTCAATTTTTCCCAAGTGCTCCTGGATACTTTAGAAGTCAGCTGAATCACCTCAGAGGCAAAAGCATTGCCTAGAGCTCCCCAAGGAAAACCTAACAAGCGAGGGGAAAAAGTGGCTTTAAAACATCCTCTTGTATAAAAATCATCATGAGAATTCTTAATTCCTATTGAAGAGAATGTGATTTTGCAAACTTCTCTATCATAGAGAAGCAAAGTGCTAAATAAATGTGAAAAAAAATAGCTCCTAATGGGTTTCATAAACAAAACTATTAAAGGGCAGCATGGCCAAGTGCTGTAATTTTCAATTCCGTTTAAAGTCGCAAAAGCTACTCTAAAATAGGAGCTTGTGCACAATTCTAATGTGTAAAATAAAAAAAGTAGCTGCTCTAATCACAGTAGGTAAATCACACACAATAGCTCTCAGTACCAGCCCCTGATCTCTGTTAGGGGGACTCAAAGTTCTATGAGTCACGGTTTGAAATTTACTAATCAAATGGACACAGAACTAAATTGAACATTAAAATAATTTATGATATTATATCATATATTGATTGTGTAGGTTCAGATACTTCACTTATTTGGGCCTTAGTTTCCTCATCAGCAAACTGTGTGTTTAACATGAAAACATTTGCTGGGCATGGTGGCTCACACCTGTAATCCCAACATGTTGGGAGGCCAAGGCAGATTAATCACTTGAGGTCAGGAGTTTGAGACTAGCCTGCCCATCATAGTGAAATGCTGTCTCTATCAAAAACACAAAAATTAGCCGGGTGTAGTGGCAGGCAGCTGTAATCCCAGCTACTTAGGAGGCTGAGGCATAAGAATTGCTTGAACCTGGGAGGCGGATATTGCATTGAGCTGAGATCACGCCACTGCATTCCAGCCTGGGCGACAAAGCAAGACTCTGTCTCAACAAATAAATAAATGCCTACATAAATTAATAAATAAAATGGAAACCTTGGCTTTACTAGCTCTAACTTTCTATAAATTTATTCTCTAAAATAAAATGTCAAAAGACAAGACTGCTTCATGTTAAGATCTTGGAGTAACAGGAACTAGATTTACCGTCCTGTCTAAAATAGTTTAAAAATGAAAAAATATGTGAAACAATAACTTTCAAAACATTGGAAATCAGACAACAAAAAGACAATGATTCTTGAGAGAAGGAAAACAAAAAGGTAAGCCCTAAGATTGACCTTGACTCACTCGAAGGAGAATGTTCATAGGCTACAGCACAGGGAGGGAGAGCCCAGATAAAGCTTGACAGTCTCTCCAAGTTAAGGAGACAGAGCTGGAAGTCTGGGAGAAACACAACCATGGGAATCTTCAGGGCAGATAATGGAAATTGGGGAGCAGAACAGAGAGTCCCAGGATCTACAGAAGGTGCCTCTTGAATCTTTGGCTCGGTACTGATTAGCACTTGTATCAGAAGAAACTGTTTGAGGGCAGGAAAAGAACCACCTGAAAAGATTAGATGGAATAATCTTCTAAACTCCTACAAGGGGAGGAACATTGTCAGTCCACCACTCAGAGTGGAAGACTTCATAATGCACAGGGATCAGACAGAGTAGCTAGAGACCTTGCCTCAGTAGTGGGAAAAAATTATCCCTACTCTAGCCCTGCTGCTAACAAAGCATAAAAGTAAGAACTGAAAGGATCAAATTGTTTCAAAATAGCAATCTACATCCTAGAACAAAGCTCAGGAATATTTATAGATATCCTGTTTCCCCCGAAAATTAGCGCTTAACATGTTAATGTTCAAGGAATTGAAAGCAACCCAGAAATGATATTAGAATTGGATTACATATGAAATTAGAGGAAAGAATCAACATGTCAAGTAGGGACATGAAAGATGTAAAAGGAGATCCAAATCAAACTTTGATTTACATCTGTAAAACACACTAGATAGCAATGCAGGCAAATTAAACATTGCATAAAAAAATATTAGTGAACTTGAAGACCAAGAAAAAAGTCCTAATTTAAAACATAAAGAGAGAAAAAAACTGAACAAAATAAACAAAGTCTCAGGGAGCTGTGGGAAAACTTTCGGTAGCTCAGAGAGCTATGAAAAAACTTTCACCAATATTTTCACCAAAGATAGGTGAAAGTGGAGTTTACAAAGACAGTAAAAAGAGAAGAGGATGGAAACATATTTGAAGAAATAATGGCTGAAAAAATTCTAAATTTGATGAAAACTATAAGCCCACAGATCTCAGAAGCTTAGCAAACTCCAAGCCCAAGAAACATGAAGGAAACTACACGAGGCCCATCATAATCAAATTTCTCAAAACCAGTGAAAATGATAAAATCTTAAAAACCAAAGCAAAAAGATACATGACAAACAGAGGAACTAACATAAGGATGATAACAGATTTCTTCTCAAAAACAATGCAAGTGAGAATAAAATGGAGCACCATCTTTAAAGCTGGGAAAGAAAAAAGTCGACATAAAATTCTATACCCAGCAAAAATATTTTTCTAAAACAAATACAAAATAAAAAATCTTTTTAAGATATATAAGACCTAAAATAATTCATCATAAACACAATTGCACTATCAGGAATGTTAAAAGTCTTTTAGGCAGAAGGAAAATGCCTAACAAGAAGAAAATCCGCATTTACAGAAAGAAATAAATAGCACTGGAAACAATAATTATGAAGGTAAATATAAAAGACATTTTCCCATTTATTTAAATCTCTGGGAAAGACAGTTGTTTACAGTCAAAAACAAAAACAATACAGTTGAGCTTATAACACTTGTAGTAATCAAATGTATGATAAAAATAGCATAAAAGTGAGGCAAGCAAAAATGGAATCATATGGTTGTGCAATTCTTAAGTTACATGTTTACATGTATAACATTACTAGAAGGTAAATTATACTGAATTAAATACATATGCTATGAATTCTAAATCAACCACTAACTGATAACAAAGAATAATGACTAATAAGCCAAAAATGAGATAAAATTGTGATAAAATATTCAATTAATCCAAGAGGCGATAGAAAAAGAGGAGTAAAGAGCAAATGGGAAAAATAGAAAACAAATAAGAAGATGATACGTTTAAAGCTAACTGTGTCAACATCACATTAAATGTAAATAGTGTAAACATTCCCCTTCCAATAAAGGCAGAGGTTGTATAAAAGGTTGAATAAAAAAGTAAGCCCTAACTACCTGCTGCTTACAATTAACCACTTTAAATAAAAAGACACGAATATGGTTAAAGGATAGCAAAAGCTATAAAATTATAGTATGCCAGTATTAGTACCCCTCAAAAATAAAAAAATAAAAAAAAAACAAGGGTGTCTGTATTAGTATCAGAAAAAGATTTCAAAGCAAAGAATATGACCAGGAATAAAGATGACCATTTTATAACAATAAAGAGGTTTTTGAGAGAACATAATATTTCTAAGTACATATGCACCTAATAAAAGAGCTTTAAATTATATAAAGAAAAAACTGATATAACTGCAAAGAGAAATGGACAAATCCACAATAATTGACAGAACAAGTAGGAAATCAATAAAGATGTAGAATGATTGAACAATATCGACCAACTCAATCTTAGTAAACTTCACAGAACACTGTACCCAACCATATCAGAATACTCATTCTTTTTCAAGTATATGTTGAACATTAACAAGATAAATAATGTTCCAGGCCATAGAACACATTTAGAAAAATTTTTAAATATTCAAGTAATACAATGCATGTTTTCCAACTATAATGTAATTAAATAAACCAATAACAGAAATGTTACTGGAAAATCCCCAAATGTTTGGAAAGTAAATGACACAGTTCTAAAAAACACACTTCTAAATAATTCATGGGCCAAAGAAGAAATCATACAGGAAATTATAAAGTATTTTAACTGACTAAAGTGAAACACAACATATAAAATGCAACAGCCCATCAAAAAGCTTATCCATCATGATCAAGTAGGCTTCATTCTGGGGATGCAAGGCTGGTTCAACATATGCAAATCTAAAACATAATCCATCACATAAGCAGAACCAAAGACAAACACCATATGGTCATCTCAATAGATACAGAGAAGGCCTTCAACAAAATTTAACAGACCTTTATGCTAAAAACTCTCAATAAACTAGGTATCGACAGAACGTATCTGAAAATAATAAAAGCTATTTACAACAAACCCACAGCCAATATCATACTGAATGGACAAAAACTGGAAGCATTCCCTTTGAAATATAGCACTAGACAAGGGTGCCCTCTCTCTCGTCATTCCTATTCAATATAGTAACGGAAGTTCTAGCCAGAGCAATCAGGCAAGAAAAAGAAATAAAGGGTATTCCATTAGGAAAAAAGGAAGTCAAACTGTCTCTATTTGCAGACATGATTGTATATTCAGAAGACCCCATCATCTCAGCCCCAAATCTCCTTTAGCTGATAAGCAACTTTAGCAAAATCTCAGGATACAAAATAAATGTGCAAAAATCATAAGCATTCCTATACACCAATAACAAACAAACAGCCAAATCATGAGTGAACTCTCATTCGCCATTGTTACAAGGAGAATAAAATATCTAGGAATACATCTAACAAAGAACGTGAAGGACCTCTTCAAGGAGAACTACAAACCACTGCTCAGGGAAATAAGAGAGGACACGAACAGATGGAAAAATATTCCATGCTCATGGTTAGGAAGAATCAATATTGTGAAAATGGCCATATTGCCCGAAGTATAGATTCAATGCCATCCCTATCAATCTACCATTGACCTTATTCACAGAACTGAAACAAACACCTTAAATTTCAAATGGAACCAAAAAAGAGCCTGCATAGCCAAGACAATCCTAAGCAAAAAGAACAAAGCTGGAGGCATCATGCTACCTAACTTCAAACTACACTACAGGGCCACAGCAATCAAAACAGCATGGTACTGGTATTAAAACAGAGATATAGACCAATGGAATAGGACAGGGGCCTTGGAAGTAATGCCTTACATCTATAACCATCTGATCTTTCACAAACCTTACAAAAGCAAGCAGTGGGGAAAGGATTTCCTGTTTAAACCTGACTAGCCATGTGCAGAAAGCTAAAACTGGACCCCTTTCTTAACACCTTATACAAAAATTAACTCCAGATGAATTAAAGATTTAAACAGAAGACCTAACACCACAGAAACCCTAGAAAACACCTCGGAAATACCATTCAGGACATAGGCGTAGGCAAAGACTTCATTGCAATGGCAATGGCAACAAAAGCCAAAATAGACAAATGGGATTTAATTAAACTTGAGAGCTTTTGCACAGCAAAAGCAACAATCATTATCTTGGAGGTGGGAACATGAGTCTAAACACAAAACTCATTTATGTTTATATGCACCTTATACATACCTAGCCTGAAGGTAACTTGGTACAGTATTTTAAGTAATTTTTTGTGTGAAACAGACTCTCACTGTGTTTTGACTGCAATCAGTCACATGACATCAGGTGTGGAATCTTCCCGTTGTGGCATCACACTGTCACTCAAAAATCTCAGATTTTGGAGCATTTTGGATTTCAAATTTTTAGATTAAGGATGTTCAACCCATAAGAGTTTCCAGCCAGTGCAATCTGGCAAGAAAAATAATTAACAGTTATTCAGGTTGAAAAAGAAGAAGAAAAACTGTTTATTCACAGATGACATGATTGCTTATGTGACACACTGAGAAACTACAATGTGTTTTTGTATAGCTCACAAAATGAAGAGTGGTTTTTACATCTTTGTACTGTCATAAATAATAATAAAAATAATAACAACAGTAGAAATAAAACAAAGAAGAATCTGCAACAGAGACTCTATTGATCTATAAAACCTAAAATATTTATTATTTGGCCTTTTAGAGAAAAAAGTTTGTTGATTCCTGGACTATGTAGAAAATTTGATGGAATCTCTAAAGACCTACTAGAATAGGTGAGTTTAGCAAGATTAGAGAATACGAAATTAACATACATATTCTATTTCTACACTATACCAATAAACGATCAGAAATTGAAAGTTTAAAAATACCATTTACAGTAGCATCAAAATGTTAAATATATGTGGATAAATCTGACAAAGATTTGAATGACCTGTACACTCTAAACTATAAAATGTTACTGAAAGGTAAGACCTGAATTAATGGAAATATCCCTTGTTCATGATTCAGGAAAGTCAATATTGTTAAGATGTTGATATTCCCCCTACAATATATCAATTCAACACCATTCCAATCAAAATCCCAGAAAGCATTTCCTGTATAAATTGACAAACTGATTTTAAAATTCCTGTGGAAATGTAAAGGCACCAGAGTAACCCAAACAACTTTGAAAAAATAATTAGGTAGGAAAACTTATCCTACCTAATTTTACTTTTGTAAAGCCACAGTAATTAAAACTGTGTGGTACTGGCATACATATAGACAAATATAACAATGGAACAAAACATATATGAAATTGATTTTTATTTTTGTTAATTAATTTTTCACTCTGTCACCAAGGTTGGAATGCAGTGGTGTGATCACAGCTCACTACAGCCTAAACTTCCCAGGCTCAGGTGATCCCTCCACTTCAGTCTTCCTGGTAGCTGGGACTACAGGTGCATATCACCATGCCTGGCTAATATTTTTATTTTTTGTAGGGATGGGGTCTTGCTATGTTGCCCAGGCTAGTCTCAAACTCCTAAGTTTAAGCAATCCTCCTGCCTTGGTTTCCCAAAGTGCTGGGATTACAAGTATGAGCCACTGAGCATGGCCCAGTTTTTTTTTTTTTTTTTCATTGCAAAAGAAATTCAGTGAGAAAAGGGCAAAGTTTTTTTTAAATAAATGATGCTAATATGCCTTCCAAATGAACTTATATTCATAATTAGCATCATAGAACGTTTACTCAAAATGGATCATAGACCAAAAGTGTAAAACCAAAAATTATAAAACTCCAGAAGAAGGCATGAAATCCTTGTCACCAGGTGTCAAGAAATAATTCTTGGATATGCAACCAAAAACACAATTCATAAAAAAAATAAATAAATTGGACTTCCTCAACACTAAAAACTTCTGCTTCTCAAAAGACACAGTTAAGAGAATGAAAGACTAGCTACAGACCGGGACAAAATGTTTGCAAATTACACATCTGGTAAGCAACCAGAATGTATACAGAACTCTCAGAACTCAATTAAAAAAACAAACAAACCAATTAAAAGTGGTCAAAACAGGTGAACACTTTGCTCAAGAAGTCATACAGCTGATATACAAACACATAAGAAGATGTCCACATCATTAATCATTAAGAAAATTGAAATAGAAACTATAAGACACCATGACATACCTATTAGAATGTCTAAAATCAAAAACACTGACCATACCAAGTGTTGGCAAGGATACTGTCCTATACAGCTGGTGGAATGCAAAAATAGCACACTTTGGAAAACAGTTTGGCAATTTTTTAAAAAGTTAAAGGTACACATACCATATGATCCAGCCACTCACTCCTAGGTATTTACTTAAGAGAAGAGGAAGCAAACGTCCACCCAGTGACTTGTACATGAATGTTCATAGCAGCTTTATCTGTAACAACCCAAGTTGGAAATAACCCAAATTTTCATTAACAAATGAAAGGAGGTTCGATACAATGGCTTACACCTGTAGTTAGTCTCAGCACTTTGGGAGGATGAGGCGGGCAGATCACTTGAGGCCAAAAGTTCAAGGCCAGCCTGACCAACACAGCAAAATCCCGTCTCTACTAAAAATACAAAAATTAGTCTGGTATGGTGGCGCACGTCTATAACTCCAGCTACTTGGGAAGCTGAGGCACGAGAATTGCTTGAGCCGAGGAGGTGGAGGTTGCAGTAAGCCCAGATTGTGCCACTGCACTCCAGCCTGGGCCACAGAGAGAGACTCTGTCACAAAACAAACAAAACAAAACCAGAAACGATAACCAAATTATGATATATCCATACAACAGACTACCACTCAGCAATAAAAGAGTTGATTAATCCACATAAGAATGTGAATGAATATGAAAATAAGTAAGCTGAGTGAAGGAAGTCAAACATAAAACCGGGCACTTATGGTAGGTACCCATGGTTCTTAGGTTCTAGAAAATGCAAACTTATCTCTATTGACAGAAAGCAGACTGTGATTGGCCTAGGCTGAGTGGGCTAGGAGAGAGGAATTATGAAAGGGTACCAGGAAACTCTGGGGGATTATCATTTTGGTTTGCTAAAAGTTTCATGTGTATGTGTGGGTGTACGCATATGTCAAAACTTATCAAACTGTACAACTTCAATATGTGCATGTGTATGTCAATTATCCCTTAAAGTTGTCAAGATTTCTAAAAATAAAAAAAAATTGACATAAGAAAAACCCATTTGGTGTACATATAATATTAAAGTTCAACATGATGAATTAAACTCTAACTTACTGGACCCCTTAAGTAATCATGAACTTCTTTCTCACTTTACAGGAGAAATACAAATAAAAATAAAAAGCCAATCAGAAACAAGTCTGTTTATTACTCTCTATGTAGCAAATATTAATCGATACCAATTAGTTCTATTAAGTTGTTTAATAGCATATCATCTAGTAAACTCTCCTCAGCACTCCAAGGAATGTCTGGAATGGGAGAAAAGTACTCAAAACTACAGTGATATTAAGAGTTTTAATTAACAGAAAATGTATTTAGATAAAACATTAAGTATATAGGCACTTAGTGAGTGTTCCTACGTGACCTTAGTCTCTAAAATCCATTTACTTGACTCACAAACATTAGCAGTATTTTTTTTTCCTGTGCTAGGCTTCAAAAACGATGGGTGTGTTTGCCTCTGGGTTCATCTTTCTGGCTCTCTGGAATGCCAGTACATGTACTGAGCCTAGGAGGCAGCTAGCCTGTTGGCTGTACCAGTTTAGCAGTTCCAATTGAACTGCTCTCCGCTCACTCTGCCAATGCTGGACATACTTCTGGTTTCATTTGTCTGCAATCTCCTCAATTTCCTGCCTTTCAGAAAGTTATAAGCCATTATGTAGCTTTCACTTGCCTGGTATAGACATTTACAAAAACAAATCCAATGTCACCATGGGGAAAGAAAGAAGCTTGATGCCTTTTATAGGTGCTCATCAGTTTTCTACTTAATCACTTTTTCTTGCCTAGGAAAGGGCTTGCCTTGATGATTTTTTTCCTGCGATTTATTCTTCTTCATTACTCTCCTATGTTACAGTTTCGTTATAACTAACAAATAACTTAGGTATCTCTTAGACTTCTCATATTTTCAACATAGTTTGCAACAAATCTGCATTTATATTCACAAGATTTTGTAATGGTACAAATCCCTGGGCTGATACATTTGAAAAGGATGTCTGTGCAAAATCATAAAGAGAATAGGATTAAATATTCCTATCGCCCTATATTGTAGGGGATTGATTAACACATTTAGAAGAGATTCTTACCTCTTCTAAAACACAGGCTGATTTTTCAACATAACTGGATCAGGAAACACTTGGTGACCTCTTAGCGGTATTTAAACACAAACCCTTTTGAAAGTTGCTCTTCTTTCGGCTTCTAGAACTCCTGGTTAACCTCTTAACTTCTCCAGTCTAGTCTGACAGCTCTTCTTCCTAGTTTACGTGACCCAAAAGTAAAAATGTAGATATTTCCTGGGCCTCTATAAACTTTCTGCCAAAAGTGTCATCCACCCTCATTAATGGCTTAATACCCCCTGCTGATAATTTCCAAATCTCTCCACCCTCTCCTCTGGAATTGTACGGTCCTGAAAGGAAAACACTAGCCACTAGTGAACACTTAAAATGTGGCTGGTACAAACTGAGATATACTGGAAAACACACAACAGATTTTGAAGAGTTGGGTACAAAGCCGAAGGCAGGTGGATCACCTGAGGTCGGGTGTTCGAGACCAGCCTGGCCAACATGGTGAAACCCCATCTCTATTGAAAATATAAGAATTAGCTGGTTGTCATGGTGGGTGCCTGTAATCCCAGCTGCTCAGGAGGCTGATGCAGGAGAATCACTTAAACCCAGGAGGCGGAGATTGAAGTTAGCCAAGACCACGCCATTGCACTCTAGCCTGGGCAACAAGACCAAAACTCGGTCTCAAAAATAAATAATAATAATAATATAAAGTATCTTTTAAGTAATTTTTATATTGATTATATGTTGAAATAACAATATTTTGGATATACACAGTTTGCCCTTGAACAACAGAAGTTTAAACTGCAAGAGTCCACTTATATATGGATTTTCTTCTGCGTCTGCCACTCCTGAGACAGCAAGACCAACCCATCTTCTTTCTCCTCCTCTTAAGCCTACTCAACGTGAAGATGACAAGGATGACCTTTGTGACGATACACTTCCACTTAATAAACAGTAAATATATTTTCCTTATTTTCTCTTAACATTTTTCTCCCTCTAATTTTACTGTACTAATACATAAAACATGAAATACATATTAATCAACTGTTGATGTAGGCTATTAGTAGTTAAGTTCTGGGGCAGTCAAAAGTTATATGTGGATTTTGACAGTGTAGTGGGTCATTACCTCTAACCCCTACATTGTTCAAGGGTCAAGTGTATTGGGTTAAATATATTACTAACATTAATTTCACCTGTTTTCTTTTATCTTTTCTTAAAATGTGACTGCTGGAAAATTTAGTATTACATACGTGGCTCATGTGACATTTCTGCTGGGCAGCGCTGCTCTGCACTTAAAATTCAAACTGACTATTCAAACCGAACACATTAGAAACTGAACTCATTATATTCCAGATCCTGCTCCTTCACTGTCAGGACAGAATAAACCTCAGCCTTTGGAAGACAAATACACTGCATTGCATTGTCCATTGCTGTTGAGGAAATTGTCTAACAAAGCAGCTAACCCTAGGATCAATCACTTATGAATAGGTGACAGGGTGACTCTGGTTGTTGTGAAAGAGCCTGTCAACATTCACTCACTGGCAGCTGCAGAGGAATGTTTGTGCGACTGGAAAATAACACAACAAGCATTTGACTAGAAGTGGACAGCAGCAGTAAGGAACAAAGACAGCCAGGGTTTTGCCAAAATACTGTATAAAGTTTACATGCATTCAAAGTCAGAAATGTTAGAAGTCACACATTTAGTTGTGACACATTCTCTGCAGGTAATTGAAGCACCCCGATGTGCCAACAATTTTTTTTGCATTATCTGGCTCATGAAATCTTCGTCTTCATCTAGGCTGAAATCTGGAATAATTTTTTACTAGGCTTTCCTTTATTCCCATGTCCAAGCAACTATCAAATTATGATTCTACCAACACCCGATATGCCACATTTACATTTTTTTTCCTCCTTGAAGAAAGCCAGAGAAAGGAAGCAGAGGTTCTTATGCTTCCCTCATGACCTCATGAGTTCTGGGGCTCAGAAAAGTAGGAAAAAACGATTGAGAGAAACAATTTCCACGTTGCATATTTTTGCTGATAACACACCATGGCAAGGCCTGCTTCTATGCTACTGCCAAGTAATTTACCAAAAAAAAGTACTCTGTTCCTTACAGTTATTCTCCAATAGAAATAACAAGTGGTTTGAAATGCAAACAGACTAAATAGAAAGGTCCCCAAGAAACCCAAAAATAACCCTAGAAAGGCTCTAGAACATGACTGTCAGTCTTCCGTCTTTGCTTTCTTCTTTTCTGTCCTTCACCTTAATCTTTCTTACGGCTTTTCTTTTTCTAATTCTAAAGTTTCTCTTTACAGAAACTTTCCTAACTGTGTGGGTGGGCGAACACAGTTTCATCACTTTACAAGGTCGAATAATATTCATAAATGATTTTGGATTATCTATTGGTTTGTATCAGAAGAAATAATTGCAAGTTGCATATATACCAGGCATTTATGTCAACTGAACCATTAAAGGTACGCTTTAATACATTTCAAAACTTTTTGAGCTTCAACTAACTGGCCTGGCAGTTGTCTTATGCATATGCTATATGTCAGACCTTTTTCCTGGCTGCTTAAATTTTACAGTTTCTTTTTTTTTTAAAGGCTGTATACTTAGGTTGTGCAAGTCCCTGTTCAATAAAAGTAAGTATAATTTTAAATTAGAAATACCTTCCTTTTTGAAATGGGAACACAGTCATCTTGAGATGATGGCATTTTTGTCATTCCCGAACAACTTGAAGTTAATATTCCA
Source organism: Sapajus apella (assembly GCF_009761245.1). NCBI lineage: Eukaryota > Metazoa > Chordata > Mammalia > Primates > Cebidae > Sapajus > Sapajus apella. The sequence continues at coordinate 1,263,397 of NW_022436993.1, read as the reverse complement.
ATATATTTTTTATAATTTACTTTTAAAAACTGTTACTTAGTTTAAAAGATTCTTTTTTTTTTCCTCCAGATTTTTGCTTGAAGAAACTAATCTGGCCTAATTTACATGCCATAAAAACAGATTTACAATGGAAAAGTTGACACATTCAAACATAAATTGAGATTAATTTCAGAAAAATTAACATCATATTCTTCCACTGGAATAGATTTCAAGAATTAATTAAAAATAATTGCCTCAAAAATTACCAATTGGTATTTTAAGAGTACTATTCCTCCTAAGATATTTCATATCTGGTACATCTAGATTTGACTAGATATGACTAACTGGGGTTTTTAACTCTTAGCTAAAACAACAAGTCTATTTTTGGCATGTATTTTAAGATGTAAATACATCTGGTTGTCATAGGCTCCAAATGAAGGTAATAAACAGTAAAAGTATATTGTACAAGGAAACAGGCTATAGAAAAGAACTAATATTTTTAATCAATTTTTCCTGATACGTGTAAGCTGTTCATGTACTGTATTTTTATATTGCCAGTAAAATATTCTAGGCAGTTTGCAATGTGTAGATAAGTTAGAATCTCTTTACAGAAACTTTCCTAATGGTCTCCTGATGCTCAGATTTAAACAAACAAACAAACAAACAAATAAACATGTCTTGGAATCTATCCATTGTTGTTACGGTTTAGCCTGTCAAGCTCCATCTAGTTACTGTTTCAGCCAGTTCCTTTGGTGTTTAATTGGTGCCTATGGTTGTCTTTATCCTTTATTATTTATGTGTTAAGTAAACACTATAGCCAATAGAATTATGAATACTACTTCTTGTTCATGTGCTGTACATTTTCTTTCTTCAAAACCAAATTATGGAATGATTGTTTTACTAACTACGTTTCTATCCTTTAATTTAGAAAAATTCTGTCTCCATATAACTTTTCTGCAGCATAAATCATTGTAACATACGGGCATGGCGGCTCACTCCTGTAGTCCCAACACTTTGGGAGGCTGAAGCAGGAGGATCACTTGAGGCAAGACCAGCCAGGGCAGCATGGCGAGACCTGTCTCCATACAAAATTAAAAGAATTAGCCAGGTATGGTGGTATGCACCTGTAGTCCTGGCTACTTGGGAGGGTGAGGCAGAAGATCACTTGAGCCCAGGAGTTCAAGGCTGCAGTGAACTATGACTGCACCATTACACTCCATCCCTGGGGAACACAATAAGACCTTGCTGAAAAAATTCACCATAACACATGGCTTGAATGCAGCTGTGACACAGCAGGCTGGCACGTCTGTGTGTCTGAATACCTCCTTTAGAGAAATCTTAGTGATGCCTAAGTTTCTTTCCAGGCTACATCAACCAAACTTGGACTAAACCACAAAGTCATTCAACTGTACCTTTACTGCACCATTCTCATGCATGGTAATGCAGTTATCAGCATCTTCTGAGAGTTGGTACAAGGCCTGAGCTGTTGCCCGATGCACGTTGGTGTCATTTGATTTCAGGTAACGCACTAATGGAGCCACTGCTTTGTGCTCACCAAAGGCCACTCTGTTCCTGCCCCACATACAGCAACGTGAAATAGCTTCTGCTAGATGATGCCTCAGTTTATTGTTATTCTGTGCAAAGAAAAATGAATCATGCATCACAATGACCCTGCGAGATCATGTCTATAAGTACTTTATTAACCATTACGACACCAATGAGTCTAGAGAAGAAGGGCCAGCTGGCTGGTTACCGAGGTGATGTCTTGAAGGAACTAGTCTTTTTTAGACGGAATCTCACTCTGTTGCCCAGGCTGGAGTGCAGTGGTACAATCTCAGCTCACTGCAACCTCTGCCTCCTGGGTTCAAATGATTCTCATGCCTCAGCCTCTCAAGTAGCTGGGATTACAGACGCCCACCACCATGCCTGGCTAATTTTTGTATTTTTAGTACAGACGAGGTTTCACCATGTTGGCCAGGCTGGTCTCGAACTTTTGGCCTCAAGTGATCTGCTCGCCTTGGTCTCCCAAAGTCCTGGGATTACAGGTGTGAGCCACTGCACCCAGCTGAAGGAACTAGATTTTTGGTGGGTTACCAATTGACAAACGTTCAATCTTGAGTTTTCTTGTTATGTACTGAATGTAGCTAGTGCACTGAAAGGTGACCAGGCATCTGACATCAGTCATTTGCTCAAGCGTAGCTTTTCTTTTGAGTAAGTCTACTAGATAACACAAAATTACAGATCAGCAAGTTGTTTTGGAATGCAAATATTTAAAAAATATTGAATATTCTTAAAGGGATACTGCACTTAACTGGGATAAGTAGATTGACTTGATTTATCCACCCTAGGAATACCTCTATATATCATTAATACACCTTTGTTCCCTTGACTCCTAAGAAAGAGAAGAGAGTGCAGCAAATCCAATGACACATTTTGGGTCTTCCATTTTCCTTTCTGTGTTTTTTGATGCAGACTATATCCTTCTTCATATATGTAGTTGCCTTGCATAGGCATACTATAACTGCATCGGATGGTTTTGTGTTTATTAAGAGTACTGTTCTTTTGACTCAGGTAACAGCTTAGTGTCCTTAACTGAATCTGACAGACACTCTTAGCAACTTAAAGTCTGCTAGACCAAGCATCCTTCCAGTGTTTGAATTTCTGCTCTACTACTTTCCTGCCAAGTGGTAGTCCAAGCTATGCTCAAATACCTCTGGTCATGGTGAAGTCATTGTCTCTCAAGGCTGCTTATACTGTCTGGCACCACTCTGGATAAACAACGCAATGATTGCCAAAGTCTTCTAGCTCAAGAATGCCATCGATCGAAGCTTGCTAAGCTGGGGGAGGCACATTTGACTTCTAACGTTGGCATGAAAAACCAGCAAGAATCATAACCACGATGGTGGTGGTGAAGATGATAGTTAACACTTACATAATGGCGTCTGTATTTGCCACTTCACTTGCCAGTGGCAAATAAAGAACAGCTTCTATTTTATAAGGATCTTGCAATATTAACATTTTATAGTTTAAAACACACTTTCACATATATTAGTCCCAGAGAAACTAAATGAGTTGACCAAATCTCATACCCCATAAGCAATGGGTATTAAACTTGAATCCAGGTTTTTGGACTAAAAATGCATTGTTTTCATCATGACACCATGATATCTTATGACAATAGGCATTTAAAACAAAAGGATATGTTACTTACTGTATTTGCCAGCTTGGACAATAAAGGAACAACTCCATGATCTGTAATAACAGCTAAATTTTCTTGATCTTTTGCTATGTTGGTAATGGCAGCACATACACTTGCCAAAACTTCTTTGTTATCTGATTTCAGTAAATTGACGATAAGTTCCAAACCACCAACAAAGGAACGAACCATTTCCCCAGCATCCTAGACAAAAATAAAAATAAAGATGCTATCAAAACTAAGCCCACATTTAGGCATTTTTTAAGAGGCAGAATGTAACAATACAGCTGTGCGGTACATCTTTGGCATGAAAGACAACTTTAGCTTAATTTATTTCTATATTACATATTATTTCTACATATATATGTATAAAGCATGTGTGTGAACATATATATATGTCTATATAAATATATAACATACAAAAATTCAGTTTCAACAAATATTTATTGATTAATGATTACATGAGAATCACTGTGTTAGCTACTGAGGATAGCAAAGTTATTAAAGTACAGTTATTTCTTACTATTTGCAGTAGTTTTGTTCTATAAAGTAACTGCAAACACTGAATTAGCCAATACTAAACTGCTTCTCTTAGGAGAAAAATAGGATTAGGTTCCTGCAAGCCTCTGGCTACAAATTTTCATCAGCTGATGGACACATAACCTTGTTTTATGTATATTTCTGTTTGAAGACATCTTATTGAAATAAGGTCACATATGTTTCATTCATTCACATTGAACTCATGACCCAGAGGATATAACTCATGAATGGAGCTTATTTAACACAGATATTTTCTCTTTCAGGCACTCCACAACTTCTTGCGCTTACAAAGCACAGGTAGCACTTCAGCATCACACCTGGGGGCCACTGAGAACAGTGAAATAACCAACAAAAAGCACAAAAATGCAAAAATTATGGCACTAAATGGACCACAAAATGGACCCTTGCTTACAGTATGAGAACTGAAACAAGAAGGCAGAGAATCGACTTCATCAGCCTCAGCTGAGAACACGTGCATTGGAAGACTCAAATGTTTCACTTCTCTGTGCATGTCCAAGAATGAATGTATCGATTGGGGGTTACAAGTAAACTTGAACAAGTAGGCAAATTCCCAAGGAGAATCTGTGAATAATGTGGATCGACTCTATATATTCTTTTGCCACCATGTTGCTTACAACTGGTGGGGAAGATGGGGCATTAAGAAGTTACAAGTATAACAAATAGCACTAGAAGGGAGAGGAGATGAAGAGACTACAAATCCATAAATGAGGGAACCTCAACTAATATAAAGGTTCAAGGGCTGATTCCCCAAGGCCTAAGGGACAAAGAATTATCTAGTGTGAAAGGGATCCTGGTTGGACAAATCATCATGTTGCATAGATCTGGGAGTGAGAGAGAAGGTGACTTTTTTTTCTAGTTCAGAATGACTGGAGCATCAAATAAGAAAGGCAGCATGCGAGAAAGGGAGACTTAAGAGGTAAGAGCTTGAAGGGTCTTACCTTTAAGATCCTTCAGGAAGCATCTTGGTAGAGTTTGGAGTTCATTTTTAAGGGCATTAGAAAGCCCCTTAAGAGGCTGAAGTGTTGTGGGGGAAGAAGTATTATCAATTTTGTATCTTAGGAGGTTTCTCAGAATTACAGGGTGCAGGGTTGGGGTGGGTGCAAAGAATGGTATACGAAACAGAGGCTATTTCACTAGTCCTCATGGGAAGAAGTGGTGATAGTTTGTATGAGGGTGGTGGTGGTGGTGGTGTATGCCTGGAAAGAAGAGTGTGGATTTGGGAAGCCTGATTGGAGAAGATAGGAATGAGTGATTCGAGATGATTCCCATGTCCCTGGCTTAACTTAGTAGGGCTAATGTTGGAAAAGCTGGTTCGGTTTGGCTTAGTTTGGTTTTCTTGGGGTGGTATATGGTATTAGAAGACCTAATTTGAATGAAGTATCCACAGACATTCAAGTGAAACTATCTAGGTTGCAGATGAATGTATGGATTTTTGGAGCTTACAAAAACAAACAAACAAACAAACAAACAAACAAACAAAACAGCCTGGAAGTGGAGATTTGGAAGTCATCAGGATGAAGACTGTAACTAAAGCCATGCAAATTAGAGAGTGGGGAGTGAGATAAGAGTGGGCTCTTTCTGGTGTCCCAGGTGTGGGCCAAGAAAAAGGATTCGTTAGAAGATTCTGGAAACAGATCTCCTCCTTCTCTGAGGTTGTATAGGAGTCAGTGTGTAATATCCACCAATTATTTGGCTCTATCACTTTCTCAAATAATAGTAATTCACATCTTTTGAGTTCCAACAGTGTATCAGGCATGGTACTATGTACTTCATATAAGTTATCTCAGTTAAACCTCACAGGAACCATGCAAAGTAGGTATTACTTCCATTTTAGATTTTTTAAACTGAGGCTTAAAGAGGTTGAACCTTATAAATTAGATTGTATCCCCCATGAAGGTAGGCACCATGTCTTACTCAACTGAGTGATCTTTAGAAACTGCAAATCTGATGAACTTATCTCCATACTCAACAAATTCTTCCACAGCTCCCCCAGCCCTTAGGATAAAATTCAAACTCCATAATGTTGTTTGCAAACCCTTCAAGGTCCACCCCTGGTTTATCTCTCCAGCCTCAACTTCCCTGCCCTTGACACCTCTTCTCCAACCTCCCCCAACACACCCTGAGCCAGTGGCTCCCCGTATGAGCTAATAATAAGAATCCTGGGACTCATTCCCTGAGAATGTGACTCATTAAGTTTGGCGTGGGGTTCCTTAAAATATTTGTATTTTTAAAAACTCTCCAGCCAGTGTTGGGAACACTACTTTATGAATTAGTCCTTCAGGTTTCGTGTCCTCAAATGTGCGTGTCTCCACAACTCTACACAAACCTTTTCTGTCTCTCTTCCTCTTAGCTTGGGAATTCCTACACATCTTTAGCTACCAACTAAGGGATAACTTTCTTCAGGAAACCTTCCCTGAACCTCACGTCCGAGTGAAGCAGCATCTTCCGTAATGCCTGGTTCTTCTGTATTACAGCACCTATCACTCCAGGTAGTTGTGGGTCCTTTGTTTGGCTTTGACCTTGAACTGTAAGTTCCAGGAGGGCGAGGACTCTTTTTGTTCATTGTTGTATGCCTTGTGCCTGTGCCAGTTTCTAGCAGTTAGTAGATGCTCAATTAACATTCATTAAATTTGATCGTTTGCAAACTCACAGACTTAAAAGGAAGCTTTCACTGTGGGTACAACAAATCGATCTAAACTCTTAATAAGTAATGAAAGCAGGACATAAGTCAGGTTCTGCCCAAGTGTGAGGACAAAGCCAACTTCTCTCCATAACACATTGCCTTACCTGATTGCTGTGAATAGTGACAGCAGCAATCTTGGTGACCTGGCTCTTAATACTAAATCTAAATACAATTTCTGATAGTTAGGAGATACTTTTAAATTCTGATGTATTCATAAACTTATTTGGAAACTATTTAATTGACATTCTTTGTAAAAATTTTTATGTAATGTTAAAGAAATGATTGTATTTTCAATTGTCCTCTACAATGTTACCTTACTTCTATGCATTAGAATGCTCTCAAATCAAAATATTATAAACACGAATGTATTAACCTTAAAATATCCAACATTATTTAATCCTAATTACCCTTTGAGGCAGTTAGTGGTGGTAGTTGGAGCAGTAGTATTTGCATGTCATAGATGAAGAAAATGCAGAGGAATAAATTAATATGTAAAAGGTAAAACGACAGAGTGGTAGAAGCAGGATTTGATTCCAGACTGTCTGACCCCAGAGCCCCTTCACAATATTGTGATTTGTAAATCTTAACCATATACTTGGCTCAAATGAGGCCATGCACATGTAAATTCAAAAGCAAAAACAGTGGCTCTTAAAATTTCAGGAGACTTCAAAAGCATAGCTCCAAAGCTCAACTTTTCCAAGGATCATCTTGGTCCATTTGCGTTGCTGTAAAGGAATACCGGAGGTTGGGTAATAAGAAGAGATGTTTATTTGGCTCATGGTTCTGCAGGTCGTATAAGAAACATGGTGCCAACATCTGCTTCTGCTGAGGGTCTCAGGAAGCTTCCACTCATGGTAGAAGGTTAAAGGGAGTAGGTAACATATGGTGAAAGGAAGGAAGCAAGAGTGGGGAGGGAGGGGGTAGACTTTTAAAAAGACTTTAAACAATCAGTTCTGGGTGGGTGGGGAGAACTAATAGAGCAAGAACTCACTTGTTACGAAGATGCCACCAAGGCATTCATAAGGAATCAGTCCCCATGACCCAAATTCCTCCCATTAGGCCCCACTCTAACATTGGGGATCAAATTTCAACATGAGATTTGGAGAAGAAAATATCTGAACAATCTCAGTGATCTTATAGGTGAAAATAGTCTCATACATTTGTCAATAACAAAATCACAGAACTTATTTATTTATTTTTCAAGAAAAATGGGAGAAATTCTGGACAGATGATAGTGGTAAAGTGTTTGAATCTTACTCTCCCTATGAAAACAGTGCAGACAGTAGAGCAAAACAAAAACAAACAACTTGTTTTTTTTGTTGTTGTTGTTGTAATTGTTGTTTTTTGAGACGGAGTTTTACTCTTTCGCCCAGACTGGACTGAAGTGGTGTGATCTCGGCTCACTGCAACCTCCACCCCCCAGATTCAAGCAATTCTCCTGACTCAGCCTCCTGAGTAGCTGGGATTACAGGCACCTGCCACTATGCCCAGCTAATTTTTATATTTTTAGTAGAGATGGAGTTTTACCATATTGGCCAGGTTGGTCCTGAACTCTTGACCTCAGGTGATACACCTGCCTCAGCTTCCCAAAGTGCTGGGATTACAGGTATGAGCCACCATGCCTGGCCAACCAAGGTACTTCTAATATCTTATTCCTAAGGGAAGGAATAAGACATTGTCATTAGACTTTCCAATAGTGATGTTTTATGATGAGAAAAAGGGAGTGACACCTCTAAGCTACTCAAGGACAGAAAATGCAAATCAACACTCTAATATTGAATCAAAATGACTTTCAAAGTAAAAAAAAATAGTATAGCTCAAAGTATAAAACTTTTTTAAACATGGAAGGTTTTCAGGAATGATGTTAACACAGGTCCTTCACTTGAGAACAAATGTCAGATCTCCAAAAAGACTAGAAGCACATTGACAAAAAGGCTGTCAATGTCTTAAAATCCTATATTGGCTTCATTTTCCTTCAGAATAACCATTAGCGTGACATTCAGGCATTTTCCCAATCTGGCCCAACCTCACTCTCTTCTTTCCCAGTCTTCTCTTTGCCATAATCTACACTTCAGCCTCCTGGGATACTGTATCTGTACAGGATACTGTACAGGAACTGCCATGTTCCTGTACATCTTTGAATCTGTTATTTTCTTTACTGGGAAGGACTTTCAAACTCCTACAAACTCCTACTTAATCCTGCAAACTCAAACTCAACTTTTAATAGCAGCCAATTATTTGCTTAGGGCCCAATTATGGTCAATGAGGTCTGAGATGATGTCTCTTAGGAATCCTCTGGGAGTTCTCCTACTTGGAGGCAGGAATCATCACAGGTCACACTAAGGAATGGCAAAATAGAAAGGAAAATAGCCGGGGTCAGCTACACTTTGGTTTGTCAAGCATACTTTCCAGTACACTTACCATGTTACAACTTATCTCCTCTATACGAAGTGGTCCCTGATGACACTGCTGAGCTGCAGAATTGACTAACCTAAAATCTGATGTGGTCATTCACAGCTAAAAGCATCTGTAGCCTTTTGTTGTTTATGCTGTAATAATTTTCTTACAGACACTTCCCCCATTAATTCGTGAGCTCTTCTAGGACAAAGATACCCAGTCTTCTTGTTCTTTGATTCTCCTTGGGGATATAGGCTCCTGTCTATCACTCAGTGAACATTCAATAAATATTTGTTGAATTGTGAAAAATAAAAAAAGGGGTTTTAACTTTAAGATACTTAGCCGTACATATAAACACTTAAAGGGAACAGAGTATTAGCTACGTCTGATGGAATATAAATTGATGAGATCAGCTCAACAGGCCAAATTCCAAATCAGTTTGCTCCTCTGGAGTTGGCCTCACAGTGTCTAAAGACTTCCCGATTCTCTGGTTGCTTCATCAGTAGGGACGGTGAGCCACAGCACTGGGGCTGTACCGGGAAAAATAACAAAAGTGATCACATCTGCCTCCGATCCAAGAACTTCCTAAGGTGCATGGTATGAGATACCAGGAGCCAAAATCCCAATGAGATCATGGGGACATCTCACCAGGGTCCCGTAAGGTTCCTAAAGGTTCCTAATCTGTGGGACAGGAAAACGTTAGGCTCAAAAGCCTGCAGGTCCCTCCAAAGTTTATTTGTTTTGAAGGTGAGATTTCTTTCTTTTCTTTTCTTTCCTTTTTAGATTTAAAGATTTTAAACATATGACGTCTTGCCTCACACAGTTTCTATGGAAAGGGAGGCAGTATATTTGAGGATGGAAAAAGTAATCATCCTGCCAAAACTGTCTTTCACTAATGCTGAACGACTGGGCAAATTCACCACATTTTCCACCTTCTCACATGTCTTAGAAACCTAGTCTTTGCCAGTTTCACCACTGGTACAATAGTGGTTATGCACAATTCAAATGTTCATCTGTAATGGCAAAACCCTTAATAATAACAATGATAGTAAAAAACAACAGGCTAATTTTTTGCAATTTATAAAGGACTTCCACACGCATTATCTCATATGATCTTCACAACATTGTCTTAAAGAGGCATGGTATTTTTGTTCTATAGACACAAAGGCTTGAGATTCATGAATTGCGACAAAACAAAAAACTGACTTTAGATTTTTGAAAATCTTGTTTGCATTTTTTTCACTCTACACCGTGCACTTGAGACTTGGAAGCACCCACAACTATTTATTAGATTAAACCTAGTTCATAGAGAATCAAAAGAACCTTCACTACTTAGGAGAGTAATAATTTTTTTAAAAGATGAAGTTATTTTACCAGTATCATTCCCTAAGACAAAAACAGTCATTGAGAAAGAGAATATGAAACGCCTTCATAATGCTACTAAAGTAAGGTTGGATGGTTAAATAAGTAGGAAAAGGTGTCAAGTTCAAAGTAAACAAAATCAAGTAGAATACACAAATAAGATGAAAAATAGAAAACAGCAAAATACATTTGGTTAAAATTCAGCTAATGGAAAATATTGACATTATTTATAGATTAACGAATAAAACAGAAAACTGGGTGTTTTGACGTAGAGCAATTAAATTAATGGGTATGAAATTCCTTCTCTTGCCTCCAGTGAAAAGCACTGGCAGCTTTCTGATGAGGTGAGATATACATAATGCAACTTTAAAACACATACAAGGAAAGCGTAACATGACTCAAGACAAAAATTTTTAACCAGAAGAGCTATAAAAACACTGCTCTGGGCCATATAGAGCACAGGATGCATAATACAGTATTTTTTAAAGATTTTAAAATGGCACATCACATATAAAAATTTTTAAAAATCCTACTCTCACATTAGAATAGCATGTCAGAAAAGTGAAAACTGGACAGGCAAATCTTGTCCTCGAAAGTATGTTTAATAAACTAAATCCTTTAAAAATTCTCAGTACAGCCTACATATCCTCAAACACACAGAGCTTGTTTGTGTTTCTCTATCACAATAAGATCCTTGTTCTATTCCCAGTAGTTAACAAGTTCAACAACTTTAAAAAAGTTATTGCTGATTTAGACTTACCTTACCCTATCAAATGCAGTACTTCAAAAATCAAAATTAGAATATCAATTATGACCCTTGCCCTTGTGAACCAAAGGAAATGAAAATTAGCTTGGGTAAATGAAATGATACAGCCGTTACAGTCTAGATACATAGCAAAAAATGCATTACATGTTGAGAGTAGCTTTATTCAATTGAATCACAAGAAAAACAACAACAAAAATAAATAGAATGGTTCTGATTCGTTTCTGCTTCCCTAGGCTGATTCAACATAATTTTCTTAGATTTCACAGATAACTGTGATTTTTCTATTTTACCATGCCCTGTGTTGATTCTGCTTTAGATGCAATATTCCATTAATGAGGAGGTCTAAATTATGAGGTACCATTGTGTAACCAGAGGCTTACAGAGTTAATTACACTACATTCTTAACCAATGACATATTTCAAAGAACTTTATAACAAGTATAAGGTGCTAAACAAACGTAAGTCATATATTATCATAAAATAGCAATTATTTATAAAGCCATGTGTGTATATCTATGCATATGTCTTTTACATAGGAATTTATGTATATATTAAAGAGTTTTAAATATACATATTTAAATGTTTTTCCTGCTTATTCTCAGTAACCTATAGATTAAGAAGAGTAACGTAATTTCCTGTTTAGACAGATGCTTCTAAACAGTGCGTTGTATGGATCAGGCTAAGAACAACCCTTGAAATCATAATTACAAGAAAAAAAAAATCTAACTATATGATGTATTATATTCCAAAAACAAGGAGTCTTCAATTTACGAAGAGATTGTTTTCCAAAATTTTACTTGTTGGATCTGTTACATAATATTTTTCTGTAGATATGTGGTTAGCTTCCAAACTTGGTAGATAAGAGTCTGCTAACTTATAACAAATGTAAACTATAACATGATATTAACTGTAACTAATCTTCATCTTTATCAATGCTTTCCTAATATTGCAAGCCAGCTGTCTGGTCTCCCTCATCCTTTCTGCTGTGTACCTTTAACCAATTTTCATATTAAATAGTTTGCATAGGCCTACTCTCTCATTTATCAAAGTTCCTCCAAAAATAAACCCAGAGTTTAATACGGAATTCCAGATGTGGTCAGACTAGAGCAGAGTGCAGTGGAATTCTTATCTTCTGTGATCTTGACATGGTACTTCTGCTGGTGAGGCAAACTCCATGAACTATTTCAGTGGTCATGTTACTCTATTTGTTCACATTAAGCTTTAAAGTCAGCTGAAATCCCTGTATCTTTTACAAATGAATTACTATAATTGAGACCAGCCTGGGCAACATAGCAAGACTTCTGCTTCTAAAAAAAATTAAAAATTAACTGGGCATGGGGGGCACCTACAGTCCCATTTACTTGGGAGGCTGAGGTGGGAGGATCACTTGAGCCCGGGAGTTTGAGGCTGCAGTGAGCTGTAACCATACAGTTGCACACCAACTTGGGCAACAGAACAAAATCCTGTCTGCAAAATAAAAACAAAAATACTAAGAAGTATGAGTTGGCGAAACATCCAAAGCACAGTGTAGCTGAAGTTCTAAGCATGTTGAGTTTAGGTCCAGAAACAGACAAAGCAGCATTTAGTTTAGATTTTACAGGACAATAAAACAGAAGTGTTTCAGGCAGGGGAGCCAAATCTAGTTCACTTCCTGAAAACAGGTATACAAAGGGGCTTCCACATTCACGAGAGGAGACAGAAAAACATTACTACTAAAGGTTGCCTGTGGCCATTTCTCATATGAAGCTGTGTGCCTAGAGAGGTCAAATTAGACCCAAACCTTCGACCAGAAACTGAGCAAGGGATAAGGAATATTTCGCACTTGGGGCAGTTGCTAAAGCTAGGGCTTGTTGGGTAGAGAAGCAAGCATGCTGGAGAAGGACAGTCTGCCTGAGAGAAGAGAAAACAGCCAAACCTGGAGGGACACAGCATATCAAATTTGAATCAGAATAATTCCCAAGCACAGAGATAATCATCATGAGTGATTCTCTCACACAGGAATTTTGCTCAGTGAGAAAGCCGGGGGCCAGGCTGGAAAATGGAGAAGTATCTTCCAATCCCACTGTCTCTTAGTCTTATGATCTCACAGGTTCTTTACTGGTGGTGTTGAAGCTCCACAACCTCAAAATCTCTGCCGTCCCACATTTTGGTGTGCTCTCAGTTCCGCTGTCCCACATTCTGATCTCACAGTCTCTCAGCGACACTCCCACACTCTTCAAGTCTCCCAGTCCTGAGTACTCAAAGATGATTGCAGCTTTGCAATTACGCATTCTCACACACTCACGGTTAAGCAGTCCTGTGGTCTCAGTTATGTTGGCCAATTTGAAATTGGTGGTCACATGTTGATAATGATGGTAACTGGCCCAATTACATGATTTTCTTCTGCAACATTCACCTGCCAGACTATAGTCATGAACAAAATGGATGAATGCTCCTTCCAGGGTTGAGAATTCATTAGGCAGATTCCATGGAAAGAAAGAGAGTAGATGGACTTGAAGGTATTTAAAATGCAGTGCGGGCTCTGCAATATATCCATGGGACAAAACCGCACTTGAACCCCTTGCATTTACACAAACAAAAAAATGCATATCAAAAAATATGGAGTAAGCATAATGATAGATGGTGGAACTAATGTGTGCAATAAGGGAACAAAAGATAACTAAAGGCTGGTGGATAGAGAACACAGTGAGACCAACGGGCAGGGAGCCAGATGGGGTCACAGTGCAAGTGAACTGGAAGAAGAGGCCATTTGGGGTCCCAGTCAGTGTCTGAGACAATGCATTTTGAGACGGCACAGTTTCTGATCATGACAGAGAGCATTGTTTGATGCTGGGCATTCTTGGCTGAGGTGAATATAATGATATGATTCCTTTAAAAGATGAAGTTATTAATTTAATAAGTAATAACCAACTGTGTTTTCAAAGTGAAGTGGTTTCATGAGTAGCTAGTGGCTGGTACATAATTTTGTGCATTCCTGTTTAGAATAGGTGATGCTTTTCATTGTTAAGTTACCATTTTGCACACTGTGTTACCCTTCTGTCAATTTAATCCCTTGGTAGACTAGCAGCCTCCATTGTAGCTCTTTGTGGAGTAGGGAATGGGAGGGCAGTAGTGGGGAGATGGTAAGGAGGAAGGAAAGTGATAAATTTTAGCTATGGCCAGTGATTCTTCCAGCTGTGCTCTGAGGACAGGCTTTTTAAGGTCCTGACTTTTGTTTGGACCCCTCAAGCCCCCACTTGAAAATTCAGTATACCAAAAAACCTTGTATTATAGTTTGTTACTCTGATCTTCTAGGATTTAAGATCTGGGGGCCAGATGGGGTGCATACATAGAACTATATGGTGACTGAAAATGACAGCTGACCTCAAACAGGCAGGCAGAACACAAACACAGATTACATTTTAAAGATGTTTTGGATTTAGGAAAAAAAAAAAGTTGATTCTTTGGCACCATGTCGGACAGCAATACATTTGACGGCCCAAAACATGGCTAAATCGGAGCTTGTGTTTACGTATTCCTGGTATGAAACTAAACCCCTCCACAAGCCTTCTTCTCAAAGTTCTCGTTGGCTTCCTGAATGGGCATGGCCCGTTGGGCAGCTGAAGTTAAACAGGGGGTGATGTCAAATTCCTGTTCTGTTTGATCAGCTGTGCTCTGTCACACCTGTGGTCAGGAAGTTGGCCTCATCCATACTCAGTCCTCAACATTCCTGGCTAAATTGTCCAAGCATGTATTCCAACCTCACAGAAATTAACTTTTCTTCTCTTTTGGGGAATCATTCTCAAATTTCTGATTGGCTTCTCAGTTTGGAGCAGAACTTTAGATCATTGGTTTTAAAACTACTAGAGTTTCTTTTTTCCTTTTTCCTTCAAGATCAAAACCAGAAATTGTCTAAACAAGTAACAAAATTAAGTTTAGGAAGGTTACAAGGCCAAATGAGATCATGGAGATATATTACTGATTTCGAAGACATATTGAGTTTTCTTTCTAATACAACTGGCTTATTATACATTCAGAATATTTATTCTAAAATAAGAATACCTGTTTCCTATCTAATTCATAAGGAAATGTTGATCATACATTAATATGAATTACGCTAATCACTTCTTATGAAAATGCAAATATAGCTGAATGTCTTTTTTTCTTAATAAAAAGTTTTAAAAAGTTATTAATGAAAGGAGACAGAATTAAGGAAATTAGTCACTATCTTGTGATATTCACAAAACAATATTAAAAATGCAGTGATAGTTTAAGAAAAAAATGATTCTTACAAATGTTAGCAAAAGGCATGAAAATAATTGTATGATATGAGACAATTACATCTTTATATAAATTTTCATATTTTTCAGTGTCTTCATAAAGCACAAATTTGAGTTTACTTTCTGCAGCAGAGAGTTTTGCTTCTTAAGAACAAAGAATTTAATACATGGATTTTTGCCAGATTTGGATGCATTCTTTACATCACAACTTCATAATACTGAACACCTGTTCAACCACCCTTTTTCTCCAAAAATGTGTTTGATCGTTCAGCTTGAAAGAAACAGCTTTTCACTTCCATTTACAAATCTCTCAAATTTTTCACAAAGAAGTTATTCGTCTGCAACTACACTTACAGCTCTTGAAATTTACTACATAACATCACTACAGAGGTCGAATCTTAGGATCTCTGTCCTTTTTAACAATCTTAATAGGGAAAAAGAGCTTTTCTTAGACCTTAATACAGAAAACAACTGGTAAATGTTCAAATAAAACTTCTTAAAAATATGCAGATCATTTTTTATGATTACTTCACTTTACTTTGACCTTTTGTTCTTGGGTTCTTGATAGACTGAAAAAGATCGTGTGGCTTTCTAAGTGAAGATGCTTATTTTCTGTCTTAAATTCTTTTGAGTTTTATAAAGATCATAAAACAGACTCACATTTCACACTCCGATTTTCCAATCAGATAATTAATGGACAGATAATTTTTAAGCTGGAAAAACATATCTGTTTCACCTCGGACGTTTTATTTATCAACAATAAGCTATCAATAACAATTACATACTTACTTTCTCCAAAATGAAGTCAAGTTTTAAACTTTTTAAACTGAAACACTAGTCTGCTACCAAAAAGGTTAATATTTCTTATTACAAAAATCTTACAGTTCGTTTTATGCATTTAATAACAAAATAATTTCAGTGCAAAGGCAACGCCAACTTGTGAATCTTTATTTCTCTCAATTATCACATAATTCATTACTAAAGTCTTTGATTCTGCTACTTGGTTGCCTAGCGCAACCACTGGTAGGTAGCTTTAAATGTTTCCCAAGAAGAAAAGATATACTAGGGCCGAGTGTGGCAACTCACACCTGTAATCCCAGCACTTTGGAGGGTCAAGGTGGGCAGATCACTTCAGGTCAGGAGTTTGAGACCAGCCTGACCAACATGGCAAAAACCTATCTTCACTAAAAATGCAAGAATTAGCCGGGTGTGGTGACACATGCTGGTAATCACAGCTACTCGGGATGCTGAGGCAGGAGAATCACTTGAACCTGGGAGGCGGAAATTTCAGTGAGCCATGATCTAGCTACTGCACTCCAGCCTGGGCAACAGAGCCAAACCCTTCCCAAAAAAAAAAAAAAAAAAAAAAAAAAAAAAAGATGTACTACATTCACTAGAAGCAATTTTCACAATCTTTTAACAGATACATCTGAAAATGTGTCCTAATGTGTATGATAACAATATAAAAAAAATGGATAATATCTGTTTTTGAACAGTTGACATTTCACCGTGTCCACACCACATGGACACATATATACATGGTATACTTAGGTTTCATGATGCCTGATAGACGTGGCAGGGGCCCTGACGTAGCAGTAATTTGTCTAAAGGCATAGCTGGTGCTTTCTTCCCTTTCATGTGGCTCTCAGCTATAATTAACAATGGCTGGTTCCTGTAGCATTACTGTCAGTGCCATTAATCCAAACAAAGATGTTATTTATTTCAAAATGATGACAAATCCTATGACTCATAAGTTAACAAGTCTAAAGTTACTTGCAAAAGCATTGTACGTGAAAACAATGTAGAAATGCTTCCGTACAAAATAAAAGGCAATTCCTTCCTAGAGAGCTGAGTCATTAACTTACCTAACCAGGAGGAGGGCAGTGATGGGGAGAAAGAAAGGGCTACACTATTAGATATGATCTTGTCTTCTGTTTCCTCTGTTTTATTGCAAGCTGGATGCTCCAAGAGATTCAAAAAACATTTCCCATCCCTACTCTCCCTCAGAATGTATAACCTTATTAGAAGGCTAGGTGTGGTGGCCCAGGCCTGTAATCCCAATGCTTTCGGAGGCCAAGGTGGGGGTATCACCTGGAGCCAGGAGTTTGAGACCATCTGGGGCAACAGAGCAAGACCCTATATTGATCTGAAAAAATTATCCAGGCATGGTAGCTCAGGCCTGCAGTCCTAACTACTCTGGAGGCTGAGGCAATAAGATTGCTTAAGCCCAGGAAATTGACACTGCAGTGAGCAAATGTGCCACTGTGCTCCAGCCCGGGCCACAGAGTGAGACCCTGTCTCTAAGAAATACACGTATAAACAAACAAACAAACTTATTAGAAAACAATTTTAATGTATCTAAAAATAATAGAACATAAAAAATATTCATTGAAAATGCTAAATTTAATATAGCCAAGTGGGAAAAGTTTTGGATAGGAATATAAACACAAGACCATTAAAAAATTCCAAGTACACATAGCCTCCATGGATATACATTTATATGTATCTTTGACCGTATTATTTTCCACTAATCCAAAAGGCAGTTGTTTGTAAAATAAACTATTATTTTATGTACCACCAAGAAAATCGCCACTGATTAACCTATGATATAATGTTACTGATAAAACAAATCCTTAGGGAGCTATGCTAAAATTTCTACCAAAGGGTTAGCGGTAACTATTTTCTCTCCCTATATGAAAGAACATTTTAGAAAGGCTTAAGTAAATTTATTTGGAGACAGGGCCTTGCTCTGCTGCCCAGGCTAGAGTGCAGTGGTGCAATCACGGCTCATTGCAGCCTCAACCTCCCAGGCTCAAGCAATCCTCCCACCTCAGTCTCCAGAGTAGCTGGAACTACAGGCATGCATATTTTTTTAAAAAACCATTTGCGGTAGAGAAGGGGTCTTCCTATGATCCCCCAGCTGACCTCAAAATCCTGAGCTAAGGCAATCTTCCCTGCTTGGCCTCCCTAGTGCTGGGATCACAGGTGTGGGCCACTTTGCCAAGCTTTGAATGAAATTTTTGTTTCACTCAACCTCATTGTTCCTTAATACTGGAAACTTAATTGCAAAAATAAATTATGATATATCCATACAATATAATACTATATAGCCAAAGAAAACTAGACAGGGATATGGAAAGACAATATAGAGAGAATTAGAGAGAGACTCACTAGTCATCGGTAGGAAGAAGAAGAAGGAGAAGAAGGAGGAGGAGGAGGAGGAGAAGAAAAACAACTTTTGGCTCTTAATAGCAGTTATCCAAGTGCTGAAATTATAGTGATTTTCTTTGGTTTTCTTCAGTTTCTAAAACTTACATAATGAACATGTAAGCACACACAAACTCATTTAATTCTTGAAGTTTACAACTTTTTGTAGCAGATGACTTACAAAATCAACTCTCTATTACTTGCATTTCTCAGACCTGGGCACTAGTCACTAAGCACATGTAGCTATTCAAACTTTTTTTAATTTTTATTTTTTATTTTTTATTTGAGACAGAGTCTGTCTCCAGTGAGTGGAGCAATCTTGGCTCACTACAACTGCAGCCTCCTGGGTTCAAAGGATTCTCGCGCCTCAGCCTCCTGAGTAGCTGGGATTACAGGTGTGCACCACCATTCCTGGCTAATTTTTGTATTTTGCAGAGATAGGGTTTTGCCATGTTGGCCAGGCTGGTCTTGAACTCCTGGCTTCAAGCTATCTACTTGCCTCGAGCCTCCCAAAGTGCTGGGATTACAGGTGTGAGCCACCACACCTGGCCTAAACTTTAATTAAAATTGAACATAAAAATTCAATTCTTTGGCCCTACTAGTCACATTTCAGGCACTGAGTAGCCACATGTGGGTAGTCGTTGCCATATCTAAACAATACCTATTCATCTTCATGCAAAGTGCTGTTAGAAAGAGTTGCCCTAACCCTGGTTTGACTGGGATCTGTGCAAATAATGAGATGCTATTCTTAAACATTATAAATGTGCTTTTTTTCCTCTTGCCTTTCTGAGCACATAATCTCCATCATATTCTACTCCTGAAGTACCCTCTGCTTGAAAGAATGAGATTTGTTGTAGAAGGATGTAAGGTGTGAGACAAATATAATATTCAGCTTCTGACCCTGAAAAACAGGATTTTTTTTAAACAATAAAGAGCCTTGCAAATCAGGCCACTTTCTTAAGGAAAGATGCTTTAAATTTCCCTCACTCTCATTTCAAGCATTTACTAGACAAGTGTCTTCAACATTTTGTTCATACAACCCAATGCACTTTTGAAAAGCTGTGTATCTTCTTTGCCTATTTTGAATTGGCATCTAAAAATGTTCATCATAAATTTAGCCTCAAAGATTTACTTTCTGATATTAAACATATCAACAAAATTTTGACCCTGTATATTTAGTTAATTCAATATATGGAAATGTCTTTCTTACTACCTAGTCAGAAAAGCCAGTGCTCATTGTTAAAATAATCAGTCAAATTAGTAATCTGCTAGGAAAAAGCCAACTTTGATTTTTAAAAATTTATATCCAGGTATTAATCAGGATCCCTTTGAAAACTTTCTCACTTCTGGATTCAAATTCAAAGATATCAGTGGGTAAGTAATATTCACATTCAAAGACATAGATTGATAGGTAATAGATGGATGATTGATTGAAAGATAGATAGACAGATAGACAAGCAGGCCATGTGTTTTTTTGCCTGGATGAAATAAAGAGGTGCCTCTTTCAGTATTCCTTTCTATTCTTGTTCTTCTGGTTTTGTTCTTTCTGGACTCACCCTCAGGAATTATGCATTCTAGAACCATCCTTTCATTTGGCACTCTCGAAATCTTTTACAGTACTAAGAGCAATGTGCTTAAAGGATTAAGGAACAGTGAGAGCCATGCCTGACTTTTTTTCTCCATCTGTGCTTGTGTGTGTGCACTCTCTCTAGATATAGATATAGAGATATAGAGATATACATACCTACACGCACACAATCACATACACATACCTCTTCCATACTTATCATTTCCTAAACTTGAGCTATCTTCTGGATTTCATAATAGCCTCCTTCTTTTAATAGCTGAGCTTCTAAAAAAACCTTTCTCTACTTCCTCCCCTCAATTCATTTCTCACTCCAGTGCCATCCAGCCTAAACTCTCATCCCTCAGTGGAAATGGCTATAACCATGACCAACTAATTTCTGTATTTAATGTACTCTTTTCACTTTTCTTTTTTTTTCCCATTTATTTATTTTATTGCATTTTAGGTTTTGGGGTACATGTGAAGAACATGCAAAATTGTTGCATAGGTACACACGTTGCAGTGTGATTTGCTGCCTTCCTCCCCATCACCTACATCTGGCATTTCTCCCCTTGCTATCTCTCCCCAGCTCCCCACCCCCCACCGTCCCTCCCATATTTCCCCCCAACTGACCCCAGTGTGTAGTGCTCCCCTCCCTGTGTCCATGTGTTCTCATTGTTCAACACCCGCCTATGAGTGAGAACATGTGGTGTTTGATCTTCTGCTCTTCTGTCAGTTTGCTGAGAATGATGGTTTCCAGGTTCATCCATGGCCCTACAAAGGACCCAAACTCATCGTTTTTTATGGCTGCATAATATTCCATGGTGTATATGTGCCACATTTTCCCTATCCAGTCTATCGTCGATGGGCATTTGGGTTGGTTCCAGGTCTTTGCTATTGTAAACAGTGCTGCAATGAACATTCGTGTGCACGTGTCCTTATAGTAGAACGATTTGTAATCCTTTGGATATATACCCAGTAATGGGATTGCTGGGTCAAATGGAATTTCTATTTCTAGGTCCTTGAGGAATCGCCACACTGTCTTCCACAATGGTTGAACTAATTTACACTCCCACCAACAGTGTAAAAGTGTTCCTATTTCTCCACATCCTCTCCAGCATCTGTTGTCTCCAGATTTTTTAATGATCACCATTCTAACTGGCGTGAGATGGTATCTCAATGTAGATTTGATTTGCATTTCTCTGATGACCAGTGATGATGAGCATTTTTTCATATGTTTGTTGGCCTCATGTATGTCTTCTTTTGTAAAGTGTCTGTTCATATCCTTTGCCCACTTGTGAATGGGCTTGTTAGTTTTTTTCTTGTAAATCTGTTTTAGTTCTTTGTAAATTCTGGATATCAGCCCTTTGTCAGATGGGTAAACTGCAAAATTTTTTCCCATTCTGTTGGTTGCCGATTCACTCTAATGATTGTTTCTTTTGCTGTGCAGAAGCTTTGGAGTTTGATTAGGTCCCATTTGTCTATTTTGGCTTTTGTTGTCAATGCTTTTGGTGTTTTGGTCATGAAGTCCTTGCCTACACCTATGTCCTGAATGGTTTTGCCTAGATTTTCTTCTAGGGTTTTTATGGTGTTAGGTCTTATGTTTAAGTCTTTAATCCATCTGGAGTTAATTTTAGTGTAAGGTGTCAGCAAGGGGTCCAATTTCTGCTTTCTGCACATGGCTAGCCAGCTTTCCCAACACCATTTATTGAACAGGGAATCCTTTCCCCATTGCTTGTTTTTGTCTGGTTTGTCAAAGATCAGATGGTTGTAGATATGTTGTGTTGCCTCCGAGACCTCTGTTCTGTTCCATTGGTCTATATCTCTGTTTTGGTACCAGTACCATGCTGTTTTGATTACTGTAGCCTTGTAGTATAGTTTGAAGTCTGGTAGTGTGATGCCTCCTGCTTTGTTCTTTTTGCTTAGAATTGACTTGGCTATGTGGGCTCTCTTTTGGTTCCATATGAAGTTTAAGGTGGTTTTTTCCAGTTCTGCGAAGAAGGTCATTGGTAGCTTGATGGGGATAGCAATGAATCTGTAAATTACTTTGGGCAGTATGGCCATTTTCATGATACTGATTCCTCCTAACCATGAACATGGAATGTTTCTCCATCTGTTTGTGTCCTCTCTTATTTCGTTGAGCAGTGGCTTGTAGTTCTCCTTGAAGAGGTCCTTTACATTCCTTGTTAGTTGTATTCCTAGGTATTTTATTCTCTTTGTGGCAATTGTGAATGGAAGTTTGTTCTTGATTTGGCTCTCTTTAAGTCTGTTATTGGTGTATAGGAATGCATGTGATTTTTGCACATTTATTTTGTATCCTGCGACTTTGCTGAACTTGCTTATCAGTTTCAGGAGGTTTGGGGCTGAGAAGATGGGGTCTTCTAGATATACAATCATGTCATCTGCAAATAGAGACAATTTGACTTCCTCCTTTCCTATTTGAATGCCCTTTATTTCTTTTTCTTGCCTGATTGCTCTGGCTTCTCTTCACTTTTCAAGGGAAATTTTCCTCTTAGGGGTAAATAATACTGTTGAACATTCTCCCTCTCCCTTGATTTCTCTCCTTTCTTGGCTTTTTTATAATCAAGTTCCCCTGGTTTTCCCACCCCACCTGCCCGCCTTTCTCCTTTACTTCACTCTGTCATTGGGGGTCTCCTCTCACTCCACTTCCTCTCCCTTCCATTTACTCTCAGACCTCCACTACCTCCCGTAGACTGACAAGCCCTAAACATATATCTCCATCCAGAATTCTCTCCTGACATCCAGATTCATGTATTCAAATGACTGGACATCTCTACCTGGATGAAGGCAACTCTACCATCTTTTCTCCAGACCATGTTATTCCCATGTTTGGTAAAAATTCTATCATGTTCCTAGCTGTCAATGTTAAAGAAAAAAAAAAAATTCAAACATCCAATCGCTCACCAATTCCTGCTTCTACTTTTCAATTGTTTCTTATATTCTCTCTTCTCTCCATCTACACTGCCATGGTGTTAGGTCAAATTTCAATTATTTTCATCTGAACTACTGTAACAGCTGAATTTGCCACCCACTCTTAGATGGTTAATTTTCTAATTAGCCATGTGGCTCATGTTACTTCCTTGTTGAAGATTCTTCAAAAGTTCATGTTGCCTCAATGATAAATGCATAGGAGAGAGGGAAGTTCTTAATGAGAAATGTGATCAAGCAGAGATCTTCTTCAGGAGCTTGTCTTTCCCTCAAGACAAGTAAAAAGAAGGCTGGAGTCAAGGAGTATTCAGCGGGTAGGTGAAGTTCAAGAGAAATGGAACAGGAAGAAGCTCTTTTGGGAGCCTTGGATCTAGTTTAGACCTTGGAGCCAAGGACAAAGAGAGAGATGGGCTGGGTTATGTTTTAGGGTGCTTGCATAGGAGACCAGCCAGATATTCAGGAAAGAAAGTTTATGTGAGAATAAATATGAAAATACTGAAAAATCTTTTAAGCCCAATAATAGATAATTAGAGAGATTTGGAGTTGAAGTCCACAGCAAGACAAAACACACTTCATATACAATAACAGCACTAAGTAGAAACAGTATCTATCAAAATGGCAACTCACCAGTGATAATATTAAATTCTACATTTAAATATAGATTTTCAATGACCATTGAGAGTTAATCAGTATCTATAACATCCTTTTCTAGGAAAGGGAAAAGGTCTGTAGTTATTATTATATTAGTTACAACTATTTAGCAATATTCATGTTAGTATTCATCCTTTCTACCAAATTTGTTGATTTGCCAAATATATTCTCAATTTCCACAAAATAATTTTTAAGCCTATGAATTTTTAATAGCAGTTTATGTAAATGCTTAGGTGTTTCTGAGAGTATTAATTTTAAAAAATGTTATGTGATATTTCATTCCTTACATTATCTCTGTTTAAGTCAGTTCTGCTAGTTCATGTGGGTGTGTGACTTTAAGATGGTTGGTATTCCTTAAATATTTAGTGATCTTTGATTGTTTAAATTTATGAATGAAGGACTGGGCTGATTAGTTGAAGTAACTGATGAAGATTATCCTTCAAGGATTTGTATCACTCTTTCCCCAGTTGGCTTCTTTCTTTCTTTCTAAACAATATTATTTAAATTTTGTACTTTAAAAAATATATTTGAACTTTAATAAAAATTGTATATCTATTTCTGCAAGCTTTTATTTTTTTCAATACATTTGTGGTATATATTGATATTGATGAATACATTGCCAAAATACATTGATTTTTTTCACTGCTGCATTGTATAACGTAGTGTGATTACTGTAGACAGACATTTGAGATCTTTTAATTTTTTTGCTATGATAACAAATTATTAATGAGTTTATAATAGGTCTCCTCTATTCCAAACACATATTATAATTTACTTTTTTAAAAATACTATATTTAGGATGATATTTAGAGTCAAGTTAAATTTGTTATACAACTGTCCTTTATATAAAAATACACAACAGGACCTGGGCAAGATGGCCAAATAGGAACAGCTCCAGTATGCAGCTACCAGCTAGATCAACGCAAAAGGCAGATGATTTCTGCATTTCCAACCGAGGTACCCGGCTCATCTCATTGGGACTGACTAGACAGTGGGTGCAGCCCACAGAGGGCGAATAGAAGCAGGGTGTCGCCTCACCTAGGAAGTGCAAGGGGATGGGGAACCCTCTCCCCTAGCTAAGGGAAGCCATGAGGAACTCTGCCATGAAGAACCCTGCAGTGCATTCTGGCCCAGATACTATGCTTTTCCCACAGTCTTCACAACTGGAAGACCGGAAGATTCCCTTGGGTGCCTACACCATCAGGGTCCTGGGTTTCAAGCACAAAACTCAGTAGCCCTTTGGGCAGACACGTTGCTGCAGGAGATTTGTTTTTATTTTTGTTTTTTCATACTCCAGTGGTACCTGGAATACCAGCGAGACAGAACCGTTCACTCCCCTGGAAAGCGGGCTGAAGCCGGGGAGCCATGTGGTCTAGCTCAGCGGATCCCACACGCACGGAGCCCAGCAAGCTAGGATCCACTGGCTTGAAATTCTCACTACCAGCCGGGCAGTCTGAAGTTGACCACGGATGCTCAAGCTTGGTGGGGGCAGGAGCATCCACCATTACTGAGGGTTGAGTAAGCTGTTTTTCCCTCACAGTGTAAACAAAGCCACCTGCAAGTCTGAACTGGGTGGAGCCCACCGCAGCTTGGCAATAGAACAGTCATGTTTCCCCCATGGCTGCACTCTCTCTACATAACAGGCAAATGCAGACAGTTTTCTTATCCCTCAAGAGACAAGAACAGTCAATTTGTCCTCACTTTGATTTACCTGAGGTGTTTGCTTCAATTGTACCAATCAGCTAGAACTTGGTAAGCACTGCCATCTTCGACTAGTTTTGCTTGGCAGTTTAAAACTAACCAGAAAAAGGCATTGCTCCAAAACTATTTTGGCATAAACACTGTGCAACACTCTCTCCCACCAGATAAATCTGACTTTCAATAAATCAAAAGCAATTAGTAACCTGTGGTGGCATTTTTCAGTATAGTATTAGAGATTCTAGAAGAGATTGACTTGCCGACTGTTCTTACCTTGGCATTTTCGATGCATGGACAAAGTGCCCACGCTGCGCTGGCCTTCACGTCTGGGTGAGGATTTTTCAGCAAGGACCACAACAAACGAACTCCATCTAAGCGATCAATGATCCTGTGTGGGGCCCAAAATCATGATACAAACTGTCATTAGTGTGTGAAGACAAACATTTTAATGATCCACTTATTTACACAATTCTTTTTTCTCCTTTTGATATTTTGCTTAGTTTTTTTTTTTTTTTTCAAAACTTCAACAACATTAGGGAGGTAACATGCTGTTGAATTGTCAGCCCTCTGATTTCAGTTTTAAATCCATGACACAGAAAACAAGCTGCATGATGATTGCGATTCACATAAACTGAAAATCAAGCCATGTAATTTTTAATTAGCTGTACGCAGACTGTTACCTAAATGTAAAAATACTGGTTTCTTTCATATAGTAACATCTAAATACTTTCCAAAACAAATATTTATGCCTCAAAACTGTGCAGTTCCCTTTTTTATTTGGTCTATGTTTAATTGACTTACCTTACTGTATGACATACTTTAAACGCTTTCAGTCCTAATCTAGCATTAGGAATTAAAATCATTACACCACAGTGCATCCTTTGTTGGGCATGAATAACACGTAACTTGTTTTCCATGTGCAGCCTTCCCAGCAAGACTAACATTGCAGACTGTGTTATAATTACTTAAACACACTGTAATCAAAATATCTTCATGACTAGCTGAAAAATGAATTATCATCAGAGCCATCTCTATGCCATCTGTCTTCTGTTTATATATCAGTCAGTCCAGGAGCATAACCTCGCAGTAAGGTCCACTGGGTACTCACAGTGGAGAAGAAGGCCAAACAAAATTTAATAACCTTTACAAACATGGCTTTCTTCAGAAAGGTATATTAAACTCAAAGCAGATGAAAAAAGATAAAGGCCATCAAAATTCCTTTGATTTTTTTAATCTCAAGTTGAATTAAACACATGTAGTATTAAGCCACAGATAGAATAAATACAAGCTTAAAATGCCGTTCAAATTCTTCCTTGAAAATTGACATAAAAACATCTACATGTCTTGATTATCTTAGATGAGTTTACCAGTGGGGAAAATGTATTATTCCAAAGTTTTCAAGTAGGATATCAGTTTTGCATAATCTTACAAAATTGGTGATGTTGAAAGGGCATTGAAAAAAAAATGGTGATACAGATAGCCTATATCAGGATAAAAACTCTCTAAAAAAGGACTTCTAATAAGAAAAAAATACCCATAAAAAGTATTTTAAAGCAAATCTTAAGTAAATAGGTCTTCAAACCTTAAACTTTCATACCATGCTGAGAGAAAACAAAGTTTTATTTCTCAATTTATGGAAACTCTAAAGAAACATACTGGCACTTCACAATGAAGGATTTGCTTTTCAAGTTTAAATTAAAAAGGCATATTGCCTTCCATATGCTACTTAAAATATAACTAATGCCAATCTCTGAGCCTCTGTTTTTTTTCACATAAAATTTCACAATGAGCAATAGTGAATAATAGTCTGCCCTATCTTCTTGCAATTTCGCAGCAAATTTGGCATTAGTAATATTTAACTGTATACTGCTGGCCAGAAATAACTCATCATTATAGTGGAAGTCATTTGGATGGCACAAATTTGCAATAAAAAATATGATCATTCAATCTTGGACAAAATTTCACAATTAACTTTAAAACAAGTTCTAGACAAAATTTCACAATTAACTATAAAAATTCATTATAATTGTAAAACTAGATCTATCATTTCCCATTTCCACCCAAACCCTAGGCAATTCATCAGTGAGCCACAGATAGAATATAACTTAGTTATAATGAGTGAAGATTTTGATCCCATTACTGGTGTCTTAAAAGAAGACTCAGAGGCAGGGTGCAGTGACTCACACCTGTAATACCAACACTTTGGGAGGCCAAGGCAGGCAGTTCACTTGAGGTCAGAAGTTCAAGACCAGTCTGGCCAGTGTGGTAAAATCCTGATTCTACAAAAATTAGTCAGGCATGGTGGCATGTGCCTGTAGTCCCAGATACTCAGGAGGCTGAGGCAGGAGAATCGCTTGAACCTGGGAGGTGGAGGTTGAAGTAGGCTGAGATCACACCACTGCACTCTAGCCTAGGTAACAGAGTGAGACTCCATCTCAAAAAAACAAAACAAAAAAACAACTCAGAACAGTACAAAGTGATAACTTCCTATGAGGAGAACATGACTGAAAAAAATTTGCAAACCTAAGAACCAACAAACTCAGGAGTAGTAAACTTCAGAGTTAAACTTTATCCCTTCCGTCTCCCTTGTGCCCTGCATGAACTCATTTATCACTGATTTTTACTTCACAATAACTCAAATATCTGTCCATTTCCCTGTTTTCTATTTTGGCACCCAAATCCCAGTCTTTACCATTTAATATCAAGATCGTTGCGTGGGTGCATAACTTCGTTTTGTGTCTTAAATTTTTCTCAATTTCAATCCATTTTACAAATCCCTGCAAAATTAATCTTCCCAAAGACACTTTTAGAGTTTCTGCAGTGACTCCTTGAGAGCAGAGTGCCAGGGATATTCATTCTGTTCATGACACTAGCTAGCACATTCAGTCAGACTTGTTAAACAATTCACAACCCAAAGAGCATTCCTAGGGAAAAAATTCTCCAGTGGCTTCCTGTTGCCTTCATGGTATTAAACCTGCAATTCAAGAGCTCGGTATTTAAATTTTTTAGGGAGCTGGAATTTCTTATAAGACTCCTTGACTATCTACTAAACACTAAGTACTAGGCACACAGATACAAATAACAGATACACTTGGGCCGGGCACAGTGGCTCATGCCTGTAATCCTAGCACTTTGGGAGGCCAAAGTAGGTGGATTGCATGAGTTCAGGAGTTTGAGACTAGCCCAGGCAACAAAGGATCCTGTCTCTACAAAAAAAAAAAAAAAAAAAAAAAAGACAGAAAAATTAGCCAGGTATGATGGCACACGCCTCTAATCTCAGCTACTTGGGAGGCTGAGGCAGGAGGATGGCTTGAGCCCAGAAAGCAGAGGTTACAGTAAGCAGAGATTGTGCCACTGCACTCCAGCCTGAATGACAGAGCCAGACTTTGTCTCAATCAATCAGTCAATCAATCAATCAAAGAAAAACAGATACAGTCAATTCTCACCAGGGGAAGTTATGTTCTATCAAGTCACTGCAAACCTTAGATGAACAAATACTGAACCGCTCTCCCAGGGGAAATATAAAGTGAGTTTCTGTGAGCCTCTGGTCAGAATCTTTAAAGACACCTTAAACCTTATTTAATATAGGTTGTTCAATCATGAATATTGGACTTACAGCCAATAGTTCTATAACTTGTGCCTGAATGGCGTTTAGAGAATACACAGATTTTTTCCAAAAGTAACATCACAACCTTCCTGCACTTAGGAACACTGGGCAGCACGTCAGTACTATGCTTAGGGACCATATTAAAACAGCAAAATCACCATCCCAGAGCACAAACCGTGAAAAACATGTCACTAAACAGACTGCCAAATGGACGACCTGTTCGCAGTGTGAGAGCTGGAATGAAAGGTCAGAATGTCACCTTTTTGGACTTCAGCGGAGAACATGTGCACCAGGTGACTCGAAATGTGTCCCTGCTCTACCTGTGTCCAGGAATGACAGTGCAAGTGATGTGAGTATTGATTTGGGGGCAATAAATAAAGTTTAGAGACTACATGAATTCATCAACTCAGAATCTGCAAATAATGAAGACTGACTGTATTTTAATTAACCATTGGGAAACTGTAGTCTCTTGAGGGTGATGAACAGACCATTATAATCTGTAATAAATGTGCAATAAATGTGAGCGTGGGGTTTCTCATGAACACAGAGAGAAGATACCGGTTTACTCATAGACCACAGAGGTTCTCCCCCTGTTTGCACTTTCCAACCATAGCTGTTTCCCAGCCGTGTCCATATTTTACTATAATAATCCATCACTTAAGGTCTACAACAAAACCTCTTTCACAAATCCTCTGGCATCCTCCTTTAAGCTTCTTTTTAATTTTGCTCTCCCTTTTCCTGCCCCTCCTACCATGTTACTTTGCCTTGTAGTCATGTGTTGTGTGCTTCTTATCTCCCCAATTACCATATAATCTCCTTGACAGCAGGAATTCTGTATTTCCCACCACACTCCCAGCAGGCTACCACACCAGTGAATATTTGTGAACTGGATCTGAAACAAGACAGCCTTTGCTTGCTCTTTTTCAATGAATTAAAAATCTCTCCCAACACAAGTACATTCCTACTTAAACCTCATACTTGCAAAATAAATGTTCAGATTCTAAATCTAGGCAGTAAAGTTTTCATTTGAAGTTGTCTTTAAGTGGAAGGTGTATTTTCCTAGAATTTCTTGACAATTTCATTGCTTTCTGCATATACAGTGATGGGCTTACAGGTGGTGTTAATTTATAGCACTCTCCATTTTCAACAAGTCTATATAGTTCTTTAATTTGATTAGCATCTTGCTCTGAATTCATTTCCAGCTACAGTATGGTAGCTCTTCTCATTTTGTACGTTAATAGAATCCTATATTAATTTCTTGAAATTATAAAAACAAAACTGAATTACATGCTTTTTTTTTTTTTTTTTTTTGAGAAAGGGTCTCCCTCTTTCACCAGGCTGGAGTGCAATGGCGTGATCTCGGTTCACCGCAACCTCCACCTCCTGGCTTCAAGCGGTTCTCTTGTCTCAGCCTCCCAAGTATCTGGGACTACAGGCACATGCCACCATGCCCAGCTAATTTTTGTATTTTTAGTTAAAGACAGGGCTTCACCATGTTGGCCAGGATGGTCTCGATCTCTTGATCTTGTGATCGACCCACCTCAGCCTCCCGAAGTACTGGAATTACAGGCAACCACACCTGGCCTGAATCACATGCTTTTGAGATCTTCAACTTTATCCCAGAAATCAAACTGCCTGGCTGGCAAAATAACAGCTCTAGAAAGATGAATACATGTACATATTTTGATCGTTTAAAAAAAAATAAACAAACCAAAAAGATGCAGCTGCTTGTATGTTTCTCAGGCTCTTGTTATAGTAACATTTTCCAGGACTGCTATGAAGTTTGGCTGGCTCGCCTGCCCATTGAGGCCACATATATGAACAAATGTGAACAGTCTGTGCCCATACTGTGGGCACAGGCAAGGTTGTAGGGTTTCTTTCTGGCAATATCAACATATCTATTTTGAAACCATAATTTTGCATGTTTTCTAAAAACTTCACAGTATTTGCTGAAAATTACACTGATAAATACTATTGTATGACAGTGGCTCATACTAAGTGTGGTTAGCTTAAAAGAACATGACGTTCTTAAACCACAACATTAAAAGATGAGACTGTCATCTACAAGTTTTGAAACCAAGTTGGCAATTTAGTAAAATGGGAAACATTAATGTATGTCAGAATTGAAACGATCATCCCTGGGAAAAACAGATTAGAAGAGAATTTTACCTTTTAAAAAATTCTCGAGGTTTTTACATTTCTACCTCTATGTATTATTCTAAACAGGCTATGAGACAACAAATTTGGAGAAAAGATATGAATGTGGCAATCTTGGGAAAAGTATGTCAAAAATTCTTTGGGCTTTGGAAAGCAGGGGGATAGTCTATACTTCTTTTTTTTTTTTTTTTTTTTTTTTTTAGATGGCAGTGGCACGATTTCAGCTCACTACCTACAACCCCCGCCTCCCAGGATCAAGCAATTCTCCTGCCTCAGCCTCCCAGGTAGCTGGGACTACAGGCATGCACCAACATGTCCAGCTATTTTATTTTTATTTTTAGTAGAAATGGGGTTTCACCATGTTGGCCAGGATAGTCTCCATCTCTTGACCTCGTGATCCGCCTGTCTCAACCTCCCAAAGAGTTGGAATTACAGGCATGAACCACTGCATCTGGCCCGTCTGTTTTTATAGTTAGTATAAACAAAATGATTAGAAAGACTCTAGAAACTTTTTTTTTTTGTCAGAAAAATTATTCATCCTACAGTAAACATTTTTTTCTTTATTTTTCTAAACTTTTATTTTCGTTTCAGGGGTGCACGTGCAGGTTTGTTATATAGGTAAATCGCATGTCATGGGGGTTTGGTGTACAGATTATTTTGTTACCCAGACAATAAGCATGGTATGTTATAATTCGTTTTTTAATCCTCACCCTCCTCCCACCCTCTGCCTTCAAGTAGGCCCTGGAGCCTATTGTTTCCTTCGTTGTGTCCATGTATACTCAGTGTTTGCTTCCCACTTATAAGTGAGAACATGTGGTATTTGGTTTTCTATCCCAGCATTAATTTGCTTGGGGTAATGATCTCCAGCTCTATCCATGTTGCTACAAAAACATTATAGCAAAATTAAAATGGACAAATGAGACCTAATTAAACTAAAGAGAGCTTCTGCACAGCAAAGGAAACTATCCACAGAGTAAACAGATAAACCCACAGACTGGGGAAAAATATATGCAAACTATGCATCTGACAAAAGTCTCATATCCATGATCTATAAGGAACTTAAATTAACAAGCAAAAACTGAATAACCCCATTAAAAAGTGGTCAAAGGACATGAACAGATACTTCTCAAAAGAAGACATACACGTGCCTAGCAAGCATATTAGAAAATGTTCAAAATCAGTGATCATTAGAGAACTGCAAATCAAAAACACAAGGAGATACCATATCACATCAGTCAGAACGGCTACTATGAAAAAGTCAAAAACTAACAAATGCTGGCAAGGTCGTGGAGAAAAAGGAAAGCTTGTACAGTGCTGGTAGGAATGCAAATTAGTTCAGCCACTGTGGAAAGCAGTTTGAATATTTCTCAAAGAACTTAAAACAATTAACATTCGACCCAGCAATCCCATTATTAGATATATACCTAAAGGAATATAAATCATTCTACCATACAGGTACATGCATACATATGTTTATTGCAGCAATATTCACAGTAGCAAAGACATAGAATCAACCTAAATGCCCAAGAATGGTAGACTGGATAAGAAAATATACACATACACCATGAAGTACTATGCAGCCATAAAAATGAATGAGATCATACAATAAATATCAGTGAGATCCTATTACATTCAAGGCATTGCAACACATCCAGAGGCGCAAAATATCTAGTTGTCCAACTTTTAGCAATGCTGAGTTTGGTCATTTGATTATGCTGGTGACCACCAGATCTTTCCATTGTAAAGATGTCATTTTTTCTTTTCACTGTATAACAATCTGCGGGGTCATATTACATTACCCTGAGAAAGCCCTGTTCCAATAATCATTCCCTACTTTAAGTTTTAGCATCCATTAATTATCTTTTCCTAAAATAATTATTTTATTTGGAGTTGTAAAATAGTGATTTTTCTAATTCTGTTCATCTTCTCAATTTGTTAGTTGGCATTATTCTATAAAGAAGAGCTTTTCTTTCATTAGCTAGAGCTCAGTTAGAGTTCCTCCATAAAGGCAGAATAAATGTTTACCTGTTCCCTTTGATGACCAATCTGTGGTTATCTCCTCTGTAAGCAAGGGAGAAATATAGCATTTACATTTTATATATATATATATATATATGTGTGTGTGTATATATGTGTGTGTGTGATATATAATTATATCTATTATATATAATATATTATATATTATATAATGTATATTATATGATGCATAATATATTATATATAAAATAATATATAATTATATATATCACACACATATATAATAATTATATATACTATATATTATTTATATAGTATATAATATATAATATATATGTGATATATTATATAATATACACTATATATAAGTATATATATTATATATCACACACACATACATATATACATAACATATACATACATTATTTATATATGTATGTTTTATATATATATAACACATACATACATATATAAATAATATGTGTATATATATTTATATGTATATATTTACATATGTATGCATGTATTATGTATTCATTTATACAGTTGACCCTTGAATAACATGGATTTGAGCTGTGTGGGACCATTTATGTGTGGATTTTCTTTCATCTCTGCCACCCCTGAGACAGCAAAGCCAACACCTCTTCTTCCCCCTCTTCCTCAGCCTGCTTAAGGGGAAGACAACCAAGATGAAGACCCATTCATTTACGGTCAGTTGAATTGCAACTGAGATACCAAGATAATGAAATGAAAAATAATTGTTTTCAATAAATGATACTGGGACAAATGGATACTGTATGAAAAAATCAATTTTGACCCCCTTTCATTCCATACTTAAAAACTAGTTTGATCACAGACAGGACAGAAACCCATGAACCTTAAAGGACAACTGAAAAATTGACCTTCCTCAGATTAAAGATTTCTGCTCAAAAGGCAGTCTTAGTGCTTACTGGGGAACAATTACTCCACAGTACATATATCTAATAATGCATATGTATTCAGGATAGGTAAAGGACTTCAACAAAAGAGAAACAATCCAATTAAAATGGGCAAAAGACTTTAACAGGCCACAGAACAATATATACAAATAGGAAAAGTCACTCAATACCATTAATTACTGGAAAATGAAAATGAAATCTACAATGACCTACCATTTCATCTTGTTAGAATGACTAAATTAAAAAAAAAAAAGACTGACTACACTAAGTATTGGCACTGGTAGGAGTGTAAAATTATATAATCCCTTTTGTGTACTATTTGGAAGTTTCTAGTAAAGTTAAACACATATTCTATGATGACTCAAAAATTCCAGTGCAAGATATGCAATACTAATCTAGTGATGGAAATAAAAAAGTGGTTGCTTAGAGTGGGCATGAAAATTGATTGAAACATAACATGAGTAAACTTTCCTGGATGACAGACATGTTTAATAATTACTTTTGGCTGCTGGTTATATGGCTGTGTACAATTATGAAAACTCATCAAACTAAACAATTAAGTGTAAAAATAATCCATAATTTAGAACAAAAACATCAGACAAAACACTCTATAGTTTCATTCAGATACATTCCAAGTAGAAACAAAACTAAGCTACAGTTTATAGGGATGCATTCTCAAAATTATGAAAATGAAGCAGGGTCCTAATTACTATAAAAGGCAAAAAAGAAGCTATCCCCAGGGTAAAAAGAGGTGGCATTGAGTGGGCTGTGAGGACTGACGGCCCGGGGGGTTTATGGTAATGACAGTATGCTACTTCTCGACTTGGATGGCAGTTACATAAGTGTTTCCCTTCCAATAATTTAATAATGTGTTAATTTTCATTATGCACTTTCCTTTATGTATATTTTACAAATTAAAAAAAATGTAAAGGCTTTTTACTTTATTGTGAACACACATACAAATCTGCGCTCTCACAGTAAATAGTACTGAGAAACCCATTCTTTCAGCTATTAACATGAGTGCATATCACAACTGGCTGGAGAAGATTCAGAATGTGGAAAAATAAAACCCACATAATCCTCAAATTAAAAAATCCTTAGAGGCTGTTTTAAAATGAGAAAACCAAGATTCGGAAGATTAAATGATTCACATAATTACTCTCCATTGACATCTTTATATCTCAGTTAAATCTATATGCTTGTAAAAGTATGCAGATGAAAAACAAAAATGTGAGAGAAAAGAAAAATGTTCTTGTTGATATAAACATACAAAACATATATTCTATTTTATGTTTTGCATAAACCCTGAAAGGTCACAAAATAAATATCTGGGCAAAATAAATATCTGGGCAGCCACAGAGAGATTAAATCTCTTCTGTATACAAACAAGCATGGCTTTACTTTTTTTCCCCCCTTTTTACAAAGAACAAATAAACCCAATGTAAAAACTGAAAAAAAAAAAGTATGTAAATGCAACATAATTATGTTTAAACCACAGAAGAGAGGAAATTTAGAGTTACAGATTCCATGGTAAGTTTTAATTCTATCCTTGTGTATATGAAAGAGTCTTTCATTACACGATCACATAACTCTAGGCCATGTAACAATCAGTCCAACAAATGTTTACTTTACAATGTGTGGAAGGAAAATATTTTATAAGAGAAATTGTAGGAAATTATTATATTATTTATGTAAATTGTTAGGTAACGTTTCTTAGAATCCTGGGCATTTGCAAAGTATTAATAAAAATACCTGTTCCTTAATTTCCTTGATCTAAGGAACATTAAATTTGGAGGATAGCTTAAGCCCAGGAGGTAAGTTGCAGTGACCCCTCATCATGCCACTGCACTTTAGCCTAGGTGACAGAGTGAGACCCCACCTCCAACGAGAAAAAAAAAAAAAAGGAACGTGAAATTTATAGGCAGGCACTTACTATGTTGAAAGCTAACCTTTAAATTTTAAGGCTATTTTGGAGTAATGGAAAATTTAGAGCATTAGACTTTTAGTATGTTTTGAATCATGTATACCGGGTAATTTGTGTAAAAAAATAGTAGAGACTGAGTAAGTCATGAAGATCCATGAATTCAAATAATTTTAAAAACCCACAACAGTCCTTATCAGTCTTGGAATTTGCTGGGATTCCTGACAACTCATATATCTATACGTATATATAAATGGATTTTTTTTTTAAAAAAGAAGGAATCAATTATTTGTCCTGCCTTATTTGTATGAGTTATACTTCAGCTTAACAAACAGCAATTAATTTTGAGACACATTTAGCAAAATCATTACATTACAAAGATAAAGAAAAAATCCCCAGACCAAAAAAGAAATCAAGTAATTTACAAAGGCAAAATAATTAGATTAGCATCAGACTTTTCAAAAACATGTTATGAAGCAAGGCAATGGAGCAGTATTTTTCTTTTTAATTTAATGAAAGAATGTGGGAATCAAGAATTTTAGGCCGGGCACGGTGGCTCATGTCTGCAATCCTAATACTTTGGGGGGCCAAGGAGGCTGGATCGCTTGAGCTCAGGGGTTTGAGACCAGCATGGGCAACATGGTAAAACCCTGTCTCTATAAAAACTACAAAAATTAGCTGGGCTTGGTGGCATGAGCCTGTAGTCTCAGCTACTTGGTAGGCTGAGGTGGGAGGATCACTTGAGCTCAGGAGGTTTAAGCTGCTGCTCCACGGCGTTCTAGCCTGGGTGACAGAGTGAGGCTCCGACAAAAATCAAAAGGAAAATAAACAACAACAATAAAAGAACTTTGTATCTAGCAAGGCTGTCCATTGAGCGTTTTGGGAAAGTTTTAACATGTAAGAATTTAGGGAATTCTGCACCCATGAGCGCTTTTTAAAGATTCTCCTAGAGGATGAGCTCCAAACTAAAAGAAGACTATAGAACATAAGCTAATTGGATCACATATGCATAGATCATATAGATAAATATATACGTAACTGTTGATCTACTTTTGAAACAAAGGCAGGGTCAATGGTGTAATAATAACGTTTGATGTTATATATAACAAAACAGAAATGGTGTACTTTAAAATTGGGAGGAAAAGAGAGGAAAAGAAAAATAGAATGATCCCATTGATTTCTATACAGGCCATAGGTGAGAATTAAAAGAAATCAATAAAAACTGAGAAACTAAATAGTGAATGGGCTGGGCACGGTGGCTCATGCCTGTAATCCCAGCACTTTGGAAGGCTGAGGTGGGTGGATCACTTGAGGTCGGCAGTTTGAGACCAGCCTGGCCAACATGGTGAAACACTTTCTCTACTAAAAATACAAAAATTAGCTGGGCATGGTGGCAAGTGCCTGTAATCCCGCTAGAATGGTGACTGAGGCAGAAGAATCATTTGAACCCAGGAGGGAGAGGTTACAGTAAGCCAAGATCACACTTTGCACTCCAGCCTGGATGACAAAGTGAAACTCTGTTTCAAAAAAAAAAAAAAAAGGAAAGAGGAAAAAAAATTAAAAATGCAAACCTTTCTAAAGAACAGGAAATTAAAGAGCAAGCAATAACAAATTAAAGAACAAAGACTGCAAATCTTATAGCAAAATATAATTATAAAATATGACATTATTGAAACTAAACATTATTCATATCAATGAATGTGAATAGGTTTAATTCACCAAAATAAAACTATTTTTAATTGGCTCACAAAGCAAGACCCAATTTATATACTGTGTGCAAGGGCACATCTAAAACAATGTGATTCAGAAAGACTAAAAAGGGTTGATCGAGATAGTTCAAGCAAATAGAAACAACAAGAAAGCAGGGATAAAGATTCTGTTATCAGACAAAGTAGAAATCAAGCCAAAACACATTAAACATGACAAAGAACAGCCCTTGAAATATCTAAAGCCATAATTTATAACCATTAGAAACATTTATGCACCAAATAGTACAGCACCTACTGCATAAGATGTAAAAAGACTTAGATAAAAGTGCACTAATAAGAATTTTTTAATACAGCAGTTATAGCACAAAAAAGATCAAGTTTACACAAAATAATAAGATGAAAGACATAGATTATATAAAGTAGATCTAGAGAATAAACATCAAACTCTGCACTTTGTTGATAAAGAATCCCAAGCACTGGCAGGGCATGGTGGCCTCACATCTGTAATCTCAGTGCTTTGAGAAGCCAAGGTGGGACAATCACTTGCAGACAGGAGTTCAAGACTAGCCTGGACAACGGAGTAAGACTGCATCTCTACAAAAAATTTTAGAAATTAGCTGGATGTCGTGGCACACACCTGTAGTCCTAGCTACTTGGGAGGCTGAGGTGGTAGGATTGCTTGGTCCAGGAGTTCAAGGCTGCAGTAAGCTATGATCACACCACTGCATTCCAGGTGACAGAGAGAGACCCTGTCAAAATGAATGAATGAATGAAAGAAGAGAAAGAAAAGAAAGAAAGAAAAAGAAGAAAGAGAAGGAGGAGAAAGAAAAGAAAAAAAAGAATGACAGAAAGAGAAAAAAAAGAAAAAGTATCCCAGTACCCATAAAACACACACACATGCACGCACACACACACACACACACACTATATATATATATATATAGATAGATAGATAGATAGAGAGAGAGAGAGAACAATATTATTTGTTTAAGAACAATAGAACAGTATATATGTTCTATTTTTCTATTGTTCTTAAAATGTCTTTTCTTCCTAATTAGACAATAAGGAATAACACCATCACTTAAAATCCTTGTCTCTTCCCTTCATCAGTTCACAGTTCTTGCTAGGTGCTCAAAATACATTTGCTGAATAGGTGAGAAACAAGAAGACTACTATGAGAATGTGCCTGGAACTCTCTAGAAGCCTAGTTAGATAGATGTATAATACTTCCCTAGGAGACAGAGAAAAGTGTTGTTGATTGAATAAAGGTTTCCACCTGGGAAATTGATTACTGTGTATTGTAAATCCTTCCAATATGCCCAACTTAGCCTTTCATCTCATATAAGGTAACATTTTGGCTCTGTAAGTCATGATTTAATAAACATGATTATTTATATAACACATTGTATTTTTTCATCATTTGTGCACATCAATTATAAATGATGACACTATTCTGTGACTTCCCAAGTATTTTCCCTAACACTTATATAAAGTCTTTCCACTTCCAGGGCCACTTACATCATACTTTCAGGTTCGACCGCACAAGCACCAACTGCTTTTGTAACATTCACAAGAAGGGCTTGGTTTATTCCAACAAGGAGGTTCACAAGTGGTTGAATGCCACCACATTTCCGGATAATGACTCGGTTTTCATGTTCTTGGCAGCATTCTCCCAAGGCCCCAACCACATTCACAAGTACCTCTTCAGGCTGATCTGTTAAAAGTCCCACCAAGGTTTCAATGGCTTTGTATTCCCGAAACCTAAGTTCATCATAAGAAAGACAGAAAGAATTGTGTTTTGTATAAGGTTAGCTAAAAATTACTAAATATTCATTCAATCTTTACAACAACCCAATGATGCAGGTATTATTCAATCCCCATTATTGGATGGCTAATCTGAAGCTTGGTAAATAGTAGAGCTGACGTCTACACCCAGCCATCTGCTCCAGACCTTCACCCTTAATCACCATGCAGTACAGTCTCTAAGAAAACCACTGCCTCTTCTAAACCTGAGCATCTAAGATTCCACTTTGCTAGGGCTTTTCCCTCTATCTTATAGAGACTACCTTACCTGAATGAAGTCTTCTAAATGTTTAATAAAAATAAATTATATGATATATATTTTTGTTTTTAAACACGTCACATATGGCTCTATTGTACCTATTTGGTCTTAGTTGGTTTCTTAAAAGGAGTAGTAGCTTGTTCTACTTCGATTTTTAAAAAGTCACTCCTGAGTATCTTCCATATTAACCACTAATAAATTTGAGCATCTCTCTTGTTATAAAATTTCACTCTCATATATATGTATATGCATATGTGTGCATATATACACACATATGTATGTGTGTGTGTGTGTGTGTGTGTGTGTGTGTGTGTGTATATATACATACCCCCCAAAGGAGGCATGCTACATAAAGGTAAATATTTGAAAATTAGTAGTTTCTATACAGAACATTTTTACCTTTCTAATACATTTCAGCAGTATTTAAGGATTATGATGCAGCAGAGGTTTTAGTTAAGGTAAAAGTTCCATTAGCCGAGGTTACTTTTAAGCTAGTCATGGCTTCACTTTGCCTTATTTATTAAGTAAACTTATTTTGTGTTAAATGGTCAGAGATGTGAATTTCTTGTTAAAAGCAATAATCAGATGGAGTCAAGGAGAAATTGCCTCAGAATACCCATCACTGAGAATGGAAACTCTAAAAAATTTGAAGAGATAGATTTGAAAATTAAGATAAATCAAATGATTGTAAAGTTTATAAATACTTTAAAATCAAATTAAATCATATTTTAAAATGACCACTCTTTAAAGAGTAACTGATTAGTTGACATTTAGCTGATTCGTCTTGTTTCTCTTTAGAAAAGAAAAAAGAGTAAAATCACTCCCATCTCTAAAGATTCTATGGGAAATCCACCCAATCACCTTGATAGGTCCCCACGGAAAATATCAGAGATATTTCTAATTCAAATGGCTGCCCATATGCAAAGTAGAGAGATCATGTCAGCAAGCCTCTTAGTGCCATTGAGGCACAGAAAAAGTCATTACCAGGTAGTAATGACTTTTTATTCTATTCTATTCTACCCTATCCTAAGAATCCCGTCATTCTGCTAACTTCAGCCAGAATGTACATCTACCACTAACATTAGAATCGACTCCTTACTAGAATGGCATTAAATGAGAAGAAGGTGTTTCAGAAGCCATATCTTCATTTCAGAATATTGAGCTCCTTCTCTTACTTGGTCACATTCTCTTTGCTGATGGAACATTTCCATATTGCCCCTGTGACAGCGGCCAACCGCTCTTTATTGTCAGTCTTACTGAGTAGACTGGCCAGGGGTTTAAGTCCTCCATGCAGCCTAACGAGGTCTCGGGTTTCCTCATCTTCAGCACACTGCACAGAAAGTCAAATCAGAGGCTGTCAGTGATCAAGGAATATCAAGCTTTCGATGATGGCTAAAAAGGCTGCCACTCTAGTAGCTATGAAACTTCTTTCTAGCGAGATCATTTTCTGAAGGTGCCTCAAAGTAAGATATAATTTGTCTCTCTACTGGTAGGTTTCTGACAGTATGTCTCTCTCCTTAGGTGGTTTTGGGAATAGATAGCAGTTTCTACATACTCGGCAATTCTCCTGAGCCAGTTTTGAGGTAGCCTGGGCATCTCCTGAGGCAAAGGTCAGTGAGAAACCTACAGCTCCACATGCAGGGATGGAGGATTTCTGCAGTGATGCAACACAGAATTTTGGGGAAACGTAGAAGAGAAGACAGATGAGTGATAGGGATTTGGTCAGCTCTTCAATGGCCCCTGAAAACTAGAGACAA
Organism: Sapajus apella; assembly: GCF_009761245.1. Classification (NCBI taxonomy): domain Eukaryota; kingdom Metazoa; phylum Chordata; class Mammalia; order Primates; family Cebidae; genus Sapajus; species Sapajus apella. Next base: position 1,221,998 of record NW_022436993.1, on the reverse strand, counting down.
ATGTATTTTCTTTCCTTTTCTTTTTCTTTTTCTTTTTTTTGAGACAGAGTCTCGCTCTGTCACCCAAGCTGGAGGGCAGTGGCATGATCACGGCTCACTACAACCTCCACCTCCTGGGTTCAAGTGATTAGAGACAAAGAATTTCTCCAAGTCTCCATGCCCAGAGCAGTAGGTGATATCAATAGTACCTGACATTTTATTCAAATATTCTTATCCATGTTTGTGTCATCCTTTGAAATACATCTTTACTGCACAGATGGTCTCAACTGATCATTCTTCCTGGGCTCTAGAGATGATACAGATGTATCATTAACAGATGATACAGTTAGCAGAGCCTTGGCTATTACCCCAAGTGCACAGCTGTTTTTTGATGTCATGTGGTGTAGATATGTGTCATGTGTCACCCATGGAGGCCATGGAAGAAATCCTCATCATAATGTACCACATAGGTACCTGCCATGTTTATCTTCTGCATGTGATTTTCAGTTCTGGATTAGAGGTACCTTCTAAAAATGAATCCCTATTTCTAATCAACTCAATGGTTACTCCAGTGAGGCATATATACAAGTCAGGGCTATATACCATTGTTATGGGCCAAATTGTGTCCCCCCAAAATTTATATATGGAAGTTTTTTGTTTTTTAGATGGAGTCTGTCTGTTGCCCAGGCTGGAGTTCACTGGCACAATCTCAGCTCACTGCAACCTCTACCTCCTGGGTTCCGGCGATTCTCGTGCCTCCACCTCTGGGGATTACAGGCGTGCATGACCACACCCAGCTAATTGTTTTTGTATTGTTAGTAGAGACAGGGTTTTGCCATGTTAGCCAGGCTGGTCTCAAACTCCTGACCTCAGGTGATCCAGCCACCTCAGCCTCCCAAAATACTGGGATTACAAGCATGAGCCATTGCCCCAAGCCCATATATTGATGTCTTAATTCCCAATTCCTCAGAATGTGACTGTATTTGGAGACAGAGCTTTTAAAGAGGTCATTCAGGCTAAATGACCTCTTTTAAATTACTTGGGTGGGCCCTGCCCCAACAGGACTGCAGTCCAAGAGGAGACAAGGACACCGGCGTACACCCAGGAGACGGTGGGAGGACACAAGCTGAGGAGAGAGGCCTCAGAAGAAACTACCTCTACTCTCAGACTTACAGTCTCCAGGGCTGCGAAGAAATAAATTTCGGCTGCTCAAGCCACCCCATCTGTGGTATTTTGTTACAGCAGCCCTCCCTCACAACCTAATACAATCCTCTACTGAAATGAATCCCTTGATCTTTTTGTTGATGTTGTTTGCTTGTTTGTTTTTGAGACGGAGTCTCACTGTCACCCAGGCTGGAGTGCAGTGATGCAATCTCGGCTCACTGTAACCTCCAACTCCCAGGTTCAAGAGATTTTTCTACCTCAACCTCTTGAGTAGCAGAGATTACAGGCACATGCCACCATGCCCAGCTAATTTTTGTATTTTTAGTAGAGATGGGGTTTCACTATGTTGGCCAGGGTCATCTTGAACCCCCGATCTCCAGTGATCTGCCTGCCTTGGCCTCTCAAAGTGTTGTGATTACAGGTGTGAGCCGCCATGCCCGGCCCCTTGTATCTTTTTGACTTACTCTCTGACTACACATCTTAAGTGCATTCCTCCAGCAAACCTTCTCTGATTAGGTAGAAGCTAATCTGCACAGTAACCAGCCATTCACTACCTTGTCAAGGCCATTTTTCTCCCTTTACCATTCTAATCTGTTTTCTGGTATACTATGAAATGTATAATACACAAAAAGTTAGTGTAGACTACAATAAGTAAACCAGTAAAAAGATAAACCAGAAACAGAAACACACACATACCCATTCCTCTGGCTAGCCTTGGTAGGAGATAAATGCCCCAAGATTATTTGAATAGGATATATTAAAAGCAATATAGAAGCACCCATGTACTTATTTATCTACTTTATACTAAGTACATCATTTTAGGAAACAAAGATGCATAAATGTCTTCTAGAAACAAATAGTCACAGATGTCAAAGCAGGTTTCTCTGACCTATACAAATTATCTCTCATTACCACAGGACAATGGTTCTTAGACCTAACTGTGTATGAAAATCCAATGTGGTACTTGTTAAAAATGCAGACTGTGCACAGTGGCTCATGCCTGTAATCCCAGCACTTTGGGAGGCTGAGGAGGGAGGACCGCTTGAAGCCAGGAGTTCGAGACCAGCCTGGGCAGCATAATGAGGCCACCGTCTCTGAAAAAACAAAAACAAAGAATATTAGCCAGTCATGGTGGTAAATGGCTGAAGTGCCAGCTTCTTGGGAGGCAGATATGCGAGGATCACTTCAGCCTGGGAGATTGAAGTTACGGTGAGCTATGATTGTGCCATTGCCCTCCAGCCTGGACAGCAGAGCAAGACCCTATCTCTAAAAAATAAATAAATAAATAAAACGTAAATAAATAAATAAATAAAATGCAGATTCCTGAGTCCCATTCTCATAGGAGGAAACCACATGGTTAGAAAGCTGCCTTAAGCAATGTGGGAAAGAGTGCCAACACCTGCTAAGAGAGTTCATCGCACCTGGTAAATGGCCATGGCGCAGTGCTCCTGCAGCTGCTCGTTCTGACTACTTAGGTTCTTGACAAGGCTTTCAATGATCCTTCCTGCTTTGATTGCAGCCCGGTAGTTTTCCTAGGAATAAAAACTTACATAGTTATGTGTCTAAGGCATGAATATAAGTATCTGTTTACATTTACTAATAAACATGCTGAACAAACTTTTTTAGGAAATAATCACCAAAGTTCTAGCTTGACATATCCCCACATCAATAAGAGAATCAACTGAGTAATATATATGTATGTGTGTGTGTATATATACATATATTTAGCGTGTATATATGAATATAAGTACATATATGTGATTATATATAAAACGTCAGTATATATATGATATATATATGTCACTGTCCTATCAACTGATAGGACACTGATTAAATCAGTACCTGTGTGAGATATATATTTTATATATATATATATATATATAATACACAGTAATCAGTACACAGGTACTGATTAAATCGGTGATTAAATCACCGATTCAATATATATCACACAGGTATGTATATATCACACAGGCACTGATTTAATCACTGATTTAATCAGTGTCTGTGTGATACATACATACCTGTGTGATATATAGATACATAGAGTACCTGTGTCATATATATATATATAGTATAATGCATATATATATATAGAGAGAGAGAGAGAGAGTACACAGTAATCAGTACACAGGTACTGATTTAACTAGTGTCCTCTCAGTTGGATCTCTCTTTCTCATAGAATGCTGACTTCTTGGAAAAAAAAGAAAACTCCTTGAGCCATCATGATAACCTTAAAAACAATTTTTGGACTAAAGAAAGTCAAGTTGAGAAGTCAAGGGAAGCAGAGCCAGCGTGAGTACCTCTGATGCACACTCTTGCAATGTCCCCACCACTGGAATTAGCATGTTTTCATGAGAAGTCTTCAGCAGCTGAGCCAGGAGAGGAAAGCCCTCCGCTTTGCGGATGGCTTCTTTATTCGCATGACTCTTGCTGCAGCTCCACAGGGCCAGTGCCCCGCAGCGAGCCACTTCCACATCTCTGGCCTCATACAGGCTCAGCTGGGCGGGTTCTGTGGAATCGTGTGCACAGTCTAGTAGAGTAACCTATAAGAATAGATAAATCCAGTGTTCATGGAAATCTTAAAAATCTCAGGCATTCTTCAATCGCTACCAAGGTTGCTTACCAAGCTCACCTCCATCAAAAATAAGAACGTTTTAAAAAATCAATTTTCATACTCCATAGCAGCCAGGGAAAGCAAACAAAACCCTACAAAAAATCTTCCTTTGGATTAGGGAGCTTATACATTTCCTTTTCCCAAGAAATGTAAACCCACCAAGATAATATATTCTTAACATGGCTCTAATATTTATATCAATAATATTTGTAAACCACATCCTCAGCCCTAACATCTCAAAAAACTAGCCTCCCCAAACATTAGCACTTTCTAAGGAGAACCGAATGGACTTTATACTCTTAAAGCCACAAGACCTGACCAGGAACAGTGGCTCATGCCTGTAATCCCAACACTTTAGGAGGCCGAGGTGGGAGGATCACTTGAGGCCAGGAATTAGAGATCAGCCTGGACAAGGCCAGGAATTAGAGATCAGCCTGGACAACACAGCAAGATCAAGATCCTATTTCTAACCAAAAAAAAAAAAAAAAGCTGGATGTGGTGGTGCACGCCTGTAGACCCAGCTACTCCAGAGGCAGAGGTGAGGTGGGAGGATTGTTTGGGCCCAGGAGTTCAAGCCTGCAGTGAGTTATGATCACTCCACTGCACTCCAGCCTGGGCAACAAAGCAAGATCTTGCCTCAAAAAACAAAACAAAACAAAACAAAAATAACCCAGAAAACAAAAACCATGAGGCCTCTTTGGAGGACATAGCCTTCCTCATGTGCTACTGAAGCCAACCAAACCAAACAGCACAACTGCAAGCATCCATTTTTTTCTTTGAAATAACTAAAGTCGTTGAAGATCTTAAGGGAAAGGCAATTTACTATAAGGATTAAGCAGGATGTCAGGTTGCCTCATGGGGGAAGGGAAGCCAGACCTCCTGAGAGCTGTGATTCACTGTCAGCCACCCTTGCAGGCTCACTGTCTCTGTATGGGGCTCAGGAGACATCATCTATGCATGTCTGCTCCATTCTTCTCTCCCTGATGGTCAAATTCCACAGATACTGCCCGTAACCACCAATCTCAAATTTAGAAGGGAATAATAGCCCAGGCTAAGTAGAGTCTCTCAATCCCAATTCCAAGTTCCTGGGAGAGAGATCCAGTGGGACTGGCTTGAATCAGGTGGGCAGTCCTGGTCTAATTAGATATGGACCCAGGAAAAACGGGGAGGAGGGAATGGAGGCTTCCAGGTGCTGACTGCAAGTGGGATAGCCATGTTGGAGAAATTTGAAGACCATGGGATTGAACACAGGTGCACAACAAATGATGTGGTATGGAAGTGCTCAGAAAGCCCATAGTATTTGTGACTGTTTTGGAACTGCCTGGTGGTTAGGAGATGCTCCTCACAATCTTTGCCTTGCGAAAATTTATTCCTTGATTTAACCCATTGCCACCATGACCAGCACTATTGGCTGATTCACCAAAGATTGGTTAAATAATTGTCTTACTTGTTTTAATTAACCTTTCTTAAATGTGTGTATAAGTCATAGTTATTTCCATTTTTAATGTTGGCAGTGTTGGGGTCTTCATTTAGAAGTCATATTTTTGTGACCAGAAATATGTCATAGGAACTTAATTCTTTTTTATATCAGTAAGTCTAGAGGAAAACTGGTTTTGTTACATGTTGTTTTGCTTAAAGTCACAATTTTTGAGAACCTGTTGATGATATTAAATGAGGACTTACTGTACTAGATTCCTGAATGTGATGCATAAAACATATTTTAATTTTATGTTACATTATCCATTATTACAGTTTAATGGGAGTGGTGTCAGTAGACAGTCACATCAACCTGCCAAATTATTTCATTATTTAAGCAAAATAATGATAATCATAGTAATAATTACATTTTCTCTGGCATTTTTAATGAAAATTTTCAAACAGAAAATCTTAAAGAATTTTACAGTGATTGCACAACAGACTTCCCTACATCCACCACCTAGAGTCTATAATTAACATTCTGCCACTTCATTTTATTACGTATCTCACCAACTATTCATGCATCTATCCAGTCATGATTCTATCTTATTTTTGAAACAAATACATTTATAATGCTTTAAAGATGACAAGTGAAAACACAGAATGTCTTTTGGCAAATTTCTGAACACATTTCTCAGTGTACATATTTACATTAAAATCCATATTCACCCAATAGATATGTATTAACCCTTAGTATGGGTAAGGAACTGGGCTATGTGCTGTGAAAGACACAAGGATGAATAAGACCTGTCACTTAAAATGCAGAAGTGGAAACAATACAGTAAGATAACAGTTCTGGGGGAGACAAAAATCTACTGATCCTTACTAAGGTGAAAACATGTTTACTTTTAAAAAGTCTTTCCTAATGATGGCAAAGGTGGTAAGCAAGATTCTGGCATTTTTATTTAGATGCTAGCTATTGAGAAAATTACTTTTTCTGATTATAAGAGCAAGACTTAGAAGACAAATTGGCAAATGTAGAAAAGTAGGCAGAAAAATTAGTCATCACTTCAGAGAAAACCCTTGAGAGCAATTTGTGTGTTTATTTCTAATGTTTATTTCTAAAAATTGGGATCATAGCACAGTTTTTAATCCTGCCATGATTTTATACAATATTAAATATTACACATTTTATTTCTTGCATTAATATACTTTCAGGCTGGGTGTGGTGGCTCACGACTGTAATCCCAGGACTTTGGGAGGGCAAGGTGGGTGGATTGCATGAGCTCTTGAGTTCGAGACCAGACTGACTGATACAGTGAAACCGTGTCTCTACTAAAAATACGAAAATTAGCCAGGCTTGGTGGCATGCACCTCTAGTCTCAGCTACTCGAGAGGCTGAGACAGAAAAATTCCTTGAACCTGGGAGGCAGAGGTTGCAGTGAGCTGAGATCACACCACTGTACTCTAGCGTGGGTGACAGAGCAAGACTCCATCTCAAAATAATAAATAAATAAACTTTCAACACAATAGTGATAGCTGTCTCAGTAGGTGTTTCTTGTGGATACACTGCAGACCGTTTCACTGAGCACATACTGCTAAACACCCACGCTGTTTTCAGCTCTCAGTCTTCTAACAATGAGATGAACAAGAGCCTGAAGATCTGACTGTCTGCTTGGAAGAGCATTTTCCCAGTAAGGTCACCACATCAGAGGCCATGGGCCACCAGTAAGACTTACACATAAAAGGCAAATTGGCAAATGCAGAAAAATAGGAAGAAAAATCAGTCATCACTTCCGAGAACAATTTTTTTGTGTTTATTTCTAGTGGATTTGTGCTCTATAATAGTGGGTAGATCTTTATAATCTATTGGTGGCATCATAGGCCGGGCATGGTGGCTCATGCCTATAATCCCAACACTTTGGGAAGCCAAGGCAGGTGGATTATTTGTGGTTAAGAGTTTGAGACCAGCCTAGCTAACATGGTGAAATCTTATCTCTATTAAAAATACAGAAATTAGCCAGGCACAGTGGCAGGTTCCTGTAATCCCAGCTACTTGGGAGGCTGAGGCAGGAGAATTGTTTGAACTTGGGAAGCAGAGGTTGCAATGAGCCAAGATCGCACCACTACACTCCAGCCTGAGCCTGAGCCACAGAAGTGAGATCCTGTTTCAAAAAAAAAAAAAAAAAAAAAAAAAAAAAAAAAAAAAAA
>NW_022436993.1:971740-1214511 GCF_009761245.1 Sapajus apella | reverse complement strand
AAAAAAAAAAAAAAAAAAAAAAAAAAAAAAAAAAAAAAAACGAAAACAAAAAAAACAATGGCATCATAGATGTCAACAGCTTTTCAAGTTGTAAAGCTTTTGATGTTTTAAAGTTTTCAGCTTTCCACCGAGCAGCAGGTCTCGCCATCTCTTACATCTATGCATGAATCTATACATGAATGCATCCCTGCCAATGTACCATAGGTGGTGACCGTTACATCTCCTTTAAACATTTTCTATTTCTTTGAAAAATGAGTTTGAACATGTTTTTATTTTGGACACTCAGTAATATAAACATGCAAAAATAATTCTTAAGGACAAGTGATACAGATAGAAGGCTCCTGGGACACGCTCTCATGGCTATGGAATGTCCAGCGTGGTCAGGAAGGACAGCAAGGAGCTGTGTGCAGTGCGGCTGGCGCTCGATGGCGATGATGATGTCAGGGCTACTCACCAGTTTGGTGATCCCCCCGTACTGCCTCACCACCCGCCGTGCTCTTTTAAACTTGGCGACATTCGCGATGGTCTCAGCTGCCAAACACTTCAGACTCTTGTGTGGAGAATCAAGTATATTCACCATAATTGGTAAGCCCCCAAGGTCAACAATATTACGTCTGATTTGCGGATTATGACTGATTTCCTTCAGTATTTTTAATGAACCAATCTGCGTGAGAAAAAAAGAAAAAAGATGAGTGGTGAATTTGTAACCCGTGCTATGTTTTTAAAAATTCTGAGTCTACCTAAAATCCTTCCCCAGTTAAGTTTTTTAAGAAATAGTTTCCATTCCCAGAGGTTACACACATCCTGCATATTCTTTTTCATTTATATAAACAATCCTCATTCAGGAAGCATGAGGGACAAATGGAGAAGAGCGAAAGAAGAAAAGCAGAGAAAGGAGAAAGTGCAGCAAACAGAATTAGCAGGTCATCAGCAATAATAGCAGATAAAGACAAGAACCAGGCAGCAAAGAGCCCCAGGAAGGTGGGAACAAGACTCCACATCCATTGTGACAGAGCCACTCACTTTACATTTGACTTCATCAGTTTCAAGCAAATTTATCAGCACTTCCAGGCCTCCAACATCTCTGATGGCCAACTGGCAGGTTTCTTGAGCTAAGTTGAAATCCCTCATTGAACACAACGCAATCACTGTAGCTGTCTGATTTCCTCCCTATAAAGATGCAATGTCAGAGAAAGGTTAAGTAAGACCATGTTCCCATAGAAATGCACTAAATAGTTATGAATCCATGAACTAGGAAACATGTCTCTGAGTGGGCTAGAATTTGTTAAATGGATCTGGTAGAGTTAAAACACGGAAAAGCTGTACAGAGCATCGTAAAACATTGTTCCAATTAAGAGTCAACATTAAAAGTGGGCTGTCTCCTTTAAACAGCCATAACATCAGGCAGTATTCATCTATTAAAGAGAGGCATGGGGCCAGCCTTGAGAGGCTGACTGAGGAACGGAAGACATACATGGAGCTAAGAGATGGTCCCCCCAGTTCTTGAACAGTGTATTGCATGATGCAAAGCACGTCTGAAAATTATTCCTACAGATGTGCATAGAACACCCTGGAATAGGGAGAACCCAGAGAAAAGGAAACCATGCAGGAAGCGGCACTGTAATCCATACTGGAACCTAGAGTAGGTGGTGTGAGGGACATGGAGTTGGGAAAAGAGAAGCAATCCAATAGGACCTGGAAATCAATGGGATGGGCAGGACAAAGAAGAGTGAAAGCATCAATGTGGTGAGCAAAATCCTGGCCCAACACAGAGAGTCCTGCAAGCCAATGTCTTCTTAGTGAATCACTATATGTAAAGAGTACTGGTGAGATGCTTCTTCAGGATTCAAAAAAAGAAAAAAATCTGAAAGATTAAAAATAAAACAAAATGATTGACCAGTGAACCAAATCTGCCAGGAGATTAAAATCAGAATTCTCTGCAGGAATTCTTAGACAATGTCCACTGGTCATTTCTGCTTTGAAAATCTTCTAAGGAGTAGTACATAGTATTGCTACTGCTACTCAGCTGGCTGATAAACAGGAGTTCTGACATCAGCATTGAAGCAGCTCATCACACACAAAAGCAAGATTGCTGTTCATTTTTGCAAAAGGTGTTGGCAATAGACAAGCCTTTGATTCCTGCTTCAAAACATAGTAATGATGTTTTAAGGGAATACACCTTCAAATTATGTTTATTTCCATTTATTAAGCATTATAATATACTGCCATTATTTATCTGTATATATATATAATTATGTATATAAATAGATTATATATACATAGTAAATAAGGTAAACATCTATTTTATAAATTTATACATTATCTATTTTATAATTTTAAAATATATATTTAAATACATAAAATATACATTATGTTTATATATAAATTTAACATTTTAAATACATTGTACATAATAAATATAAATACAAAAATGTAACATCGAGATGCCATCTCACGCCAGTTAGAATAGCGATCATTAAAAAATCAGGACACAACAGATGCTGGGGAGGATGTGGAGAAACAGGAACACTTTTACACTGTTGGCGGGAGTGTAAATTAGTTCAACCATTGTGGAAGACAGTATGGCGGTTCCTTAAGGATCTAGAAATAGAAATTCCATTTGACCCAGCAATCCCATTACTGGGTATATACTCAAAGCATTATAAATCATTATATTATAAAGACATATGCATATGTATGTTTATTGTGGCACTGTTTACAATAGCAAAGACTTGGAACCAACCCAAATGCCCATCAATGATAGACTGGATAAAGAAAATGCGGCATATATATATTTATATATATATATACATACACACACACACACACACCATGGAATACTATGCAGCCATAAAAACGGATGAGTTCATGTCCTTTGCAGGGACATGGAGAAAGCTGGAAACCATCATTCTCAGCAAACTGACACAAGAACAGAAAACCAAACACATGTTCTCACTTATAAGTGGGTGTTGAACAATGAGAACACATGGACACGAGGAGGGGAGGAACATCACGCACTGGGACCTGTTGGGGGGTGGAGGGGTAAGGTAAGGGAGGGATAGCAGGGGGTTGGGGGATAGAGAAGTGATAGCATTAGGAGAAATACCTAACATAGATAACAGGGTGATGGATGCAGTAAATCACCATGGCACGTGTATACCTACATAACAAACCTGCACATTCTGCACATGTACCCCAGAACTTAAAGTATAATAAAAAAAGAGAAAAAAAGTATATTTCTATATATAAAATACATAATATTATAATAGGCTTAGCACAGACCATGGAAATTACACACCAGCTGCCAAACTCCCTCTTCCCTAGCGCAAGCTTGTGCATACACAAATCTTCTTGTGAATTCAATACAATAGGTTATTTTTTAAAATATTTTTAATTTATATATAACAGTTGTATGTATTTTGAGACTACACGTAATAATCCTATGTATGTATAAAATGTGTGGAGAGTAAATCAGGATAATTGAGATATTTATCGCCTCACACACTTTTCTTTGTGGTGGGAACTTTACAATTCCCCCCTCCTAGCTATTTTGAAATATACAATAAATTATTCTTAACTATAATTTCTTTACTATAGTAGGGAACTTACACTTAGTTGTACTATCTCACTGTATTGTTGTACCTCTTAACCAATTTATCTTCATCTCTTTATGCCCATGTCTTATATATAATAAGGTTAACACAGAAAATGGAAATTACATACAAGCTGCCCACACCCCTCTTCCTTCATATCACACATGTACACATATGCAGATCCTCTTGTGAATTCAACACAAGACTTTTAGAATAAGAATCCGAAATGGGATCACCAGAGGATCCAAAGTGAAAACAGAAAGGTTGAGATGTCAGCCTTTTTTCTTACTCCTTTTAAGAAAATTCCTTCTATGCTTCTAGAAATGTTCTCAACAACTATCCCGTGAAGATGTCACTGACAATTTTCATTTTCCATATGAATGCTCCCAATAGATGCACCAGGCTGTCTCTACATTCACAATTTAGAATGACTAGAGTTTTACTATTAACACATAAAATAAGTCATGTACTTACAGCTTTTAGTGTCTTTTCTACTTCCTGTCAAGGAGAAAAGTCACCACCACCAATATCACCAATTTTCATACATTGGTTTTGAAATATGAAATTTAAAATTCCTCTCTATGTCACATTCATAAACTCCCATATTTGGGTGCACAAGACTCCCATAAGCCAATACTTCTGTTTCCTCTTTAGAAAAACAAAAGGCAGATATTTTATAAGCCATAAAGAAGAATCTAGTATGAGTGTACAGGCATGCACCTGTAATCCCAGCTACTTGGAAGGCTGAGGTAGAAGGATTGCTTAAGCCTAGGAGTTGGCTGCTGAAGTGAGCTTTGATCACACCACTGCGCTCCAGGCTGGGCAACAGAGTGAGACCCTGTCTCTGGAAACAAATTAAAAAAAATAATAATAATAAAGGAGACTCTAAATGCTAACTATAATTAAAGGAAATTAAATCATGCACAAAAAGAAAGAACAAAGAAAATAAGAAAAACAATTCATTTGAATAAAACTCCTTTTTTTCTGAATTTAAAGGTTAAAAGGAGCCAGAATCCTCCCCAGAAGTGTCTGATGGAGCAGAGCAATGTTCCTATATTAAGAGTTTGGAAATCCAAACCAAGTGCTTCAGCTAGAGAGAGTTCTTTAGGCGGAGGCTTCAGACTTAAGCATGACTAGAAAGTGCAAGAAGACATGGCACAGTGTGTCATGCCTCGGTTAAGCCAAGAGCCTCCTCCCACCCCAGATCCACTCTGTGAAGAAGAATGTGCCATCCTGACATTCTTAATTGTGCATGCTGAGGACTTTCTTGACTGCTATTCTTGCATTATAATATTTGCTTTGGTAGCAATTTTTGGGCTTATACACTCAGCGTAATCTTTGTTTCCTATTTCAAGTTGTCTTAATTTTTCTCTTCTAGACGATTTCCCCATCTTTTGGGCTTTATTTCATTATTTACACTATAACCAATGACATAAATTCTTAAAGGCCATTTAATTGCAGCAGATGTCCCAAAGGTAAGAGTTTATATTTTTCTGAATTACCTCTAGGCTAATTTATAATGCAAAAGACTGACAATTTACAGTTATCATCAAGAATTTAGATACTTATAGAAAAAAAAAATTCTGTAAATCATCAGCTTTTTTTCTGAAAATCTGGAAACATATTCATAGGCTTGAGGGATTTTTTTTTAGAACAGTTTTATATTAGGGAAAGTTAGTTTTTCCACATTTCAGGATTTAGTTCTACTCTTGTCACTGACCACACTCCCAAAAGGATTATAAATCTTTCAGAATGAATACCAGAGGACAGGAGCCAAAATATTCAACATACAGAGCCACAAAAGTTAGCCAATTGCTATTCTTTAAATACCAGCTATGTCAAAGGATTTTTGAATGTTCGTTCCACTTTGTCCAGATGCCATAAACATCGAACTGAGAAGAAAACGTGCAAATACACTCCTTTGTCAACTAAATCTCCCCTGAGAATATAATTAGTTACCAATACGTATTTTCACATTTTATCATGCATTTGCATTTGTGAAGTTTTAAGAGCTAGAGAAAATACACTAAAATATGATTTTACTAGCTTCTGAAGGGCTTTGAAAAATGCTTCCAATAAGCTTTTTCGCTTCTTAAATTAATGCAATTCTTTTGCTAGTTGTCTGCCTGCCCCTGTTTCTTTTCAAACATCTCCAGGCTCTGTTGGTCTTTGGATTTTTTTTTTTTTTTTTTTTTTTTTTTTGCAATTGGCATTCCTTCCAATGATCAGGAGACATTGGTTCACTGTCACCATTAGGTTTTAAACATGCAGAGATTAAGTGACAGTGGCTCTCTCTCACTATTGTTAAGATTTCTTTTTGAAAGACAAGATGAATTAAAGATATTTTCCTAAACGGTGGTGATTTTTAAAAATCACTTCAAATAAAATCTTTGAAATAAGCAAGTATTATCCCATCTGGTACATAGAGCAATGTCCCTCCCTTACCGTTGATAAGGAAGAAACAAACATTTGCTATGTGGAAATGAGCCATGTATTCAAGAGTAAAACAGGGAGTGGGCTGCCTCAAAACACTTTTATTTTGTTATTTCATTCAACAAATGTGTTGCCATGCTGGATGGTCAGCACTAGAGACATTCCAGTGTACAAAAACAGACACTATGCTTGCCTTCATGGAGCTTATAGTGTAGTGGAGGAGAAAGTTTTTAACTTTATTAAGCTCACCCAAATAAACAGAAACTATGAAGCTGAGAAGTGCTAAGCAGGACAGGGTATGGAGCTGTGGAAGCACATCACAGGGAACTCTGACCTAACTTGGAGCGTCACCCATTGGGAAAGAACATCTGAGTTGAGATCTGGGCAGAAAATAGGTGATTTCCCAGGCAAAGAAGGAGGGGATGTGATGAAATGTCCACCTGTCAGAGCAAACCGTATATGCAAAAACCCAGGGGAATAGAGCATGGCATGTTTATCACCTAAAGAAGGCCAGAGCCCGCGAGCCCGCGGTAGAAGCATGGTGCAAGATGAGCTGAAAACCAGCTGGGCTGCTGGGCCCAGAGTCTGGGCTGAGAATCTTCATCTTTATTTTAAGATTGGCCAATGTAATTTACAATGATGCCATTTGTAAAAGAGGCTGCAGAGGGCGCTGGCTGGAGGGGGCAAGTGGGGATGGATGCATGGACACCAGTCAGGTTACTGCAGGGATCCAGAGAACAGAAGGTGAATTGGAGTAGGAGGTAGAGGTGACTCATCATGAACCATAAAGAAACTTTTGAAAGGTGTTTATCAACTTTGTTCAAAAAAGAACGCTCTAAGCATAGATGAAACTCCAACTCTGTTGGGCAACATGCTTGCAAGGACACCGTTTGAAGTTATTGTTAGAGCTCCACATGATCACAGTGAGATCGGAAGGCAGGCAGGGAATAATCAGGACCAGGGGCCTCTTGTCCTGTCCCTACCTCACATGGCTTCTCCATCTGCAATCAGAAGGCAGCTGGTGAGACTTGAAGAAGTGGCACAATTATCACATGGTCATGCAGCTGGCTTCAAACATTCTCAGCATTTTTTCCTTCAAACATGCCACTCAGAGAGCAAGAAAAGCAAATCCCTGCCAGTAACTGCTCATTAATGATCACAGAGGACCTGGTGCCCAACATGAAGGTTGGCTTAGAGATACTCTTCCTCTCCCAGGATCAGAAATGGTACCAGGTGGGTACCCACAGTGAGTGGTATATAACCATGTGAGTCAACACAGAAAAGGACATCGCGTTCCTTCTGTTTATTTGCAAGTCTATTTTATAATGATGACTTAGCACGCATAAACCTAAGACTGAACAGAACCCAGAGGAGGAAAAGAAAATACTGTTTCCCAAAGAAAAATATACATATATTCTTAAATAAATTAGACTTCAGGTTGCTGTTTTATAAGCTTGCTGAGAATGTTTTATTAGGAATGGGTAAGGAACCACGCAAGGATGGTATATACATTATTTTAATTGTATTTATTTATTTATTTTGAGACAGGCTCTTGCTCTGTTGCCCAGGCTGGAGTGCAATGATGTGATCTCAGCTCACTGCAACCTCCATCTCCCAGACTCAAGAGATCCTCCTGCCTCAGCCTCCCAAATAGCTAGTACTAGAGGCATGCACCACCAGGCCTGACCCATATACATTCTTTTAAATTTGCCATGAAACATTTAGAGGAATTTAAAATTATTGGAATGTTCTAGTCATTGCTATGAGGAAAAATTTATAGCAAATATAATTATTTTGCTAAAAAGACTAAGCATGAGCTGAATAATTATAATTAATTTTTAAAAGTTCAATAAAGTGGCTGGATACAAGAGCAGAATTTTAAAGTGAGTAAATATTTATGCACTAACAATAACAAATCAAAATATTTAATTTTAAAAAGTTCCCATGTCAGTATTAGCAACATAATAAGAAAAATACCTATGACTAAGTTTCATAGAAAATATTTTGGATACACATGAAAAAAAGCTACTATTACTAACGTACGTAAAAGACTAAATGGCCTGAGCAGGACAATTCAATTTTATTTATTTATTTATTTTATTGTATTTATTTTTTTGAGACGGAGTTTTGCTCTTGTTGCCCAGACTGGAATGCGATGGCACGATCTTGGTTCACTGCAACCTCCGCCTCCCAGATTTAAGTGATTCTCCTGCCTCAGCCTCCCGAGTAGCTAGGACTACAGGCATGTGCCACCATGCCCGGCTATTTTTTTGTATTTTTAGTAGAGACGGAGTTTCTCCATGTTGGTCAGGCTGGTCTCAAACTCCTTATTTCAGGTGATCCCCCCCACCTCAGCCTCTCAAAGTGCTGGGATTACAGGCGTGAGCCACCATGGCCAGCTTTAATTCAACATTATTAAAATTGTAGTTTATCAAAAAATAATTTATAAACTCATATAAACCAACCAAAATGTCAACAGAATTTTAGGGTTTTGTTACCTTGATTTTCAATTTATTCTAAAGATGATCCAGAATGAAAAATCCAAAAAATATGTTGTAAAAATGTTAAGGCACCTATCTGGTCTACCAAATATCAAAATATATCAAAGCTATGGTAATTAAAACAGCATGGAATTGGCATGGGAACATCCAAATAAGTTAATACAAAGAGAAAAATCCAGAAACAAACTCTCACATGTGAGATGGCAGAATTTTATGAAGGTGGCATCCCAGATCTTTGCAGGAAATAGCAGATAGGCCAATAGTCTGTATTGATGCAATTGACTGTCCCTCTAGAGAAAAATAAGGGAAGTTAGATCCTTACTTTACATTATACATAAAGTGAATTCCAGAAGGATTAAGAATTTGAACTTTAAAAATTTTTTTAAAAAGCTATAAAACTAACAGAGGGAACTGGAAAGTATTTTTGTCCTCTTGGAATGACTTCAGAAAAGCCCAGCCTATATTAGAAAAGCATATATTATTTTTCTCTTTGTTTTAAACAGCTTTATTGAGGTATAATTGATATAAAAACTGCACTCCTAGTTCCTAAGAAACAAAACCTATAAGCCATGAAGAAATAGTAAATATTTATTAATGTACAAAGGAGTAGATAAAAAGACACCCAGCTGGGTGTGGTGGCTCACACCTGTAATGTCAGTACTTTCAGAGGCCAAGGCAGGTGGATCACCTGAGGTCAGGAGTTTGAGAACAGCCTGACCAATATGGTGAAATTCCGTCTCTACTAAAAATACAAAAATAAGCCAGGTGTGGTGGCACGTTCCTGTAGTCACAGCTGCTCGGGAGGCTCAGACAGGAGGATTGCTTGAACCAGGGAGGCAGAGGTTGCAGTGAGCCAAGATCTTGCCACTGCACTCCAGCCTGGGCAACAGAGCGAGATTCCATCTCAAAAAAAAAAAAGACATCTGACATGCTAAGAGAAAATAAGTATCTGCAATTAGTATAATAGACAAAGGTTTAATTTGCATCATCAAAAATTAAAAAGACAAACAACCACACAGAAAAAGTATGCAAAAGATCCAAAAAATGGCTATTTGACATATAAAAAATTGTCAACCTCACTAGTAATCAGAAATATGAAAATTTAGACTAGATACATTTTGCCCCTATGAGAATTGGCCAAAATAAAAAATAACGAAAAGACTGCACATCAATGAGAACTTAAAACAATGGATTTAAATCCTAGATTAACAACCTTTTTTTTTTAATTTTTTTTTTTTTACTTTAAGTTCCAGGATACATATGCAGAATGTGCAGGTTTGTTACATAGGTAAATGTGTGCCATGTGGTTTGCTGCACCTATTAACCCATCACCTAGGTTTCGACCCTCACAAACATTAGACTGTTTGTCTTAATGCTCCCCTGTCCCCTTGCCCATCTCCCCCGACAGGCCCCAGTGTGTGTTGTTCCCCTCCCTGTGTCCATGTGTTGGAACACATTTGGTGAACAATTGTAATACCATGGGGAGATTTAAAAGTCTATCAAGCCTAGATTTCAGATTGGACTAATTCAATCAAAACTTCCAAAAAACGGTACCTGGGCACCAGGGTCTTTTGTTTATTTGCTGCTTTGTTTAACAGCCTTGGCTAATTTCACTCTGAGGTTGAGGGTCCAAGATTGAAAACCATTCGTATGTTACCAGTGGAGTGTAAATTGATGTTTGTTTTCTGTAAAGAGCTATGAAACTTTTTTTTACGTAAACCAGGTTTGTTTTGTTTATTACTCTTCATTATTTCTCTTTAAAATCTTTTAATGAAAGGCTTCTCAAATTTTGATGTGCATATATTATTTTTCTCTTTGTTTTAAATAGCTTTATTGAGATATTAATTGATAGTAAAAAACTGCACATCTTTAATGTATACAATTTGATGAGTTTGGATATATGCATATAACTGTGAAATCATTACCACAATGAAAGTAATAAATATATCCATCACCTGAAAAAATTTCCTTCATCTCTGCCTTTCTTGTGGTGAGAACACTTAATATGAAATCTACTTCTTAAATGTTTTAAGTGCACGACATATATTGTTAACTATAGGTACTATGTTGTACAGCAGATATCTAGAGCTTATTCATCTTTCATAAATAAAATTTTATACCCATTGAACAATTAAATAAAATGCCTTAGCTATCATGGTTCATTCCTATCAAAAATCTTATAAATATATTGGCATGTATATAGAACTCCCTATTAGTGCTATCAAAATGTAAATGTGCATTCTCTTTGACCCACGTAATTTTATTTCAAAGAACCCATTCTATAGAAATAATGTACATATCTAAAGAATATGTAAAAAATATTAGCTGCAGTATTGTTTGTAGTAACAAAAACTGAATTGAGAGGCCACTTAAATGTTATCAATAAGGCAGCTGTTAAATACATTATTGATATACACCTTTAATGAAATACTATATAGTAATTAAAAGGAGTGCGGTAGATATGAAAGATCACCAAGACAGCATATTAAATATAAAAATCCAAATGTAGACTAAGAAATAAGATTTCATTTATGTGAATAAACTACATAAATATATGTATATAAACAGAGAAATATTGGAAGGGGGCTTCTACTTTGCATGGCTTGAAGTTTCACATTAAGCATATATGAGTGTACTATTTGTACAATATTTAAAGATTGTAAACACAGAAGGGAGTAAGGGAAATAGGAGAAGAATAACACGTGCTTCTGCTATGCTCTATGTCACAGAAACATCAGCAGCCACAACCAGACGGCCATACACACCCAGTGAGCAAGGGCTGGGAAGGACCACAGCCCTCCAACAGAAATCTCAAGGCCAATTTACCAAAAAGGGTCATGGAGTTTAACATGTTTCCTGCAAATATGCAATTTTAGATAATGATAACAATAGATTTATAGAGAGACGTAAAATGAAAAATCATTTATACCAAATCTGACGCCTCTTATTCATGCCTTAACCCATACGTTTAGAAATTCTTCAGCATCCAGACTCTGTAACGGGACATGAGTGTGTGTTTTTAAAACAGAAAGCAAAGCAGCCTAGCACATTATATAAACTGGGAACTAGCCAGTACCATTACTCTTCTCCAATAGGTACTTAGCTTTCTTAAATTAATTTTAGGGGAAAAGCATATTTTAAGGAACAAAAATAAGTGTTGCTGCAAATATATGGGGCAAGAAATTCTCCTAAAAAGATCTACTACATAAAACTGCCTTAGATATCACAGTTCATTCCAACAAAAAAATCATATAAATAACTAGATGAGTATGTGTATCATATTACGCCCTAGCTGTGCTGGCTCATAACACACATTCATGAATAAACACATGAGTGAATGAATGAATCACTTAAAGCTTAAGGGAACTCCCCTAAGCGTAATGGAACTCCCCTGAGATTTTTCATATTGTCATTCTTCAGTTATTAAGTTGATGTGGTAGCTTAGTGCTAGCTAGCAATCATAAAAACTGTTGTAAGTCAGTAGCGTTTTATTATCATACTGATCTAATTGTCTTTACTCTGCTTTTTCTCCACAAATATTTATTTATGACAACCAAGAGACAAGGAGAGCTTAAAGCTCAAAAACTTAAATATAGATTTCCCTTTGGGAACGATGGAGATGAGCTTCTCCATTTCTTCCACAATCTCCCTTATAACAAAAATAAAATAAGACAAATTCTTCTTTTGTGGGCAATATAAGCATACAAGTAACATACATTACCAGTAATCCAAATAAAGTACATTCATTTCTTACACTACAATATTTAGGGAAACATGAATGCAGATTATAAGTAGACATTTTTTAGCTGATAGAATTGAAATATCTTAAGATTTCAAACTGGCAATTTAAAAAAAAATCGTCACAAAAGTTCTGCTATTGTTTGTCACTGACTTTTTTAAGAAAGTCAACCCGCACCAATGTAGTAACACATGCATTGACTTAAAGAAAGTTTCTCAAGAACATGGTACTCATTTTCCTTTCTAACTACTGGAGTTGATTCGAGTGGATAAACAGTGACTATTGTTTTCCATTTTTGAAAGACTCTTTTTAACAAGAATAACTGTGCCATCAACAACAGTTTCCATTTTTATAAGTAAAAACTTAGCAAAAGAGCACAGTCTAATATGGCCTTCCAAACGTGAATACTGAGTTTCTTTATACAAAGGGCTCCCTGTTGACTCTCTTACTCAAATAAACAAATCCAAACAAGAGAAAAGATAGGACGGTACAACAGCTAGCTCTGCAGGCCTCCTGGGTCCTGAATTTCTTGACAGTGGAACAGAACAACCAGGCAATGGGCAATAAAGATAGAAGCCTGGACTTGGTCCCAGCCTTCTGTGTGGCCTGGAGCAAAGAATTTCTCAGCTTTTCCACCAATGAAACAAGGATCAAACTACCTGCCACTCAATACCCAAAACTCAAGTAATGGGAAAGGAATTTAATTAACTGTAATTGATTGCAAAGTACATCAAATTCCTACAACAAAAACTCATACAACTTCCAATTACCACTCAAAAGAACTCTTTAAACAATCAAGGGGTGTGTGCGTGTGTATGTGTGTGTGTGTATCAGTTTATGTAAGATCATTAAGGAACGGAGCCCCACAAATGGAGTCCTTAACAAAGCTTTTCAGGTCTGAAAAATGTCCTTGCTAAGAATCCCCCTCCAGAGAAGAAATCCAAAATATGCCAAGGAAAAGACTCTGGGGGTCCCTTCTGAAGCTGGCAGCCCAGTGGCATTTCTGATGTGAATGTCTTTTAGATGTCACTCTGGAACAGAGTATTGGCCACTGCTGAGCTGAGATCCACCAGGCATCTTCACTTTTCATGGCCTGAAAATTCTCAATTTGTAGTTACAGAGCAGAAACATGGCAAGCAATCTGGCTCATATGAAAGGTGAAATCAACACTAATGTTTTAGGAATTTGATGATGTAGAATGAACACATTAGCCTACCCCTCACCAAACCATTGTGGGTCGGGGAGAGGATGAATGTGTGGTAATGCCTATCCTTTCTACCCATGTAACCCCACTGTCACTGTCTTCTCATCCCTTCCCATCAGATTCACATGGCACATCACCTGCTGCTGGATTCATCTTTCCAAATCAATGCTTTCATCGTCCTTTTCCCCATTCTCCCACCTGGACTCTGATCAAAATCCCAGGTACAGAAGATGGCATCCCACAGGGAGGAGGTACCCATGGAGAATAGGCCCTGGGAATGTGCCTAGAGGGCTCCATCATTGCAACAAGTAGTCAGGAATAAGACCAGCTGGATGAAGCAACTCACAGTATGGGCAGATGTCCAACTGTGCTTACCAATATAACCCTTGTGGAGCCTAGAGCTGTACCTGGATAATACGGGCATCTTATCCTCTAGTGACAGCTCTAGGAAATATCTTCAAGGGAGATAAATCAAAATTCTATGCCCAGCCTCTGACATGTCTCTAAACTACCAAAAAGCTGACCAACCAACCATGTTCTTAGCACTATTCTAGTCTTTTCAATTTGTTCTTTTCAATTTGATCCTATAGTATTAAGTACCATAACCACTCCACCTTCAATCCACATTGAAATGGATTTCAACATGTTTTTGACCTTGGATCCAGAAATCCTTTTTCATTACAATGTGTATAAAATGCAAATCTACTTATAATTGTTACCTTTCAACATTTTACCCCTCTCTACTGAAGAATCCTCATTTGTATGAATTTATAGCATATAGTACTTGTAACTAATATTTACTTCCACATTTCCAAACAAAGGAAATATCCTACATCCCTTCTCCTATTTTACAAAGGGGATCTCCACATACCTTATTTAGAAATGAGCACGATTTCGCTCAAGCTTTAGAGAGACTCATAGAATTAGTATAGAGCATAGAGACATTAACAAACCATCTCCTTTAATCGCTGGAAGTGATAAAAAGCAAGACATTTTCCTTGCAAAATTTTTAAACAATCCTGGCCAGGGAAGAATATAATGTCCATATAAAGTCAGCAAATAGAGCAATCAACTGGTATGTCTACAAGAAAAAAGGCAGGAAAAGGAAGAGAGAAGGATGCAAGAAAAGTGGGAAAGAAGTCAACAGCAGAAAGAAAGGCAGGCTCGGGGGCAGGAAGAACTGCTTTCAGGGAACTGAGAGTGAAGAACAGCAAAGCCCTGCCACTAAGGAACCTCATCCTCTTCTGTTTGCACCATAGGGGCAGAGGTGGGGAGGTAAGCTTGTACACATTAGCAAGATGCTCTGCAAGATACAGCAATAAATTTAATCTGGTCTCTCTACTCAAGAAGTCGGTATTAAGACAGACAACCTGAACCATCAGAATGGCAGAAGGCAGAACATAGGTGCTTATCAGTAAGGTAGCTGAAAAGGGAGTTCATTGTTTCCTTTAGAATGAGGGTACAGAGCCATCAGTGAGGGGGGAGAAAAGAAGCTGGAAGGTTGGTGAGTAAAAATATGACACATTCATTAATTTAAAAATTACATTGTGTTCAAAAACTCTGATGAAAAGAATATATACATATATAAAACTTGCAGACTGAAATTAACATATGTCCAGCCAAATAATTAAATACAAACTCCATATATGTGCCAAGATATGAGCTCATAGCTCCAGACGAATAAGCTATGGTTCACTGACCTGTGTGGGTATTAACGAGCTCATCAAAACTTTTTTTCCCAACAATCACAGACATTACACTACTTGGAAAATGGTAAATAGAAAGTCAGGTCAACATGAACATTTCTCTGCTAGCTTAAATCTACATTTAAGTCATAATTTCATAAATTAAAATGTCAGGTGTATTTATTTTGAGATTACCTAGAGATATTCAATTTTGCATTTCATAGACTTTTAATATTGTTTTGTGTCTCCATATAAAACATTTATCTGGGTCAAAAACCTTGAAATCATTTATAGATATACTTTTCCTTTTATTGGCTATGTTAAGAAAATTTACCTGTGGGAACTATAAGAATTCCAAGCAATTTACTGTCTGGCCAAGAGTATCACATTTGCACATGATTTATTGATGAATAACTTGTGCAAATTTAAGTAGCACTTCATCAATAAATGTTTTCTTTAGCTGTACTGGGACAGAAATAGTGCATCTCTTTTTTGCCTAATGCTACAAGGAGTTATCCTAAATAGTTGAAAAACTCAAGATAGTTATCCAGTAATTAGGCTATTATGAGACACACTCTTTGCGATGTTCACTGGGAGGGTATTATTGAGGCTGTTCAGTCTCTCACTCCATGCCTGCCCCCATTAAATCCTAAGGGAGAAAATTCTTTCTGCTCTTAGCACCAGGATCAGCTATACTCACTGGCAACTGGTTTGTTTTCATTTTAAGATGATGAGAGACTTTCCCTTTCTGTATTAACTCACTTTATTTCCCTCCTTTTATTGGTTGCTAGAGAACTGAAAGTAAAAATTGAAGGCCACCTGTATAAGTCAGTTAAGTCTCCATGCCACACGTTTTCTACAGCAATAGAAATAATTATAATTGCCAACAGTTACTAAGTACTTTGTGCTAAGCACTTTACATGTGTTATATTTCATTTAATATTCTTAATAATCCTAATATGAGAGAACTTTTATTTTTCCATCTTCACCAGTGAGGAAACTGAAGCTTAGAGGGGTTAGTCAACTCACCCAGGGCCACTGAGTAAGCGGCAGAACTTCAACTCAACTGGTCTTTCCAGCGTCAAAGATCATGCTTCTAATTACTCTGGTATTCTGCTTCCTGGCCCATCTTTTGTTTCTGCCATTTTGACTATGTTTCCTTTTGCTAATGAAATAAAGATAATGGACCAGGACTCTTGAGAAAAACTCAGGACTCTCTTAACTCATCTTCTGAAAGGCTATGCCTTGGACAGGCATAGAGGCTTACGGCTGTAATCCCAGCACTTTGGGAAGCCAAGGTGGGAAGATTGCTTAAGGCCAGGAGTTCAAGATCAGCCTGGGAAAGAGAAAAAGAAAGAGGAGAGGGGAGGGGAGGAGTGGGGAGGGGAGAGAAGGGGGGGGGGGGGGGGGAAGGGAGGGCCATGTCTAAGCCCCAGTGGGCCTGCCTAGAGCTGCCCACCTCAAAGAGAGGGAGTAGTGTTGGCAAAGTTCTCCACTGTCAGTTCCCCCCTCCTTAGATGACATGCTTTTTAAGAGTCCAGCAGGTGTTGAACAATGAGATCACATGGACACAGGGAGGGGAGCACTACACACTGGGGTCTGTTGGGGGGAAATGGGGGAGGAACGGGGGGCTGGGGAGGTGGGGAGAGATAGCATGGGGAGAAAAGCCAGATATAGGTGAAGGGGAGGAAGGCAGCAAATCACACTGCCATGTGTGTACCTATGCAACAATCTTGCATGTTCTTCACATGTACCCCAAAACCTAAAATGCAATTAAAAAAAAAAAAAGAGTCCAGGAGAGACAATCACAGGAGGCTCTGTGGTTCAGCACAGATGCAGAGGCGCTGTTGCAAGGGTGTCCTAAATGCTCCAAGGCTGCACATAGTCACCGTGCATGCCAGACTGGGCTGCTGTGTTAAACAATGTGGTTTGTGCACAAATACTCCCGGCAAAGGGGAGCACAGGAGCATGTGGCCTGAATCTGGCCTGTGCTCCATGCTAGCGTTTCCAAATTCCCAAGATTAATCTTCAAGATCCAGGAATATGCAATCAAAATTCCTAGGAATTCTCATGAGTTCCCAAAGTTATATTATTCTGTATTTTTCCTAATATTTCATTTACATGTCTTTAAATAATAATGAATGCCTGTAATAAGAGTGAATCATTTTTATCATAATAAACAGTGAATCACATTTTTGTGGTAGAGTTATGCTAAAAATTTCAGAGGTTTTCTGTTAAAAAAAAGTCTTATATAATAAATGCATGATTTATTATTATGAGCCAGAATATGTGACATAATTATATACCGCAACAACATGTAAAAACAATGTGCACTTGATATAGAAATTTCATAATACAAAACACTAAATAAGAAAATATTAACACAAAATAAATGCCAAATAAAAACCATTTTAAAAATTGACAGATGACATAAAAATATTTAATATTTATAAAGTATTATGCTTAAAAATGAAATTTTAAAACAAAATATTAACTGTCTTCTCTAATAGTCTAGAGGTTTCTTTCATGACAAACAGTCCAAACTAAAAAAAAAATTTTCATTTTGCATTGATGTTGGTCAAATCATTAAGGGCCTGCCAAAAGGATCTCCAAGTTGAGCATTAGGGCTTCATACAAGCTCATACCCTTTTTGAGATATGAAAATATTTATTTATTATTTATTTGTTTATTTGTTTATTTATTGTGAGACAGAGTTTTGCTCTTATCCCCTAGGCTGGAGTGCAATGGCGTGATCTTGGCTCAACCTCCGCCTCCAGGGTTCAAGCGATTATCCTGCCTCAGCCTCCCATAGCTGGATTACAGGCACCCACCACCATCCCCGGGTAAACGTTTTTGGTATTTTTCACAGAGACGAGATTTCACCATGTTGGCCAGGCAGGTCTTGAACTCCTGACCCTAGGTGATCCACCCACCTTGGTCTCCCAAAGTACTGGGATTACAGGCATGAGTCACCACACCTGGCCAAAATATTATTTATTTTTAATTGACCAAGAATAATTGTATATATTTATGGGATACAGTGCAGTATTTTGATAAATGTTTACATTGCGCAGTAATTAAGTCAAGGAAAGCCACTGGCAAATGCCCTTGGTTGATTTGACCAAAGACATGGAAAACCAGAAAGAAAACATGAATTAAGTCAAATGTTTTTTCACAAATACTTCTAGACGTTGGCTCTACACAAGGCCTAAATATCATCAATACCTGCTATCTGACATCAGAAATAAATATTAATCTGGGTTTTCGTGAGCCATTTCCCTTGCCCTCCCACAAATTCAAGTACTTGAATACATTACATGGGCCAATTATTATGTAAAATATTCTCATATATGCTAACTGACTTAAGAGAGAACTGAAAATGGACCAATCCACACTATAAGCACCCACAATGTCTCAGAAACCATGCTATACATTTCAAGTGTGTTTTTAAAACTTTATAATAATCCTGTAGTACAGGTATATTAATTTTATTCCATGGGTTGAAAAAATTAGGGATCAAACTGTAATGTTTCAACAGCTACATTACTAGTAAATGAAACAGCCTAGAGTTTAACCAAAGTTCAGCTTTAAAAATCCATATTATTTCTTCCACACCATACCACAAATCATAAAATGACTGCAAGTCACAGTTTCAGCTGTTTACCAGGCCCACTATCCAGCCAGGAGAGAAGGTTGGTACCAGGCAGCCTGGTTGCTCCATGAGGATGAATCTTGCATCCTCAGGGTAATAAGACCTTCCCCTGCACACACTTAGATAAAACAACAGGCATGTTTGCTACTCTTATTTGAAAGAAACATAAAGTAAACTTGGAAGCAGCATATATATTTTTGGGAAAGTATTTTAAATGAACATTGCTAACATAGTACCATAGACCTTTCTTACCTTTAAATATTTCACCAGCTTCTGAATTTGCCAATATTCTGATGGCAAATCTGCATTTGCTTCCTGACGATGGTCAGTTGGTTCTTCATCTTCCTCACTTTCTGAGGAGCTGTCACTAATGATTTCCTCAATCTTTTCAGCACTCTTTCTAAGAACAATGACAACACATATACACATGTAAGCTATAGTGTGGAGACGGTTATAACAACATTTTGGCAACATGGGCACAAGCAATGGATCAGATACCAACACCTTCTGAGTTCTAGTAGATCTCTATTAAGACCTGCATGAGGCCAGGTGCAGTGGCTCATGCCTATAATCCCAGTGCTTTGGGAGGCTGAGGTAGGAACACTTGAGGCCAAGAGTTCAACACCAGCCTGGACAACATAGTAAGACTCTGTCTCTACAAAAATATATATTTTTTTAAATTAGCCAGACATGGTGGTGCATGCCTGTAATCCCAGCTACTCAGGAGGCTGAGGCAGGAAGATCACTTAAGCCCAGGAGTTTGAGCTGCAGTAAACCATTATTGCATTATCACACCACCGCACTCCAGTGTGGGAGACAGAGCAAGACCTTGTCTCAAAAAAAGTAAAATAAAAAGGAAATGCATGAAATGAATAAACCCGTCTCTATCGCAGGTGCGATTGCTCTGGGTACAACAATCATAATAAAGAAAACAGTGAGAAATAAACAAGGGAATTCAGTAAGTGTCTTGAGGCTGTGCTTTTCAGTAAGACCCCCACTCATTACATGTGGTCATCTATATTTACAGGTATTTCAACTTACTTATTTAAGTAAAATTAAAGAAAATTTTAAAATTCAGTTCTCCAAGCACACTAGCCACATTTCAAGTGCTCATGGCCCCATGTGCCTTGTGGTTACCACACTGGACAGCTCAGATACTATTTCTATTATTCCAGAAAGTTCAACTGGACAGTTCAAAAGGCCCTCAAGTGAAAGAGTCTCTGTTACCAAAGAGAGTCAATATTCAGCACATCTTTCCAGAATTCCTACACTGAAGCACTTGGAAAGCGCAAGGTGCCAAAGAACAGCAATGACATGAACATAATCAGGTTCAGGACCAAAGAGTTAACCACCGACTCTGAGAGGCATTAGCATGCAAAGTGTTAAGTGCCACAGAACATTACATTCTATGGTCTGATGCACGGACAACAGTATTATAAGAGCCTTCTGTAATCCAATATACACCCTATGTCCCTGCAGAGGTCTCTCATGCACACTCATCACACCAGCCTGTCTCCACCTCCCACTGCCGGATGCGAGGTTATTGCCATTGGGTCACCAAACCCACAACGATGCTTCAGGAACTACTCATCCATCGCTCACATCCCAGGATGTTTATCCTGATATTGTTTCCCACATGTTCCTGATCTCACAGGACAGAAGCGAACTTTTAAATCTTCTAGCTAATTTTAATATTAAATAATACCAACAGCAGCCACCCATTCTAAATGTCGATTTTTGTCCCAGGCACTCATTATTTCCAAACCTCACAACCACCTCGCAAGGCAGGCTCTATTATCCCCATTCTACAAGCAAGGAGACCTCAGAGAAATTAAGAGAAAAGAAAAAAAAGTCATTCATTTTGAAGGATCCAAAATTACTTAAAATGTGACTCTTGCCAATCACATATTAAGGTGTCCTTAAATATCAAAGTCACGAGGTCAGTGACCACTACAGAACACATAAGTCCACAATACTTTTCCTCTAATTCTGAAATCCAAAAAGCTCTGAAAACTGATTTTTCCCCCCACTGGACTTAACTTGTTGCTGAGGCCTTATATGAATTGATACTAGACTATTTATGGCCTTTATTGCTCTCATTCATTGCGAATATTCATGTTTCACTACAGAAATGCTCATGTTTTTGATTGTAGGGTATTGGCTCACAGTTCAATAGAGGTTATTATGTAATATACATTATATGAATTTCATTACCCTTTTTTAAAGTGAGTTTTTCAGAATCCCATGAATTTGGTCACAAGAATTCGGGACAACAGACTATGGATAAAATGTCTCCTTTTAAGTCTTTCCACAATCCATTAGGTTGTTATTACTCTCATTATAGAGACAATGAGTTAAAAAATAATTTGGGCCAGGCGTTGTGACTCACGCCTGTAATCTCAGCACTTTGGGAGGCCAATGAGTGGACTGTTTGAAGTCGGGAGTTCGAGTCCAGCACGGCCAACACGGTGAAACCCTGTCTCTACTAAAAATACAAAAATTAGCTGTGTGTGGTGGCACACACCTCTTGTCCCAGTTACTTAGGAGTCTGAGATAGGAGAATCACTTGAACCTGGGAGGCAGAGGTTGCAGTGAGGCAAGATTGTGCCACCACACTGCAGCCTGGGTGACAGGGCAAGACTCTGTCTCAATAATAATAATAACAATAACCATGAACAAAACTCCATGGTTAGTAAAGTGGCTGTGTTAAAACAAATAGTTGTAATGGAAGCTGTTCACCTTGGTTCCTACAGGAGTTGGTGTATTTAACTTACATGTGCCTCAGTTTCCTCACCTGAAAATTGGGGATGATAACAGCAATTAGCATGTAAAGAGCTTATAACAGTGCCTGACATAGAGAGAGCATGAAATACATGTTAGATAGTCCTGTATTATCATGCATATTCATTCAACGAATGTCCATGGAGGGCCTGTTGGTTACCAGGTATCAAGGGAATGCTGCTGAAGAATGCTGTCTTTCAGTATCTTTCTCAAACTCCAAGGAAAAGCTGTGGTTTTGCTTTTGAAGATCTGATCTGTTTTAATCTTAGGGGCCCCATCAATTAAATAACTTGTTAGGTTTTTGCCTTCACCTTGATCTTCAGCAATGACAGAATCAAATCTGTGGTCTATGAGTAATTATCTAAGTTCCCATTATTTTGCAGTTTAGTACCTTGTCCACTTTGGTAACTATCAGAAAATGTTTATTTCTGTGTTTTCTTGTATTGTATTAGTAAGTTCCATAAAGGCAAGGACCATTTCTGTCTTTTATCCTGTCTCACCTAGCACAAGAAAGGCATTCAATAAATATTTGCTAGAAGAATCAATAGATTAAAGCATGTGTGAATAAATGAATGAACAAATGAATTCAGTCTAGGTTAGGATTATGAAAGGAGGGTATTTCTGGTGATAATTCCAGGAAGTGGCAATAGAGGCAGGTTGATGGAGAGGAGGCAATAGTCAGTGAGACTGAAACCAGGGAGTGCAAAGGCCAAGATTTGGTACTGGTCTTCCTCTTGGGGTTTCAGGTTTTTCAAGATGATGATTGGATGTAGGATGAAAGCGATAGCAAGTCAATGTTAACATCATCAGTGATCATGGATCCATGGAAAACAGCAAAGACAGAGGCTTACATCAGCCTCATGGGAAAGGAGGTCTAATCTGAAGAGTAAGGTAGTTTGAAGCAATAAAGAGGAGATTTCTGTCTCTGTGGTTATACAGGACCTTGGGAAAAGAAGACCTGAAGGAGAATCGCTGCTGTCATGGAAAAGTTTCATGCAAGAAAGGAGAGAGTGGAGGCTTCAGTGTGACCCTGTCACACTGTCAGGCTGGTATCAGCAGAGTCATAGGTGGAGCATGAACTCCCACTACCCTCCAGAAACAATGAGGACACCCTTGCCTGTCCCCTTAGGTGTCAATGAAGGCCTATAGGAAAACCTGCTAGTTCTATTCCTCACCAGCCTAGGGAAGCAGCACACACCTCAACCTGCAAATATAGTGGCAGAGAAGCGTTTTCTAAAATATAAGATTTAGGCCAGGTGCAATGGCTCACATCTGTAATCTCAGCATATTGGAAGGCTGAGGCGGTTGGATCACATGAGGTCACGTGTTCAAGAGAGGAGGGCGAGGACATAAGGAAATTCATTTCCTTGTAGTATGAGGAGGCCCAAGTCAAAAATGTAGAAGAGAGAGCAAAGTGGAAGAATGATTCAGATGGGATATTGTAGAGCAGGATAGGGATATTGTAGAGAGTCTAGGAGGAGACAGGACTCAATCAGGTTTGCATTTAGAGTGGTGTCCATGGGTAAAAGGAAGCCCAGGACCCTACCAGCCACTCCCTGGAGTCATGTATTCATTCTGGGCTCCCATTAATCTTTTAAAAACGTATCTGGGTCCCAGGTAATCCATAAAAGGGTTACTGACACCCTACACAATGCAAACCTGGAGTGAGACCAACGAAGGCTCAAAATGGGCCATCTGCAGAAGTTTAAGATTTACAAAAATAGAATTAGTGGAATCGTGATCATTGTGCTCTAATTATAAAAAGTCTTAAGAGAAAGTATACTTTATTCCTCATTGCTCTAGAAGCTTCTAACTCAACATTAAGCTCATGGGTGAGGAATAGTCCTTTCAAGCCTCATGCTCATATCTAATTCATTCTCATTTTTTTGTTTCTCTCTCTCCTCTCCTCCCTCCAACTCCCAGTGGGCTCTCGTCCGTAAAAGTCTTTTCCACTCTATTTCATTTTAGAGCACAGGAAGAGGATGGGCAATTTTTAAATTGTATTAATTTGCAAGATTCCATGATTCTCTTTATTTCTTACAGTTTTTTTGGCACAGAGAGCCCCAATTTTTGTACTTCCAAAAGCCAATTTGTGTGTAAAATACTATGATTGTGCTCTCTGGACCATGGGAGAGGGAAAGCCTGAATTGAAGCATCTGTTCCCATTTAACGAGTCTCCTGAGTGAAGTTTCCAGTAGATCAGGTCTATTCAAGAAGTGGTTTAAATTTAACTTAAAGATTCCAGATTGAAGCATATACTAGAATAAGTCTAAATTCTTTGGGGAAAGCCTAAATTTACTTTCTCTTAGCCTAATAAGCTCCTGGACTTGAGGGCAGAATGAAATACGTCTACCCAATCACTCCACAACCCCATTTTAAAAAGCAGCACCCCAAAGAAAAGCTTTTCTTTCCAGTCGATGAATCCTTCGATAGCTAACTTTAAAATGCTTTTCCTATTTGACATGATTCCTTTCTATCCTATCCCATAGCAACTGCATATTCGGGAAGCAAACGCCAATGTTGAATTGATCTACAAATTCCACTTTAAGAAACACTTCTCTACCACAGCATTCTATCTACTTAGGCAAGATTAGCCACAGAGGACTTTTCATTTTTATCATTGAATAATAGTTGTTGTTTGGATATATTACAACTTTACCTTAACCTATTACCTTGAAGTTCTCTAACTCGCTAAAATTTGAAATACTTTGGCCCAATATCTATTTCAGGAAAGATGAAGTAGATACACTTTTCTTTATTTCTCCCACCAAGTACAGCTAAAAATTTGGATACTGTATATAAAACAAACATAAGGTGAATCTGAAAGATAGAGGGGAAAAAAAGAGGACTACCTAGGGATCCAAAGACCTGTGGATCAACACAGCAGCACATTGCCTGGGTTTTATTTTTGTCTCATTCATCCTAGACTGGGCACTGGAAAAGCCAGCAAAGCAGAAACTCCAGTGGGTGCAGACAAAAAACAGGACCTAAGAAAGTCACGCTCTAATTCAAAGGGCCAGAAAAGGAAAGCCTAGTAAGACAGAAAATGTTTAGATAACAACATGATCTATTTCAGTCAACACTGCAGAAACCAGCGTGGCTCAACTCTACCTCTTACAGCAAAGGCCAAGTGAAGAGCCTCAGGGTCTATCTTTATCAGACTGTAAGAAAGCACTGCAACCCACCTGCTGGGGTGGCATCAGAGAAGGCCTGACAGAGAGTCAGATACTCACTGCCTCTCAGCAAAAATGAAGCCACTCCCCCGAACTGTGATGTCAGTAGAGCCCACTGACAAAGTAACCGAGGACTCCCTGTCACACTGTCAGGCTGGTATCAGCAGAGTCATAGGTGGAGCATGAACTCCCACTACCCTCCAGAAACAATAAGGACACCCTTGCCTGTCCCCTTAGGTGTCAATGAAGGCCTATGGGAAAACCTGCTATTTCTATTCCTCACCAGCCTAGGGAAGCAGCACACACCTCAACCTGCAAATATAGTGGCAGAGAAGTTTTTCTAAAATATAAGATTTAGGCCAGGTGCAGTGGCTCACATCTGTAATCTCAGCACATTGGAAGGCTGAGGCGGTGGATTACATTAGGTCACGTGTTCAAGACCACCCTGGCCGGCATGGCAAAACCCTATATCTACTAAAAATACAAAAATTAGCCAGCTGTGGTAGCACATGCCTGTAATCCCAGCGACTCAGGAGGCTGAGGCAGGAGAATTACTTGAACCCAGGAGGCGATGGTTGTTGTGAGCCAAGATTTTACCACTGCACTCCAGCCTAGGTGACAGACCAAGACTCTGTCTCAAATAAATAAATAAATAAA
This sequence comes from Sapajus apella, assembly GCF_009761245.1. Taxonomy (NCBI): domain Eukaryota; kingdom Metazoa; phylum Chordata; class Mammalia; order Primates; family Cebidae; genus Sapajus; species Sapajus apella. Next base: position 1,189,093 of record NW_022436993.1, on the reverse strand, counting down.
AGATTTAAACAAGATCCAGAGTCTCATAATAACCAAAATGTCTACATTTCAACTGAAAATTATTTGTCATACCAAGAATGGGGAAGACCTCATCTTGACTGAGAACAGGCAATTGAAAAATGCCAATATCAAGGAGATGAAGATATATGACTTATCTGACAAAAATGACAGCCACCATCATAAAAATATTTCAATAAGCAATATAAACATGCTTGAAACAAATGAAAAAAATAGAAAGTCTCAGCAAAGAAACAGAAGATAGAAAAAAAAACCAAATGGAAATTTTGGAACTAAAAATTATAATAAGTGAAATTAAAAACTCACTGAATGGAATTAGTTGAAGCATAGGGCAGAAGAAAAAATAAATGAACTTGAAGATAGAACAACAGAATTTACTCAATCTGAACAGCTTAGAGAGAAAAAAACTGAAAATAAAGACTAATGGACACAGCCTCAATGACTTTTATGAGATTGTAACAAAAGCGCTAATATCTGCCACTCTGAAACTCATAAAAGTGGCTGATCCTTATCTTCCAGACATGTCACTTCTTTTGTCAAACTGAAAATCAAGTAAGAAGTTTACTAGTTGCCCTCATATTTAATTGTTTTCATTAGCAATAACGTAGACCACTTCAAAATCAGCAGTCATTTGTGGTTAGCAAAGGGACGCTCAGACAGATAACATAACTTTGCCAGGACATGACTGTTCAGAGGCAAGACATCATCAGTAGGAGCCCAGTGTTCCTAAAACTTAGTTGGCTGCTCTTCGCATTAAACACATTTCTTTTCCCAGAGTCAACTAATACTAGTAAATCACTTTATTTCGGGTAAATCTGCATAAGAAGAATATCGTGTAAAAGTATTTAAAGAAATCCGGTGTTGTCATTTTTACTAACACTCCTAGTAACTGTCAATGTAAATACCTTGGGACCCTGGTAGTAAGAATGCCATTCATTTGCATGCTCACCAGCCACCCACTGTGTGAGGTGGCTTTAGGGAATTTGTCATGTTGACCAGAAACATACCGAAGTAATTGCGTTCTTGCGAGTGAAATAGATGGTCTTGTTTTTTCAAATTTTCCTGTGTGTTTGTCCTCTTGGATTTCTTTCACTGAGCCTTTGCTCCTAAAAAATATATATACATATATATTAATATATCAACTTTATTGCTTTACAATGAATAAAAAATAAAAGATGGCAATGTAGATATAGTCCATTATTTCCATGCACTCAAATGACGTGTGTTCCTGACAGAGTTCCAGCCTCATTCTGCCACTTGGAGCTGTCTCTTTCACTCTTTCAGCACAGACCTATGTTTTACATATTGAAGAAACATTCTGCCCAGCACCAAGGAACAGGTCTTCACAGGCTGCCACTGTTGGTGTGAATCCTTCACCCGATGCCTTCTATTCTAAGTACGTATCGCCCTCAATTCTAGTTGTCTGTTTTCTTATCTTCCCAACCAATATTGCAACAGGGCCTGCGCCTGGTTTTCTGGGTATTCTCAGGCTTTGCATAATCCTTGGCACATTCTGTGTTCTCCCTCAAACACCTGCTAAGGAATCTCATAGTTGAAAGAGCAAGTATATGGAAAAAGCAGTAGCTTAAAACTCGCTTCTCAGTGAACAGGGTTGCCCATACATTTTTCATTTGCACATTGACTCTTTCAAACAGAGCCACAAAAGTCAAACGCCCCAAAATTGATGAGAATCTATCAGAGGAGCCAGAGTGTCTCCCCTCTTCACAGGACTCCTTTCTTCAAACAGTGCTCTGGGTTTGCTTCCAAAACACAATTGCCCTGTGGTTCTCAGAATCCCTGCGAGAGAAGGTCCCTGTGTGATCAACCAGGAGCCAGTTCTTAACCCAAAAATGGGACAACATAGAACATCACTTACAGGCTATGACTCGTAAACTCATTGTTGTTAAATTTTTTTAAGTGGGCTGGATGCAGTGGCTCATACCTGTAATCCCAGCACTTTGGGAGGGCAAGGTGGCTGGATTACTTGAGCTCAGGAGTTGGAGACTAACCTGGCTAACATGACAAAACCCCATCTCTACTAAAAATACAAAAATTATCCGGGTGTGGTGGCACACACCTGTAAATCCAAGCTACTCAGGAGGCTGAGGCAGGAGAATCACTTGAACTCGGGAGGGGGAGGTTGCAGTGAGCTGAGTTTGTGCCACTGCTCTCCAGCCTGGGTGATAGTGAGACTCTGTCTCAAAAACAAATAAATGCATACATATGTAAATAAATAGTGCTCTAGGTGTTTTGGACTGCCCCAGCATTTAAGTAGCATTGGCCCTCAATTTTTGCTTTGACACCTATTTATAGAGGGCCCTAAATGGTACTTGTTTAGTATATTTCATACATTCATCAAGCCAGTGTCTACTTTATATAGACCCATTCATATTTTTTAGACTCTAGCCTTTTTAGAATATTAAAATTCTGTTAAAAGAGAAGACATTATCTCTATGACAGTTTCCCTGATTAACTCCATATAATTTTCCTCATTCCACATTTTCCCAGTGCTTAATCAGGTCTCTGCCATGGTTTTTACATTTCGCCTGTGACTTCTCCATGTGTTGTATCATCTTTTCTGCATATTATTTGTCCTGACTCACCAACGATATGAAAGTGAACTGTGTTCTTCCCTTCCCTCCACGGTGCTCCACACACAAACTCTACCAAATCTTTCTGCTTAGAATACAAAGAGGAGCAGACAGGAATCAACTTGTGCCTCAGAGGGACATGTAAATATCTACCCTGTATTTTTCTATTATAAAAAAAGTTCTGGCCAGACGCAGTGGCTCACGCCTGGGAAGTCAAGGCAGGCAGATCACTTGAGGTTAGGAGTTTGAGACCAATCTGGCCAACATGGTATAACCCTGTCTCTACCAAAAATAAAAAATAAAAATAAAAAGTTAGCCAGGCATGGTGGCATGTGCCTATAATTCCAGCTACTCGGGAAGCCAAGGCAGGAAAATCAGTTGAATCTGGGAGGCGGAGGTTGCAGTGAGCCAAGATGTACCACTGCACTCCAGCCTGGGCGACAGAGCAAGACTGCCTCTCAAAATACATACATATATACATAAAACAAAACAAAGTTAAGTAAAATATTAGGGGAATATGGTTACGAAAGATGCATCTGAAAACAAATGAAATTGTCTACATACTGTTTGTAATTAACAGTGGTCTTCCAGTTTAAGCTTGGTTCTAATCTCTTGGTCATTTGATTCCTCCCGAAATTAATTTGGTTCTTCTCCAGTGACCTCTTGTCTGACCCAGAAATGTCTTTGCGGAGGGCAGCTGCTTCTTCCTTCTTCGGGGCTTCGCCAAGTGGATCCTTTTCCTTTTGCTGTTCTTCATTGAAGCTAATCCCCTTTATTTATAAAATGAGAATAATTTTTAATGATATCTGAATTATCTAGGGTTCTCTGAAGATTAATGCTGGTGGTAAATGCAGGAAAGGAAGTCTCAGAGGCATCTAACTTGTGGTGCTTAGTAACAGCTAAATAAGGGCAATGTCAAGACTAAGGCCTCTTTTGGAGTTAGGTAGACAGTAATGTGATGTTTCTAAACTCACACCTCTGCTGCAGCACAGACAGATAAAACAGCAGGGTTGGACCTGCTCGTACCTTACCACCACCAAAAAAATTAAACTAAAACCCTCTGTTGACTGAAACTCATCATATTTAAATTGCTTCCACTAAAGATAAAGGAAACATCTTGAAGGTAGACAAGTATGACAGACATATTAAATACAGAGGAATGAACATGAGAATTTTAAGAGACCTCTCATCGGAAACACTGCAAACCAGAAAAATAGAAAGTAATATCTTTAAAGAACTAAAAAGGAAAAACAAAAAAAAACCATGTCAACCCAAAATTCTATACTAATAGTAAAACAAAAATCTTTCAAAAATAAAAACCTTCACAGATGAACAAAAACAGAGAATTCACTGCCAGGAGACCTGTGATAGAAATGTTAAATAAAATTATTCATCAGAAGTAATATCATGTCAGACAGAAACATGGATCTATGCAAAAAAAATTAAAAGCTACAGAAGTGGTAAAAATAAACATACAAAACTTTGTGTGTTATTTTTAATCATTCTAAAATATAATTATCTAAAGCAAAAATAGTAAGAAAGTTTTGAGGGCTTTATGACATGTAGAAATAAAATGTGTGACAATAACACAAAGAACAGGGAAGGATATTCAAGGTATATTGTTGTAAGTTTCTTAAACTATTTGTGAATTTTACAATCTTACTTAAAGGAGACATGATAAATTTGAGATATATATTATAAGCTGGAGGGCAGCTAAGAAACTTTTAATAAGAAATGTAGCTAGTAAAATAATAGCATAAATAAAATGGAATCATTTTTAAAAGCTCAATTCAAAAGGGGCAGAGAAAGGTAAACACCACAAAGAGCAGATGAAACAAATAGAAAACAAGTAGCAAGATAGTAAATTTAAATTTAACTTATTAGTAGTTACAGCAAGTAAAAATGGTTTACACACATCAATTAAATGAAAAATCATCAAACTGGATGAAAAAGGAGACCTAACTATTTGTGGCCTAAAGAAACTGTTTTACATATAAAGATACAAATACATCAGAAGTAAAAGGCTAGAGAAGAACAGTTCATGCAAACAACAATCAAAAGAAAGCAGGAATGGCCATATTAAAATCAGACAATATAGACTCCAAAGCAAATAATATTGACAGAGACAAAGAGAGGCACACATACTAATAAGGAATCAATCAGCACACAATTGTAAATGTATATTCACCAAACAACAGAGCTTCATAATATATGAAGGAAACATAGAGCTAAAAGGAAAAGTAGATAAATCCATAATTGGCAGACTTCAAAACTCTCTCAGCATTCAATAAATGAGCAGACAAAACATCAGTAATGATATAGAAGACCTGAGCAACACAATCAGACAACTTGACTTAACTGACATTTAAAAGACACACCATTCAATAACACCAGAATACACAGTCTCCTCAAATGTACAAAAAAAAATTCACCAAAATAGACCATATTCTGGACCATAAAATGAACATTAACAAGCTTAAAGTAACTAAAATCATATAAAGTATCTTAATACTTTGGAATTGAACTAGAAATAAGTAAAAGATCTACAGAAACTCCTCATATATTGAATAAAAACATCATACATTAAAATCTGTGGAATACAGTTTATGCAATGCTCATAAAGAAATTTGCAGCATGAAATCTTACAGACAAAAAAATAGAGGCTGAGACAGGCAGATCACTTGAGGCCAGGAGTTCGAAACTAGCCCAGCCAACATGGCGAAACCCCATCTCTACCAAAAATAAAACAATTTGTGTTCATGGGTACATGTGAAGGTTTGTTATATAGCTAAACACATGTCACAGGGGTTTGTTGTACAGATGATTTCATCATTCAGGTAGTAAGCCTATACCCAATAGTTATTTTTTTCTGATCTTCTCCCTCCTCCCATCCTCCACCCCCAAGTAGGCCCCAGGGTCTATTGTTCCCCTTTGTGTCCATGTGTTCTCATCATTTAGCTCCCATTTATAAGTGGAAACGTGCTATTTGGTTTTCTTCCTAAAAAGGACATGATCACATTTTTTATGGCTGTGTAGTATTCCATGGCATATATGTACCATATTTTCTTTATCCAGTCTACCACTGATGGGCATTTAGGTTGATTTGATGTCTTTACCACTGTGAATAGTGCTGCAATGAACATTTGTGTGATTATGTCTTTATGTGATGATTCATATTTCTTTGGGTACATACACAGTAATGAAAGTGCTAGGTTAAATGGTAGTTCTGTTTTTAGCTCCTTGAAGAATTGCCACGCTGCTTTCCACAATGATTGAACTAATTTACATTCCCACCAACAGTGTATATACATTCCTTTTTTTCTGCAACTTCACCAGCATCTGCTATTTTTTAACTTCTTGATAATAGCCATTCTGAGTGGTGTGAGATATCTCACTGTGGTTTTGATTTGCATTTCTCCAATAATCAGTGAAATTGAGCTTTTCCACATGCTTGTTGGCCACATGTATGTCTTCTTTTGAAAAGTATCTGTTGATGTCCTTTGTCCACTTTTTAATGAGGTTGTTTTATTCTTGTAAATCCATTCCTTATGGATGCTGGATATTAAACGTTTGTCAGACGCATCGTTTACAAATATTTTCTCCCATTCTGTAGGTTGTCTGTTTATTCTGTTGATAGTTTGCTGTGCAAAAGCTCTTATGTTAATTAGATCCCACTCATCAATTTTTGCTTTTGTTGTGATTACTTTTGCCATTTTTGTCATGAAATCTTTGCCAGTTCCTATGTTAAAAATTATATTGCCTAGGTGGTCTTCCAGGGTTTTTATAGTTTTGAGTTTTACACTTAAGTCTTTTATCGCTCTTTAGTTGATTTTTGTATACAGTATAAGAAAGGGGGCCAGTTTCAATCTTCTGCATATGGCTAGCCAGTTATCCCAACACCATTTATTGAAGAGAGTCCTTTCCCATTGTTTGTTTTTGTCAGCTTTGTCATAAATCAGATGGTTGTATGTGTGCAGCCTTGTTTCTGGGCTCTCTATTCTGTTCCATTGGTCTATGTGTCTACTTTTTACACCAGTACCATGTTTTTTCAGTTACTGTAGCCCTGTGGTATAGTTTGAAGTTGGGTAGAGTGATACCTCCAGCTTTTTTTTTTTTCCTTAGGACTGTCTTGGCTATTTGGGTTCTTTTCTGGTTCTATATGAATTTTAAAATAGTTTTTTCTAGTTCTGTGAAGAATGTTTTTGGTAGTTTGATAGGAATAGCATTGAATCTCTAAATTGCTTCACACAGTATGGCCATCTGAATGATATTTATCCTTTCAATCCATGAGCATAAGATGCTTTTTCATTTGTTTGTGTCATTTCTGATTTCTTTGCAGTGTTTTGTAATTCTCCTTGTAGAGATCTTTTACCTTTCTGGTTAGCTATATTCCTAGGTATTTTATTCTTTTTGTGATAATTGTAAATGGGATTGCATCCCTGATTTGGCTCTTGGCTTGGCTGTTGTTTACAGGAATTCTGGTAATTTTTGTAAGTTGATTTTGTATCCTGAAACATTGCTCAAATTGGTTATCAGCTGAAGGAGCTTTTGGGCTGAGAATCCATTGTTTTGTATGCTCCAAGTAAAACATTATTCACAACTGAATTCGTAAAATTTTCTTCATATGCAAATATGACTAGATTAAATTAAATGTATCATGACATTCTTAAAAAACTAGAGAAATAAGAGTAAATTAAACCCCAAATAAGAAAACATAAATACCAAAGTAGAAAAGAGAAAAATTAAACCTAAAGCTAGTTACCTGAGAAAATTTAGTAAATCTGTAGTTCAACAGCCAGATGGCTCAAAATAAAAAAACCCGCAAATGACCAATATAAGGAATGAGAGGTAACAATGACTACAAATTCTATAGATATTAAAATGTCACATCTGGACCAACCAGACCCAACAGACATCTACAGAACTCTCCACCCTAAAACCATAGAATATACATTCTTCTCAGCACCACATCACACTTATTCTAAAATTGACCACATAATTGGAAGTAAAACACTCCTCACCAAATGCAAAAGAATGTAAAACATAACAACCAGTCTCTCAGACCACAGGGCACTCAATAGAACTCAGGATTAAGAAACTCACTCAAAACCATACAACTACAAGGAAACTAAACAACCTGATCCTGAATGACTACTGAATAATGAAATGAAGGCAGAAATAAAGATGTTCTTCTAAAACAGTGAGAACAAAGGCACAATATACCACAATCTCTGAGACACATTTAAAGTAGCGTCTAGAGGGAAACTTATAGCACTAAATGCCCACCAGAGAAGAGAGGAAAGATATAAAATCAATACCCTAACGCCATGATTAAAAGAAGTAGAGAAGCAAGATCAAACAAATTCAAAAGCTAGCAGAAGGCAAGAAGTAACTAAGATCAAAGCAGAACTGAAGGAGACAGAGACACAAAAAAACCTTCAAAAAAAATCAATAAATCCAGGAGCTGGTTTTTTGAAAAGATGAGCAAAATAGACTGCTGGCCAGACTAATAAAAAAGAAACGAGAGAATATTCAAATAGATACAATAAAAAATGATAAAGAGGATATCACCACCAATCCCACAGAAATACAAACTACCATCAAAGATTACTACAAACACCTCTATGCATATAAACCAGTAAATCTAGAAGAAATGGATAAATTCCAGGTCACGTGCACCCTCCCAAGACTAAACCAGGAATAAGTTGAATTCCTGAATAGACCGATAACAAGGTCTGAAGTTGAGGTAGCAATTAATAGCCTACCAACCAAAAAAACTCTAGGACCATTTGGGCTCACAGCCAAATTCTACCAGAGGTACAAAGAGGAGCTGGTACCATTCCTTCTGAAACTGTCCCAAACAATACAAAAAGAGGGAATCCTCCCTAACTCATATTATGAGACCAACATCATCCTGATACCAAAACCTGGCAGAGACACAATTTAAAAAGATTTCAGGCCAATATCCGTGATGAACATTGATGCAAGAATCTTCAATAAAATACTGGCAAACCAAATCCAATAGCATATCAAAAAGCTTATACATCATGATCAAGTTGGCTTCATCTCAGGGATGTAAGGCTGGTTCAAGATCTGAAAATCTATAAACGTAATCCATCACATAAACAGAACCAAAGACAAAAACCAGATGATAATCTCAATAGATGCAGAGAAGGCCTTCAACAAAACTCAACAACCTTTATCCTAAAAATTCTCAATAAACTAGGTATCAATGGATTGTATCTCAAAGTAATAAGAGCTATTTATGACAAATCCACAGCCAATAGCATGCTGAATGGGCAAAAACTGGAAGCATTCCCTTTGAAAACTGGCACAAGACAAGGATGCCATCTCTCACCACTGCTATTCAGCATAGTATTGGAAGTTCTGGCTAGGGCTATCAGGCAAGAGAAAGAAAAGGTATTTGAATCGGAAGAGAGGACATCAAATGGTCCCTGTTTGCAGATGACCTAATTGTATATTTAGAAAACCCTATCGTCTCAGCCCCAGATCTCCTTAAGCTGATAAGCAACTTCAGCAAAGTCTCAGGATACAAAATAAATGTGCAAAAATTGCAAGCCTTCCTATACACCAGTAACAGACAAACAGAGCCAAATCATGAGTGAACTCCCATTCAAAATTGCTACAAAGAGAATAAAATACCTAGTAATACAACTAACAAGGGGTGTGGAGGACCTCTTCAAGGAGAACTACAAACCACTGATCAAGGAAATAAGAGAAGACACAAACAGATAGAAAAATACTCCATGCCCATGGTTAGGAAGAATCAATATTGTGAAAATGGCCATACTGCCCAAAGTAATTTATAGATTCAATGCTACCCCCGTCAAACTACCAATGACTTTCTTCACAGAATTAGAAAAACCACCTTAAACTTCATATGGAACCAAAAAAGAGCCCACATAGCCAAGACAATCCTAAGCAAAAAAACAAAAACAACAACAAAAAAAAACAAAGCTGGAGGCATCATGCTACCTGACTTCAAACTACATTACAAGGCTACTGTAATCAAAACAGCATGATACTGTACCAAAACAGAGATATAGACCAACGGAACACAACAGGGACCTCAGAAAGAACGTCACACAACTACAATCATCTGATCTTTGAAAAACCTGACAAAAACAAGCAATGGGGAAAGGATTCCCTATTTAATAAATGGTGTTGTGAAAACTGGCTAGCCATAAGCAGAAAGCTGAAACTGGATCCCTTCCTCACACCTTATACGAAAATTAACTCTAGGTGGATTAAAGATTTAAACAAAAGAACTAACACCATAAAAACTCGAGAATACCACCTAGGCAATACCATTCAGGACACAGGCATGGGCAAGGGCTTCATGGCTAAAACACCAAAAGCAATGGCAACAAAAGCCAAAATAGACAAATGGGATCTAATTAAACTTAAGAGCTTCTGCACAGCAAAACAAACTATCAATAGAGTGAACTGGCAACCAACATAATAGGAAAAAATTTTTGCAATCTACCCATTTAACAAAGGGTTAATATCCAGAATCTACAGAGAACTTAAACAAATTTACAAGAAAAAAAACAAACAACCCCATTAAGAAGTGGGCAAAGGATAAGAATAGATACTTTCCAAAAGAAGATATTTATGCAGCCAACAAACATGAGAAAAAGCTCATCACTGGTCATTAGAAAAATGCAAATCAAAATCACATTGAGATACCATCTCATGCCAGTTAGAACTGTGATCATTAGAAAATCAGGAGATGACAGATGCTGGAGAGGATGTGGAGAAATAGGAATGCTTTTACACAGTTTGGTGGGAGTGTAAATTAATTCAACCATTGTGGAAGACAGTATGGCAACTCCTCAAGGATCTAGAACTAGAAATACCATTTGACCCAGCAATCCCATCACTGGGTATATACTCAAAGGAATATAAATCATTCTATTACAAAGACACATGCACACGTATGTTTACTGTGGCACTGTTCACAACAGCAAAGACTTGGAACCAACTCAAATGCCCATCAATGATAGACTGGATAAAGAAAATGTGGCACATATACACCATGGAATACTATGCAGCCATAGAAAATGAGGAGTTCATGTCCTTTGCAGGGATATGGATGAAGCTGGAAACCATCATTGTCAGCAAACTGACACAAGAACAGAAAACCAAATACTGCATGTTCTCTCTCATAAGTGGGTGTTGAAAAATGAGAATATACAGACACAGGGAGGGGAACATCATACACCAGGGCCTGGGGGGTGGGGGATTTCAGAAGGATAGCATTAGGAGAAATATCTAATGCAGATGACAGGGCAATGGATGTAGCAAACCACCACCATGGCACATGTATACCTATACAACAAACCTGCACAGTTTGCACATGTACCCCAGAACTTAAAGTCTAATAAATAAATTTAAGAAAAAAATTTTTTTAAAAGTTGGACTTTATCAAAATTGAAGACATTTGCTCTTTGAAAGACACTGGAGAATTAAAATGCAAGACCCAGATTGGGACAAAATATTTATAAATCAAATATCTGACAGAATATATAAGCCAAGAACATATATAAAGATCTGTCACACCGAATGTATAAGCCAAGAACATATATAAAGATCTGTCACAACTCAATAAGAAACTGAATAGCCCAATAAAAAAAATGGACAAAGAGTCTGAATAGACACTTTACCACATTTATGTGAATGGCAAATAAACACATGAAAAGATGCATTCAAAAAATGCAAATTAAAACCAAATGTGATACCAGTATACAACTATTAGAATGTCTGTAGTTAAAAGAGTGGCAATACCAGTTAATGCTGGGTATGTGGAAGAACTGGGACTCTCATACATTGCCAACATCAATGTATATTATTGCAACCACTATGGAGAGCAGTTTACCAGTTGCTTAAAAAGTTAAACATACAACTACCATGTGACCTTACCATTTTACTCTTAGGTTTTTATCTAGGCATAATGAAACTATATGATCATACAAATCCTTGTACAAAAATGTTCTTAGTGGTTTTATTTGTAATAGCCCAAAACCTGAAATGACCCTATATCCCTTAACAGGTGAGTGGATAAACAAATTGTGGCATAGCCATACAATGAAATAATATACATCCATAAAAGCAATAAATTAATGATAGATGGAAAAGCATAGATGAATCTCAAAAACAAACAAAAATCTGCATAAACTATACCACAAAAATTACAGAACACCAAGGAAGGTCCTAAAGGCTCCCAAAGAAGGGAAAAAGCCAAAACAGTTCACATAGAAACATAAGCCTTTGAAATGCTAACTAAAAATTAAAAATTTCAAACCATTACTCTAGAAACAACTGTGAGAAAATAATAAAGGTGTTCTCTAATATGCAAATCCTCCTTTTTTCCGTCCCATGTGCATCTTTTTCTCAGGAAGGTCTACCAAATGATGGGTGCACCAAGAAAAGGAAAACTGAGGCTGGGCATGGTAGCTCATACTTGTAATCCCAGCACTTTGGGAGGCAGGTAGACCACCTGAGGTTAGGAATTTGAGATCAGTGTGGCCAACATGGCAAAACCCCATCTCTATTAAAAATACCGGGTGTGGTGGTATATGCTTGGAATCCCAGCTACTCGGGAGGCTAAGACAGAAGAATTGCATGAACCCAGGAGGTGGAGGTTGCAGTGAGCCAAGATTACACCACTGCACTCCAAGAGCAAGCCTCTGTCTCAAAAAAGAAAAAGAAAAAAAAAAAACTGAATAGAAGGAAACTTCCTCAACATGCTAAAGGACATACAGTATAGGAAAATTCCACAGCTAAAATCAGGATCAATAGTGAAAGCCTAAAAGCTTTTCAATTAAGATCAGGAATCAGGCTAGGCATGGTGGCTCCGAGCTGTAATCCCAGCACTTTGGGAGGCCAAGGCAGGCATATCATTTGAGGCCAGGAGTTCAAGACCAGCCTGGCCAACATGTTGAAACCCCATCTCTACTAAAAATCCAAATATTAGCTGGGCATGGTAGCAGATGCCTGTGATCCCAGCTACTCGGGAGCCTGAGGCACGAGAACCACTTGAACCTGGGAGGAGAGGTGAAGGTTGCAGTGACCCAAAATTATGCCACTGCACTCCAGCCTGGGTGACAGAATGAGACTCCATCTCAAAAAAAAAAAAAAAAAGATAAGAAATCAGAAAAGTATGCCAGCTTTCACCACTCTTATTCAACATAGTCTAGGAAGTCCTAGCCTCAGTAATTAGTCAAGAAAAAGAAATTGTAAAAGTGTCTAAATGGGAAAGGAAGAAGCAAAACTAACTCTGTATGCAGATGGCATGATCTTGTATGCAGAAAAACCTAACAATACACACACACACACACACACACACAGAGAGTTAAATGAATTCAGTCAAGTTTTGAAATCCAATCTTAACTTTAAGACTCAGAAATTAGATCTGATTTGAATACTGAAAAAGTTGTATTTCTATACACTACCAGTGAATGATCAAAAATGAAATTTAGAAAACAATTTCATTTACAGTAACATCAAAAATAATAAAATATTAATGAGTAAATGTAACAAAGGAGAAAAACCTGCACACTGAAAGCCACTAAACATTGCTGAAAGCCATTAAATACACAAATAAATGGAAATACATCTCCTGTTCATAAACAGGACTTGGTATGGTTAAGATGGCAATACTATGTAAAGCAATTCATAAGTTCAATGAAATCTCTATCAAAATCTCAATGGCATTTTTTGCAGAAATGTAAAACCAAGCCTAAAATTCATATAGAGTGTCAAGGAATATCAAATAGCCAAAACAGTATTAAAAAACAAGAACAAAGTTTGAGGATTCACACTTCCTGATGTCAAAACTAATGTAATTATAGTAATCAAAACAGTGTGATACTGATATAAAGAGAGACATATAGACCAATGGAATAGAATTAAAAGTCCCCAAGCAAACTCTTCCATCTATGATCAACTGATCTTCAACAAGGAAGCCAAGACCATCCAATGGAGAAAGAACAATCTCTTCAACAAATGGTGCTGGGAAAACTGAATATCCACACGCAAAAGAATGAAATTGGAGCCTTATCTTACACCATAGACAAAAATCAACTCAAAAGAGATCAAACACCTAAATTTAAGAGCTAATACAATCCTTAGAGAACTATACAATCCTTAGAGAAAAACATAGAGGCAAATTTTCATGACCTTGGATTTGGCAATGATTTCTCAAATATGATAATAAAAGCACAGGCAACATAAGAAAAAAATAGGCAAATTGGGCTTCAACAAAATTAAAAATTTTTGTGTGTCAAAGAACACTATCAAGAAAGTTAAAGGCAATCCACGGAATAAGAGAAAACATTTCTAAACCTTCTATCTGATAAGGGGTTAATATCCAGTATATACAAAAATGAAAACTCAACAAAAAGAATCAATTTAAAATATAGGCTAAGGACTCAAATAGACATTTCTTCAAAAAAGATAAACAGACAACCAACAAACACATGAAAATATGGTCAACATCACTAATTGTTAGGGAAATGCAAATCAAAGTCACAATGGGATACCTCTTCACACTGGCTATGATGTTTGTAATTAAACGACAATCTAGAAAATAAGAAGTGTTAACAAGGATGTGAAGAAAGTGGAATTTTTGGATATTGCTGGTGGGAATGAAAATGCTGTGGCCTCTGCTGAAAACAGGTTGGCAGCTCCTCCAAAAGTTAAATACAGAATTACCATACGGCCCACTTTTACCAAAACTTTTAGGAACAGACCCAAAAGAATTGAAAATAAGAACTCAACAGATACCTGTACCCCAATATTCATAGCGGCATTATTCACAATAGCCAAAAGGTAGAAACAACCCAAGTGTCCATCAGTGGATGAATGAATAAACCAAATGTGGTTCATACATAAGCAACATAGTGTTCAAGTATAAAAAGAATGAAATTTGCATACAAGCCGTAGCATGGATGAGCCTTGGAAACACTATGCTAAGTGAAAGAAGCCAAACACAAAAGGACAAATATTGTACCATTCCAGTGATGTGAAATATCTAAAATAAGAAGCCTCATAGAAAAAGACAAAAGATCGGAGTTAAGCAGGAAGTTGGGGGAGAAGAAATGGTGAATTATTGCTTAATGGGTGTAGTTTAAGTTGGGGATATGAAAAAGACTTAACAATAGTGATATTTGTACAACATTGTAAATGTAATTAATGCCACTGAACCCTGAACAATAGTACATTTACAATATTTTTTATATTATGTTGTTAAAAAAAACACTAATAATAAAAAGTATCCAAAAATAGGCAAAATTACTGTTTTTCTTGTACCATGGAAAGTTGTAGTTTAGTAACATAACGCTATGAAAGCTCAAAAGAAACCATAAAACTTACTTGTTTAGACATATTTTCTAAAAATTGTGGTGATTTTTCTCTTAAAAATGTGACAAGATCTTTATAAATGGAACCTTTTCTCTCATAATTAATGTCCTCTTCATCATCTGTTTTGCCCTTTGGGAAAAAAGAGTTTAGTTCTATGATTAACATAAGAACAATTATAAGAACCTGATCAATATATCACAAGCTAAGCATGTGTATTGTTTTCATTCCTGAAGAATCTGTATGGTAGTCTTTATACATGGAATGTATAGGCAAAATCCTTCCCCCTTAATTTAATGTTATCTATTTATCCTTTCATTCATTCATTCCTTCATTCACTGAATTGTTTATTCATTCAGCAAGCATTTACCGAGTACCTCCTATATGCATGTAAGGCACTCTGCTATCCAGCAGAGGAGTGAAAGCTTCCTTCTCTCCACTCTCCTCTACTCTGAAAATGCATTATGACTTCAGGAGCCTTAGTTGATGAAGTCATAAAAGGCTCCAAGGTTAGAATTTCACCATGAAAAGGCCAATGTTCCTGTTCGTCACACTCTGTTCTTCCGTCTGTGGCATGGTTGCTATAGGCTTATTTTCTAGATCTCTATGTAACGATCTGTCCATACACCCATGTGTCTCCCACTCTCTTCCTCTCTTTCCTTTCTTCATTTTCCTTTTCTTCCCTACATTTTCTGTTCCTCTACAACACAATATATATATGTATACACACACATCACATAACTGTATATATATAAATATATAACTGTAGTGTGTTATATATAACTGTATACACAAAAACATTTCTATACATATGACTTGTGTGTTTTAAATTTAGTTGTAATTATTGAGTAGTTTTATGGTCCTTGTCTTTCATTTTTTTTAAACTTAAAGGGATACTTAAATATTTCCATGCTAAATAAGTTGTATGTACATAAATCAATAATAACTTTTGATAGAAATAAAGACTCCCTGCCCACCTCCAGAAGGTCAAAAAAAACTCATTTCTCCTTTTGTCTCTTTATTCGTAATTAGAGATTTCATTTTTCTAAGATATCAAAGCAAAATCTTATTTTTCCACTTCCTCTTTGTAGAAATGAGCTCAGTGTCATGCTAATAAGAAAAGCACCAAAAGGCATGTCAGAAAGATGCCTACAGGTAATCAGAAAATAGGCGCCTGCATTTTGGTACCCACCCAAGCCAAGGTGTCATAACCCTCCCAGCAGTCCCCTGTGATGGCTGGGTCCCCATTCAGGACTTGGGTGCTCCTTGTAGAATTTTGCTTCTGAGTTTCACATTTATGTTGAAGATACTGAAGGCAGGATGTTGCAGAGGTGAAAGCTAAGCTCCTTCTAGCTGGTTCTGTGAATAGGGATGAGTCTAAAATGTTTTAACCTAGAACACTGTGTGCTGTTTATCACTCAGCTCAAAGCCTAGCCACCCAGCCTCTACTTTGTGCTACTCAGGCAGGGAATCTGCATTGTTGTATTTCTCCTTTGCCAGGCTAGGTTAGGCTCTGTCATTAGAATCAGCTAAAGGAAGACTGAAGGGCTGGGAGAGGAAGGAGGGACCTGCTCCTTCCTGCTGGCCCACTGTCCCTGCTAGAGTCACCCAGCAACGGCCCTTCCTTCCTTGCAGTGGCAGCTGCGTCCAGTAGAAACAGTTGGTTCCAGTTTCCAGGTTAGTTTCTTTCTCACAGTCCCAGAACCAGGCTCACCACACCCCCTGGGAAATATCACTATCAGCAATCCAGTGTTCCACATTCAAAGGTCTGGGTCCCAGATCTGCCAGCTCTACAAGGATCCTCTTCCCGAGGTACCAGCATTAACTGGGCAGTGCCCACTCTCCAGAGATCTGGAGCCCACCTCATGGAGGAGGTCTGAACTCTGTGGGGACCAGCACAGCCTAGAAGGGGGCCCTCCCCAGAGGTCTGGATCCTGGCTTCATGGGGCACTGTCTCCAATCTTCTACAATTAGATAAGCCCCTCTCTGTCCATTTGTCCCTCCAACTCTTAGGATGCAAGCTGCAGTTATGACATCTGTATTACCTCAATGCTCCTCTTCTGTCCTTTCTATCCTTTGGTAGCTGTGTAATGAACAGTGAAGTCATTATGTTAAAAACCTTTCTAATGTGGAATGGGTCACTTGGAAGCCCATTTCTTATCAGATTGGCTTAATGACCTGCAGTGGGGAATAAGAGAGCTAATTCTGAAGTTATTTTGGATTTGCCCAGCAAGCATATATCAAGGGAATCAGCTTCCATCCCACAGAATGATAATTCATTCTCTGTGGTCATTGGGACACAACCCTTGAGACATTTACAGCTCACACCCAAAGTCCACTGGCTTTAGTTACGTTTTTAAAAATTTACTTACACCATTTAAAAATACTCCTCCTGCACTGCAAGTAATGCACAGAGTCTCACTATCGTGAGGTTTCACCAGCACATAACAAATTTCCCCATGAATTTGTCTCCAAGGTGGGGCTCGACATCCATTTGAAAATTCATAATCTGAAACCAATCATCAAGCAATTAGCAAGAGTTCCTTAATCTAGAGTTTGGTAAAAAGGTGTTGGCTTCCACAAAATAAATATTGTGGAAATTTTAAGTTTTCCCCTTCTTAAACCCTCTCTTGTAATGTAGACATTGAAAGCATTTTGAAAATATAATTATAATAACATAAATAACATAAAATGAGCCTGAGAAAGCATCAAACCTGAAGTATATTCAATAGATTCCAAGACTGTTTGGTCTCCTTTTCCCGAGAAACGTTTGAGCAGTTCTATATCCTTCTTCACTGTCATGGGATTTAAACTTATTTCTCTGAAATAAATATTTAAAATGTCAGTTTAAATACTTTAAACAGAATCTACAGGAAAAACATGAACACATTTCATTATATCATGATAAATGTCTTTTTTTATAATTAAAATTGCAGTTAATTTTAGCTGTGCTATAATTTTATAGCAGCACTGTCAACACATCAGGACATTAGTTATTCATGTTTAATGCAACATTAAACGTACTCCATTAAATATTCACTTTATTTTGTACTGATAATATTCTAATAGTAAAAATATTAGAAAAATGAACATGCTTTGGACTATACAAGCTCTACATGATATTGGCATTATAATTTAATAATTTGCATAATAGTCTTAAGAACCTTTGAAAATAATAAGGCCACCTGATGTCTTCAGAATTGCATGAAACCCCACCAGAATATTTTAGTGATGTTACCTGCAACTTTTAATTTTTAGAACTAGAATAAATTAATCCCAAGAAAATTGTTTGTTCCAATAAAATGTAAAGTTAAATCCATAGCAATAACTCCCATACTTCATTTTTCTTGTGTGTCTTTTCTAAACTCTAAAGGCAACTTTGTAACTAATTTTTAAAGGTTCTTTTTTTTAATTTAAATTTATTTATTACTTATTTATCCATCTATTTTGAGACAGAGTTTTGCTCTGTCACCCTGGCTGGAGTGCAGTGGTGCAATCTTGGCTCAACACAATAGAGGTTCCTTTTTAAAAGACTCACAACGAAATATGTTTTAGAGAATGATTGAGGAGGTGCTGATCCAATTGCTTAAGCAGCATAGCAATCTTCTTCTTAATTTCACTTTCAGGATCATCATCTCTGGTAATTTTATCAAGAATACTTAATGCAATTGAGTCTTCTTTCATTGCATTATAATCGGAGCCCAGGATTTTTACTATGGGGTCTCTGTTAGCTGACAATAACAACAACAACAAAAAAAGGAGACAAATAAAAATTACCCTTTTGTCTTCTAGCACAACAAACATTAAGACTAATAAATCCTTCAGAGTCTATTCAAATGTGTTTCTTTCATCAAGCTTTTTCTAATCCACCCAATTAGAATTCATCTCAATGTCTGAGATTCCATTGCTTTTAGGAACTTTCTTCTATCTCATGAGATGCT
This sequence comes from Sapajus apella, assembly GCF_009761245.1. Classification (NCBI taxonomy): domain Eukaryota; kingdom Metazoa; phylum Chordata; class Mammalia; order Primates; family Cebidae; genus Sapajus; species Sapajus apella. The sequence goes on along the minus strand of NW_022436993.1, from coordinate 1,170,162 downwards.
CCAGTTAATATTGTAATATCATCTACATATCTCCGTAATAGCACAAAGACCAACACCTCCATTCATTATTTCTTCTTTCATTGGCTGTGAGGCATTGTTCAGAATGTACATTCAATTAGTGTATCAGAAATTTATTTGAAGATAGAGAAATAATGTTCTCCTTAGAAGAATCATAGAACTATATGTGCATGTGTGTGTGTGTGTACCAGTGCTGGGTATTTATAAAGGCGTTCTTTCCAAAATAGCATGCTTTCCTAAGCCTACAAACCCACTACCAGTCTTCTGCGCCTATTCAAACTGCTTCATATTCACAATGCCATGTGATCTTAGAGTTGGAAAGCACATCTAGCAGCACATACATATATACATACATATATATATTAAAATTACATTGAAAAACACTACTTCATGATCAAGACTGATACATGTGAAAGTTGAACCTAGAGATGCTGAAAACAGAATTTCGTAAATGTCAAAACCCAATATGGTTGAAAATGAAGGAGAAAGGGGAAAACCCTTGTTTAGAATAGAAAAATTTGAGAAAGATGAAAATATATATACATTGAGACGGGGTTGGGGGAGGAAGGCCTATGAGACTAATTTAGAAAGCTTGACTTAAATGACATGAAGAAAAGTGTAGTGATGGCATTAAGCTTCCCATGTGGCCATGGGACATGCCACGGCCTTTGGGCTGAGAAAAAGGACTTCACTGGGAGAAAGAAGAGCAAAGCAAAGAATACCAAGGAATTAACCATTTATTGATCATCTCAACTTAACAGCCTTATGGCTGTCATCACAATAGAAATTTACAAAAAGATATAGCTGGTGAATTCTGAGGAATGACACAAACCTGCCATGTACCACGCAACACGGACCTGAAACTAAGGCAAAATTCTTGCAGAAACAGTGAAATGCAGCAAAGGATAAGTATTTAGCTAATGGATAAGTATTTGGCTATATAGAAATCTACGTATTATGTCTGTCAATTAAGTTGAATTGAATGAACAATCCATCAATTAACTATCTTCTTGAATTCAGCTTTACTCTTCAAGATTTGATACTCTCACCTAATAAGGAATAATAGGCAAGACATAAAAAATAAAAACCCTGCAGTCCTGAGGTTGAGATCTTAAAAAAAAAAAAAAGACTATCTTCCCATCTCATACAGAAATGGGCAAAATTCAAATACCATGTGCCAGAAACCCACTGGTCACGTAATTCCAAAAAGAAAAACACATACATTATTACCTATGATTAGGTATTTCTACTCATAAGAAACATTTACAACATGATTATAGCAGGCAATTGCATGTTAGATGATTAGATGATAGTGTGAACACCACATATCTTTAAGAAGAAGAAAAAAATTTGCCACAGTGTTGAATGACTGTAACTATTCACAGAAGGCTGTGAGGTCCACAGCGGAATACGACTGAGAAAAGTGGAAAGAGATTATTAAAGGCTGTCTCTGCTAAAGGAAGAGTGCACATTCATTTTAAAGGAAACAGATTTTCATTCATCATGGCAGTATGCCGAGGGAGAGAGTGGATTCAGAGGCCGGCCCTTGTCGTCTGTCTTCTCTCCTGACACTGACCTAACAGGCTACAGCCCCCTGTGCTTTCCAGAAGCTGAGAAGGTTCTTTTTCAAACCGCATGCTAAAACTAGAAACCTAGAAACTTACTAGTGGTAATGTAGCAGGCCTTTCATTTTCAAGCAGAAATTTGATAGGAGCATAATATTGCAGCCAAGGAAAATTAATAACGTTTTCATGAAGTTGTGCATTTGACTTTCCACCTTGTAGATTGTAGAGCTTTTTTCAAGAGACTCTAACAAATGACCCTCCCACCCTTTCCCCAGTTCCCCAGCAAGACTGTTTCTACAAGTGCAAATTACAGACTGGAGGCCTAAGATCACCTTCAACACACGCTTGTGCTTCCTTCAGCTTCGCAGTTTTGGCAATAAATAACAAGCGTGACAGCTGCCCAAAGCTCCTAATTTTAATTTGTGGTACAGAGAGAAATAGCAAAGGCTGTCCATTTTTGTCAACTTCTTCTGATATGACTGTTGTTTCACTAAAAATAAAAATAAAAAATTGAAAGCTTCATGCTACCTGGAGACCAGCAGAAATTAAATTTTAGACATTTAGACAGATTATTCCTATATTTCATTATAAAATAGAGAAAATATAAATACATCTGGTTAGGAGCTCATCTATTTTCCCACTTTCTTCCACACTCAAACTCTTACATCCTGAAACTTATCAGCAACCATACTGATCAGTAGGATATATCCAAGGAAGAATTTTTTTTTTTTTTAGCAATTTCTTGAATTCACAATTTAACTCAAATAGTCACAGTTTTTGGTTTTGTTTCTCTAAAACTTGTTGATTTCTGGCACATTTAAAAAATCATTGGTTCCGCAAAATCGTTTATGCTTTGGGGATTTCTAATGTTATTTTATTTATAAAAATTTTTACACCACAGTAATTAGTGGTTAGGGGTTTTCTTGGCTACACTGTGTTTATGAAAAAAAAAAGCTATGAAAAAAAAGCAAACTCAAGGCAAACTAGATCCTCTCTGTGGATTCCTTTCCCACTCTAAACTTCATTTAGTTTGCCTTGGGATAATAGGCAGTTTTTCTAAATGGGCTTTTCCTGATCAAAAGTTATTGAGTCTCCTAGCTTTGTGCTTCTATCCATTTTAATGATTTTTTTCAGGTTGACATTTAAAAAATATTAAGATGTTTTTATGAAAGTAATATTTCTATAGATTTCCACCACTTACCACATTAACTAAACTGTCCAGGTTTTGTATTACAGGAGGCCATCTCCGATGAAACTGCTGACACCTTAACACCTGATCTAGCTTTTTTTTTTTTTTCTTTCTTTTTTTTTGAGACGGTCTCCCTCTGTCACCCAGGCTAGAGTGCAGTGGTGCAATCTCAGGTCACTGCAACTTCTGCCTCCTAACAGGCTCAAGCAATCCTCCCACCTCAGCTTCCCAAGGAACTGAGACTAGAGGCGCACACCACCACACCTGGCTAATTTTTGTAGTTTTCGTAGATATGGGGCTACACCATGTTGGGCAGGCAGGTCTTGAATTTCTGAGCTCAAGGGATCCACCCGCTTCAGCCTCCCAAAGTGCTGGGATTACAGGCGTGAGCCATCACGCCTGGCCTAATCTAACATATTTTGAAGTGCTTTTAGATGTAGAGATGTAAAATGTTGCTAGTTCATCAGAAAAAGTAAATCTGACCGACCCACATTACTTACTGCTGATGATCTCACTGGAATAGAAACGAGAGGAGATGAACTATGGGAGACAGAATAATGGCCACATCCTAATCCCCAAAACCTATGAACATGCCATCTTACATGGCAAAACGGGCTTTGCATGGAAATTAAGTCAAGGATCCTGAGATGGGGAGACTATTCTGGGCATCTGGAGGGAGCCAAACATAATCACCAGGGTTCTTAGGAAGACAGGAAGGACAGAAGCAGTGACAGGGATAAGCTGATAGAAGCAGTGGTGGGAGTGATGTGGGGCCGTGAGCCAAGGAGCCATAAGCCAAGGAACAGAGGGGCCTCTAGAAGCTTGAAAGGCAAAGAATAAATTCTTCTTGAGCCTCCAGAAGGAATGCAACCCTATCAATACCTTGCTTTTAGCCTGCAGATTCATTTTAGACTTCTGACCTCTAGAACTATAAGATAATACATTTGTGTGTGTTAAAACATTAGGTTTGTGGCAATGTGTTACAGCAGCAAAAGAGGGCTCACAGAGGGACTTTATCAGCCCGATTCTTCTGGGTGCAGGTAGGGACTACCCTATCTCCAGGACTTCAGGTAGGAACTGCACACAGAAGGCATTTAGTAAATATCTGTGGAATAAATGAATGAATAAAATATGTAGACTTGCCAAGGACATGCATTGTGTACAAAATGTATATTTTCTCTAAAATTAAGCTTCTGGAATAATGTCCTTAGGACTAAAGAGATTTCTTAAAGGCCTGTTACCTAAAGGTTACTCACATCAAGGGCTGGCCACCTATGCTAAGTGGATGGAAAGAGGGCTAAGCAATAGGCTGACGGAATGCCACAGATAGCAAGCTACTTGGAAAGAGAGAAACTCCTGGTGAGAAACCCAAGGGCACAGGTGACATTTTTTCATTGCTCCTACCAGTTGAAGCCTGTAACTTAACAGAGAAGTAAGAAATAAAATGCCAGCTACATCAACCAGGAGTGGTGGCACATGCCTGTGGTCCCAGCTACTTGGGAGGCTGAGGTGGGAAGATCACTTGAACCCAGGAGGTGGAGGTTGCAGTGAGCTGACATCATACACCACTGCACTCCAACCTGAGTGACAGAGTGAGACCCCATCCCAAAAAGTTAAAATAAAAATAGATTAAAAAAAAAAAAAAACGCCAGCTATACAAAGAATTTTGAAGAGGAAGTTTCAGTTTTCAGGCTCACAGTTTCTAACACCTAGAGAATGAGCTCTTGGAAAGAAAACGCTGCACCCACCTTGCGAAGGTCAGAAGAATAAGCTATTGAAAACTCCAGTAGCCTGATGGAGAGACTTTTAAACCAGAATTGTCGAAAGGAGCTAAAAATTCTGTTTATATTCTAAAGCAAGAAAGCAGGAAAATGTCTTTTTTCTTTAATCCCCAGTGTATCGAGTTTAGTGGGGTTTTTTTGTTTGTTTGTTGTTTTTTAAGAGCTAGGATCTTGCTCCGTCACCCAGGCTGGAGTACGGTGGCACAGTCATAGCTCCCTGCAGCCTCAAACTCCTGGGCTCAAGGGATCCTTCTCCCTCAGCCTCCCAAGTAGCTGGGACTGCAGCTGCGTGCCACCACTCCTGGCTGTTTATTTATTTGTCTCTTTAGTTATTTATTATTTATTTTTTAGAGATAAGGTCTTGCTATGTTGCCCAGGCTAGCCTTGAACTCCTGGGTTCGAGTGAGTCTCCCATCTCCACCTTGCAGAGTTCTGGGCTTACTGGTATGGGCCACCACACCCAGCTCATTTAGTGTCTTATTACTTAATAAATGCATGTCTAAATAGTAATATAGAAAGTAAGGCTATAGCTAAGAAACTATTTAGCAGTTTTCAGGGACAAAAAAATAAACAGCTCAATAACAAAACTTATGGCACTGATCCTACTACTGTGACTTAGAAATTTTACCAAAATGCAATAATTATTGTCTCATAAAACAATATTATTTTATAGGTTGAGTGTAACCTTAGAGATCATGTAAATTCCGCCTTTCATGATATTGATGACAAAACTAAGGTCCAGAAAGGTATGAACTATGTGTGAATTGTGCATTCTTGAGGGGAAGACAGCCATTGCTCAGGCAACCTGACTTCCTTTCCCAACTCCTACCAGAATATATTTTTATCTCAATGTATATATATCACTGAGATGCGGTGGAATCAGAATTTAAAACTAAAATATGGCAACATTATAGCACATTTGATTCAAAAAAACATACTGTAGTTCTCCCAGAGAAGGAAAAAAAAATCAGGTAATAGCATTTTCACGTGATTCTGGACGCTTATCCAATTTATAAATTTCCCAAGCCACATTCGAAAGAATCAAAGTGCCTTCGTTCTGTGTGCCACAGATGGTATTGCCATTGAGTGGTGTCATTTGTTCTTAGTTTACAACAGACTTAGGCTTCATTCTGAGGTGTTTTAGGAAGATTATGAATTTCATCCTGCCTGATAAGAACAAAAGCAATTGTAAATGATAATAAAAAAGAGACCTGGCTGAGTGCGGTGGCTCACGCCTGTAATCCCAGCACTTTGGGGGCCAAGGCAGGCAGATCCCCTGAGATCAGGAGTTTGAGATCGGCCATAACAACATGGAGAAACGGTGTCTCTACTAAAAATACAAAAATTAGCCCGGTGTGATGGCACAAGCCTGTAATCCCAGCTACTCGGGAGGCTGTGGCAGGAGAATGGCTTGAACCTGGGAGGTGGAGGCTGCGGTGAGTTGAGAGTGCCCCACTGCACTCTAGCCTGGGCAACAAGAGTGAAATTCAGTCTCAAATAAATGAATGAATGAATGAATGAATGAATGAATGAATGAAAAAGAGGTCTGTGATTTCCATGAAATGAAAGTAGAACTATTTGACCCCCAGCCCCCACCCCAAAACTGAGCATGGACAGATGACGACAAATGTTATAACAGGATGAAAACACTGAGAATAATTCTAAGGAAAAGACAAATCAGGTAACATGGACAGTGCTATAATCGGCACAAAAGTAGAGAAGGCAGTTGATGAAACATAAAACCTTTCTAGTGTGTGACTAAAGTATCTATTTCAGTATCAGATCCTCATTAGTCTAATCAGAAAAAGGATGATCAACTTTTACTGACTGTTGCCCAGAGTGCATTTGAAATGTACAACATCAAATGAGCGCTAAGGCCACAAATATAAATATATTCCCATCAATGTCTGCAGAGACCAACCAAAAAAGGGTGACTTACCTACTTCGGCAGAATTCCAGTGTAGATAAAACTTAACTTGTCTTGGAATAAGAGGCCTGAGAGGTCTACCCACAAGGAGAGGCATCCACCTTTACTCTAAATATCCAAGGACATTTCTATTTGGTAGAAAAACATCTGGAGACTCCAAGCTCAAATCCTTCAGGATAATCTTGGCCTTACACATGGATGCCCAGACCTGAATCCCGTCTGGAAGGAAAGTAGCTTCCCAATTTTCAATAAATGTATAAATAGTGTACTAACAGGAGAGAAGCCAAAAGTGTGTGCTTGGTCTAAAGGGCAATGAATGAGGTCATGGGGACTGTTTTGATAATCAATCTCTGGGCAGTAGAGAATATCTCTGGTTGACATCACTGGTTGATGTGGCAAACCCTGATTGGCTATGGCTTACTGAATTTTCTTTGGTTTGGGGAGTAGACCGGGGTATAGTCAAAACCTGGATGTTAAAGCATCTGGTATTTTCCATTATGACTAAAATCTCAGCTGTACCCTTTGCCTTCTTCAAGGCAGTCATGGTTTTCATCAGAGCCAGGCAAGCATGGTTTCCTTCTCATATAACAGCAATACCTCTCTCTACCCTTCCATCATCAAAGATATCATCAATGAAGGTCAGACACAAAAAGAATGGATTGAGAAATTAGCCCAAGGAAAAGTTGCACAGTAAATGTGACCAAAGTATAAAAATCAAGGGGTAATTGTTTCAAAATGTCAAAATGTCCTTCTTAGGAGGGAACATTGTGCATAAAGACTGCATGCAAAACTGGGCACAGTCGCTTAGGTCTGAAACACCAGCAATTCAGAAGGCCAAGGTGGAAGGATCTCTTGAGGCCAACGGTACAAGATCAGTCAGAGCAACATAGGGAGATAGTGTCTCTACAAAAAAAAATAGAAAAATTGACAGGGCATGGTAGTATGTGCCTATAGTCCTAGCTGCTTGTTGGGGGGGGAGGGGGTGAGGTGGGAGGGTCCATTCAACCCAGAAGTTGGAGGCTGCAGTGAGCTATGATCATGCCACTGCACTCCAGTGTAGGCAACAGAACCAGACCCTGTCTCAAATTAATAATAAATAAATAAATAAATAAATGTGTGCTGAGATATAAGAATAGAAGTAAAGCAAAAAGAATCTGAACAAGAATAGAGGAGAAGCAGTGACAGATTTGAGTCATGTGTGTCAGAGCCTGGAGGGCAGATGTGGTCATGTTTGTGCTTGGAGCAAAAATTCGTACAGAGGCAAAACAATTACAATCATGATATTCTTTTCTATCATCTGCTTTAAATGCATTTTTGTAAAAAATAGTAATTAATATTTTTTTTTGAGATAGAGTTTTGCTTTTTCGCCCAGGCTGGAGTGCAGTGGTGCAATCTCACTCACTGCAACCTCCACCTCCCAGAACCAAGCAATTCTCCTGCCTCAACCTCCAGAGTAGCTGGGATTACAGGCATGCACCATCACAGCAGGTTAAGTTTTGTATTTTTAGTAGAGACAGGGTTTCACCATGTTGGCCAGGCTGGTCTTTAAATTCTGATCTCTGGTGATCTGTCCACCTCAGCCTCTCAAAGTGCTGGGATTACAAGTGTGAGCCACCTCGATCAGCAGGGTAGTTAATATGTTTTTAATTGGTTTTATGTAGGAGATCATATTTCAAAGGTTAGGAAGAAAGCTGAAATGACAATCACTTCTGAAGAAAGTTACCACTGGCATAGTTAGAAATAAAAATGCACCATTAAAAAAAAAATAAGATTTCAGGCTAGGCGCGGTGGCTCACACCTGTAATCCCAGCATTTTGGGAGGCCAAGGCAGGTGGATTGCCTGAGCTCAGGAGTTCGAGACCAGCCTGGGCAACATGGTGAAATCCCGTCTCTCCTAAAATACAAAAAAATTCACCAGGCATGGTGGCGGGCACATGTAATCCCAGCTACTAGGAAGAACTGAGGCAAGAGAATTGCTTGAACCTGGGAGGCGGAAGTTGCAGTGAGCCAAGATCATGCCACTGGACAAAAGAGCAAGACTCCATCTGCAGGAAAAAAAAAAAAAAAAAAAAAGATTTCAAACAACTCAGAGAGAAGCCTGACCAATATAAGAATTAAAGAGCTCTTGAAATGCAGTTTAAGAATGGTTTTGCTGAAGTTCTAAAAATGAAATTCTGACTTTATTCTCACAAATAATCCCAAAGGGAGAAAAGGGAAACAGCAGCTACAGGAAGCTTTGGCTAGCTAGGGAACTTTTTCTGACATGATCAGACTTTAATAGTTCACATCCAAACCGAAGAACAAGGCAGTAAAAAATAGAATGCCTAAGGTGTAAAAACAAACTGAGGCTGGCAAAATATATATATAGGGGTGTGTGTGTGTGTGTGTGTGTGTGTACCTATATATGTCTGTGTGTATATTTGTTAGCTTATTTCTTGTATAATTATAATGTGTAATGAAATAATACATTCTTATACAATTATATTTATGTTTATATAATTTATGTGTGTGTGTGTGTGTATTTTAGCCATGTTTGAATGAGATAGATTCACTGTTTGAGACAAAAGTAAATTTTTTTTTTCATCTCAGATTTGAAAGGCTCTCATCTGAAGACAGTACTAAGTCTTAAGAATTCTCTCCCTTATATTGATCAAAATCAAAATTAATCCTTTATCAGTTGCCCACCCCACCTCCTGCTGTTATTCCCAGGAATTGATCAATTTAAATACCAGAAGAGATTTTCTCTACATCAGAGGTCATGAAAGCAATGGCTCCTGGAATCCTTCAGGCAATACAGTAGTACCCCACAAACTTACGAAAATAAAATTCAAAAGAATATGGATGAGCCGGTATGGTGGCTCAGCATTTTAGAAGGCTGAGGCAGGAGGATCACTTGAGGCCAGGTATTTGAGACCACCCTGGGCAACTTAGCGAGATTCCATTTCTGAAAAGTGCACATATATACACACACAAACATATGGGTGGAAAGGCCAGGCAGAAGGCAGCAATGAATGTTGGCAGTGTAGTGACCTGGATAATGTCAAAAGAAATTTACCCACAAAAATTAAAATTTTGTTTAAAAACTTTAGATTTAAAACTTAGATAGATACTGTGTTGGTCAAGCCAAAGCTCCTCGGACTTCACCTGTGTCTCTGGTTCACAATCCCTGGTTTAGAGGACTTCTGAGATTCAAAGAGGTTACGTGACTTGCCCCCAAACCTACAACCAATCAATGAAGATGTGTACAATGAAGATATTAAATACTAGAAGCAATTAACTGGCTTACCTGACAACATAACCTGATTCAAATTCTGAAGGTTCCAAACTTGTGTTCCACTCAAGTGGTTCCACAAAAACAAATTTTGCCTCTTGTGGATATTTATAGATAAAACTCTCCACAAACGTAATAACTTCTTTCAATATCGCTTCATTTAGAGGGGTGATTTCCAGGGTTCCAGCTCCATGTCCAGCAGCAGTCCACTGCGCCAATTTCGCCAGAGCCACACCCATGGGACCCGCCAGTGCTCAGACCTGCTTAGCACAACCACTACATCAGAATAGAAAGAGAAAGAGACAATAGCATCCACCTTTTCCTTGAAACATTTTTCATTTTCAAGACTTAACGTTAGTGCTCCCCACCTCACATTCTGCTTATTAATCTTAGAAGAGTGATTTCTTTAAGATTATCTAATTGCTCTTCAGTTCAAGAAAGTGGTAAACCAGCGCTAGGTAAAACTAATTAGTATTTAAGAACTTTCTGGTATTTGCCTGCCCTGAAATTAATAACTTCTTTCTAATTCCCTGGGGCCTAAGAAAGAGGATTCAAACAGATAGGCATAAAACCCAAACAAAAAAAACCTCCAAGAGTGGAAAAAAGAAATGAAAGAGGTTAGTATTCAGGGCTTTGGTTCACAGCTCTGTTGGGAGCCAGCATTTTCAGGGACAAACACTCCTTTGAACCAGGACATACATTGTTTAGAATTATACTATTAAATGGAAGACTTTATCCCAAGTATCTTATAGTGATAATATCTGCATCATCACAGTGATGATGGATTAACATGATTCTGATAGCTTTGGGTTCCCCAAGTGCCTTCTCAGTTAAAAAAGAAATAGAATAAGAACAGTATTAAGAAATATATTTTTTTCTGAAAAATGATATAGGACACATTGATCCTATTACCAGAATATCTGGACAATCCAAATACCACATTCCCTGCCCATATATCCTGCCCAGAATGACATTTACTATAATTCACAACCTTCTTAAGAGTTAATGTAAGAGACATAGGAATAAGTGAGAGTCTTTCAGCCTTTTTTTCTAAATTAGTTATCGAAGAGTCTAGCAGTAAAATTTAAAACAAATTCAAGTGAAACAAATTTCACATTGGCTTAATAGAAATTAGTCTGTAAAATAAGATCTTTTAAAAAATAACAATATCTGTAACATTAAATAAGAACCAATTAGAAAACAAATTCTGACTTTATAAGGAAATTACAAGACATTTTTTGCAGATAATCTATACTTGTTTGTTTTCTCGTTTGTAATAACACTTACCAATATAGTCTTTCTTCCAGAATATTAGAAGAACGGTTATAAAGTTAAATATAGAATAAAATTAGCTTTTTTCTCCCATCATTATTACAAATGTTCAAAGTACAAAGATTAGACTTGTAGATTTTACATTCTGTACTGTATTAAATCTTAGAACTATTAAATTCAATCACAGGAGATCATTGGATCACAAAAGTTCAGTACCTTCTGCTGATAAAGAGTGTAGAAATATTATAGAGATGTCTAGTTATCAACATGACAGGAAAGGGGGCATTACCAGCCTTTAGTGTTGAGGACCAAGGATGTAAAATATCCTTTTGTGCAGGACAGTACCTCAGAAGGAAGAATTCTGCTGTAACTTCCAGGCATCTGGTAAGTGAAAAACTTCAGATAAACACTATCTGAGCCTAGAATTTTTCTGCACTTTGCAAAAATTGCAAAGTATTTTGTTACAGTTTTAATACACCCTGAATTTCCCAGAACTGTAGCAATCATAAAGGAAAGAAAGGTTGTACATACTTTGTTTTACATGGAATTTTACCAAGAGCTCAGAATTTTGGAAAATGACAACACTGATGGCAATGTTATTTGAGAAATTTAAGTTGCAATGACACGTTTGTATCAGTCTGCATTTGGGGCTGCTGTGTTCACAGTAATTCTGTGTAAGGTCTGACTACTTCTGCATATACTCCAGTGTAGTGGTACTCTACATGCTGATATTTTGTTTAAATTATTTTCTTTCATTTTATAGTTAGCAAGCTATAGATATTTAAACTATATTAAATATGTAGGATTATAATCTGTGATCTTGATTTCAGGATAGTAAAGCAACATTACAAAATATTTGTTATAAAAAACAAGCACTGGATCAGATAGGGTCTGGAACTGTTCCAGACATATATACCAAAGTGTTCATGAAATAAAATGTAGAAGTTAGTGCACGAATTTGTTCTGGGCGTTTGTTTTAGTATTCCAAGCATTTTGTTTCTATTGCTAATTGATGAGAAAAGCTTTAGGTTTAAACACATAAACATATTTTGATTTGTATGTGTAAGACTCTCAAGTTTCCCAGTGTTGTGTAAAATAAGTGCAAATAAGTGTAAAATAGTGTAAAATAAGTGCAAATAGCTTTATCTTACACAGAAAGGCTTAGGTGGACAGTTCTGCCTTCCATCTTAAACACAGCATTTGTGTCGGTGATCTTATAAAGATTGCTTCTTGCACATTTTTAAAGAAAATAATGTGAAATTAACACAGATTATGTTAACGCTGTGGTAGTCAACATACCATACACTAACTTCTCGAAGGACCCTTAACACAGAACTAAGAAATGCAAAATCGTACTCATTTTGGTCAAGATAAATTTTGACAGAAATGTAACATTTGAATCTATTCAAATTGTATTTCTAAGTCTAGTGAACCGTAGCAATGCACAAGATTTTTATTCAAGAAGGTTGGTCGGCTTAAGAAAACCTCAGATGGCCTATGACAATTCAGAAGGCAAGTTCAATATTATTAGAAAATAAATAAATAAATGGTGTTCAAAAATGGTTAGTACAACTCGAAACTAAGATTTAAAAATCAAGAGCAGTTGCTCTCCAGTTTCTACCCATTGCCAATCCCCGTTAGCTCTTTTGGCTTAAGAACCATAGTTAAAATGAATCCATATAAATACATAGCACATACCTTTGAAGTAAAGAAAATAAGTTTAACGATTAAAAGCGAAAAAGTTTTTGGCTACGTGTTTACATAAACTGGGATGTTTACGTAAACTGGGAATCACTTAACACTCATTTTTCTCTTTATCCAATAGATACCATAGATTGTTTTTCTTTTTAAGGGTTAATTTCAAGCTTCCAGCATCATTAGCGAAATGAAACCCATTCCGGAATCATGTCGTTAACACTTAAGCAGAAGCACAACCGAATTCTTTAGGGGGCGATGGAAAGGCAGTCATCAGCTCTGAGATCTACAAACGTGGTTGTACCCTCCACCGGGAGCCCGCGCATGCCTGGCTTTCTGAGAATGCAGAAGTTACTCAGTGAGACCTGTGAAAAATCGAACTTTCAAACTGCCATGAACAGGGCCCTAAGTAAGACCAAAGCTGAGCCTAGGCCCCCACTAGACCCATTACAAGAAGGGGGCGTCAGAGCTGGAGTCCAGGTTTCCAGGGATGAATTCGCTGAGGGGGCGAGGTGGGAAGGGGCCCGGAAGACCACGCTGGGAGCGGGAGGCAGAGCTGCAGGGGCGGAGGAGAAAGACCAGCCGGCCGCAGGAGAGGCGGGGAAGCGGCGGGAGAAGTGGAGAGCGGATCCGGGAGTGCTAGTGCGGGGGCGGTGCCGAGGGGGGCGCGGGCACCCAGGAGCAGACGGTCCGCGGGCGGGGGCCGAGGCCAGGCCTCGCGGGGAGGAGTGAGGCTGGGGGAGAGACGGGGAGGGGGCGGGCCTCGGCCCTCGGGAGGGAAAGGGGAGCTGGCGAGCGCCGCAGCGGCGGGGCCAGAGAGCGGCCTCGGTTTCCACATCCACGCAGCCGGCTGCAGAGTCCCCACGGGGGTGGGCGTGGGGACCCCCCGGCCGCACTCACCTGCAGCCAGCGCCCTGCCGTGCCGCGGTCGGCGCCCGCCTGTTGCTAGGACGCCGGTCAACACCTCGCGCCCGGCGGCTGCGCGCGGTTGCGCCCTTGGCGGAGGCCTCCCGGGCCTGTGCCCTCCCCCGGGCGCCGCCGCAGCCCTCCGCTCCCACCCTCACCTGCCCGCGATCGCAGCCGCGTCAATCACCGCGGTCCCGGGACCTCTGCGCCTCCGAGGTTCCTGCGGGCCTGCTGCGCCGAACACCCGCGCCGGAGACGCTGTGCGCCCGCGCTGGGCTCCACCAGCCCCGGCCACCTGCTGCTTTCGCTCGGCCCCTCCCGGGAAACACTTGTATTCCACTCTGCATCTCCCTTTCTCAAACACTTTTATGCAGCTCCCGAGTAGGCATCCCAACTCACTCCACGCGGTGGGAAAGGCTGACCTTCTCGAAGGTTGTGAGCAGTTGCCGGGTCGGGGGCAAGTTGGCAGAAACTTAAAATGGAGCAGTAAGGAAACAGAAAATATTCCTTAGGAACTCCGTTTTGCGTTTCTCCACAGCCTTCCGAACAAGTGCGTTGTATGTACCTGAAATCTTCACTGAGTACCCCCAAATAGCATAAGGTCTCTCATAGGATGTTGGAGGCTTCCATGTTTCTTTCCAAAAAACAAATATGGTAGAATACTCTGGTACTCACCGGAGAAGCAGAAAGTGCTCTTCAATAGGGCAGAGGATTGGAGTGAAATGAAACCATGTCCCCCATCTCTTTTTTAAATGGCTTTTACCTTTGTCTATTAAGATGATTTTGACCCCACCTGGAGACACCCTACCAGCAAGAATCCCAACTGGAAAACCAGTGAGGGATAAGGGAGTGGGAGTATTGGGGGGAGGGGAGATTAGGCACTGTCTGGGGGTGGGGGCCCACAGTGTTTAGGGACCAATGCGGGGGGATTTAGGATGATGGAGTTTCGGAATTAAAGCTGGATTCTTTTCAAGAGGCCAAAGAGGCAAATGTGGAATGATGTTAGGATCACCTGTCATAATATTATACGGATCCAGCTCAAAGCAGAAACTTCGTACTAACATGTAGGGATATGAGGTATAGATATTTGTCCTTTGTTTTGGGTATTTTGGAGGCTGGGGGACGGAGTCTGGCTCTGTCATCCAGGCTGGGGTGCAGTGGTGTGATCTCAGCTCACTGAAACCTCTGCCTTCTGGTTCAAGAGATCCTCCTGCCTCAGCTTCCTGAGTAGCTGGGACTACCAGCATGCACCACCACACTGGGCTAATATTTGTACTTTGGGTAAAGATGGGGTTTCACCATATTGGCCAGGCTGGTCTCAAACTTCTGACCTCAAGTGATCTGCCCACCTCTGCCTCCCAAAGTGCTAGGATTACAGGCATTGAACCACCTCGCCTGGCCAGTTTTGGGTTCTTTTTTTCTCTTTTTGAAAGTGCTGAAGTTGTTAGGAATGGAATAGTTTCCCCTAAAGGAGGCTCTACTCTCAGAGAAGCTTCGACTTGCAACCAGTGAGAAAGGTGCTAATGCTAATAGGTACATAGAGGAGCCTTTTTAAAAATGAGTGGATTACAGCGTGAGACAACATCATACTTGTGGTGGGAATGCAGCTCACAACCTGGTGAGGAGCAGAGTGCATCCTTCAGACGGGCCCTGGAATAGTCCCAGTCCTGGAAGCAGGGAAGCTTCTGCAGGTTCTTTAGCTCCTCTGCATGTTTTAATTAGCTGTAGGACATGAGGGAGCATTACTGGGTCCAATGTGGACACCAACCAGAGATCTTCCAAGTTCAGGACACTTGACCTTGGTTGGCAAAGCTGGAAAAAGCCACCACTCACCAAGATCTAAGCAAATTTGTTTTCATTTGCCAAATTCATGCCAAGTGTCAAAATCTACCATCACTTAATCTGATGGCAAAATGTGAATTTATTTTACCTGAGATTTTCCAAAGAAAAAGGACTTAGTAATATTTAAATCTGAAGAAGTCCCCAGTTACCTCTTTCCAGTTTTTCCTTGCCATGATGAAACACTAACTGGACCAAGTCACTTCCTAACGGACTTATCATGACTCGTCTTACTCTGTCACCCAAGCTGGAGTGCAATGACATAATCATAAACATAGCTCACTGCAGCCTCTAGTTCCTGGGCTCAAGTGATCCTCCAGCCCTGGCCTCCAAAAGCACTGGGATTACAGGCGTGAGCCACTGTGCCTGGCCATAACTTGTCTTTGCCTTCTTGCCCATCTGCTACCCCTACAAGGTAAGCTTTATGAAAATAGGGAGCTTTTCTGTCTTCTTCAAGTCTGTACTCCTGAGATCTAGAAGGATGACTGACACATAGAAGGAGCTAAATTCAAGAATCGCCTAGTCAAAGATGCCTTGCTTCCAGACACCCTTCACCAAGCACCAGAAAGGTGAGGCCTACATTTTCTTAGAGCTGATAGAACCAGCCTGAGGATTCTAAGTAACTGTGATATTGGAAAAAGCCCTCATCACTGAGAGCATGCCCAGGGTTTGCTGTGCCAGAGGGCTTTGCCAGCCCTGCCCATAGCTAGAGCACGGGCACAGGGCACAGTGCTGTCCACTGAAACTTTAGAGAAAATCTGCCATGGGCTTCTGGGAAAAGTCTTGAAAGTTTTTGCTCCACCTCTGCAACGTTATGTCATCTACAGCAGGGGTCCCCCATGCCACACCTTCTGTCAGATCAGCAGTGGCATTAGGTTCTCATAGAAGCATGAAGGATCTAGGTTACAAGCTCCCCATGGGAATCTAATGCCTGATGATCTATTGCTATCACTCATCATCCCCAGATGGGACCATCTAGTTGCAGAAAAACAAGTTCAGGGCTCCCACTGATTCTACATTATGGTGAGTTGTATAAATATTTCTTTATATATTACAATGTAATAATAATAGAAATAAAGTGCACAAGATATGTAATGAGTTTGAATCATCCTGAAACCATACCCCCTCCCAATACCCTGTCCATGGAAAAATTGTCAGCCACAAAACTGGTTCCTGGTGCCAAAAAGGTTGGGGACTGCTGATCTACAGGGATTCTTGTGAAACCATCCTCCCTGGCTTGAACAAATCTGTTCCTCTCATGTGTCAGAGAGTTCAGACACAGATTGCACATATTAGTTTGCTAGGGCTTTTGTAACAAGGTACCACTGGGTGGCTTAAACATCAGAAATGTCTTATCTCACAGTGCTGCAGGCTAGAAGTCCAAGATCAAGTGTTGGCAGGATTGATCCCTTCTGAGAGCTATGGGGAACAGATGTATTCCAGGCTTTTCTCTTCAGCTTGTAGATGGCTGTTTGCACATTCATATGATGTTATCCCTGTGTGCTTGTCTCTGTATGCAAATTTCTACATTTGAGACAGGACCCAGGCTGGAGTGCAATAGCACAATCACAGCTCACTGTAACCTTGACATCCCAGGCTCAAGTGATCCTCCCACCTCATCCTCCCTAGTAGCTCAGACTACAGGCGTGCACCACCACACTCAGATAATTTTTTTAAATTCTTTGTACAGATGGGGTCTTGCTATGTTTCCCAGTCTGATCTTGAACTCCTGGGTTCAAGTGATCTGCCTGCGTCAGCCTCCCAGAGTGCTGGGATTACAGGCATGAGACACTCCTCCTGGCTTATTTCCTCTTTTCTTATGAACACCAGTCACATTGGATCAGGATTCACCCTCATGAACTCATTTTAACTTGATTACTTGATTATAAAAACCCTATCTTCAATATGGTTGCACTCTGAGGCACTGGAGGTTAGGACTTAAGCATATGATTTTATGGGGACACAATGTCACATACAGCATTCTGTAAAGATGTGATCAGCAGGCTTCCAGGGCCCATTCAACTGTGTTAGAATGACGCTAAGAATTTGTAGGCCATAACCAGGGAGAAAGTAACAGGCAAGTTTGGTTTAAGTGTCCAGTACCTCAATCAGGAAAGAACTAAGACAGATGAAATAAACCTCATGATATTTGCAGGGAATTACAGTCATTTACATTGTGTCATAATGGGGGTAAAGTCTCATTATAGGGCCGAATTGCCTCTCTGTGGGTTTTTTTCAGGAGTTTTCAACAGAAACTCCAATGAGAGAAAATTACATGAAATCTTATGAAGTCCTGAAGACCAAATTCACCAGATTCTACCTTCTCGCATAGAGACAAAAAGTCAAAGAAGTGCAGCCTCATTTGCCTCCCTGTGCCTTCTGATATTTCTCTGTGATGCAATGTGGACCCAGGCCCATGGCCTGGAAATGAAATGTCTCCTTCTCCTTAGAGTCTAATCTCCTAGACATTCATTTACTCCAAAATGCTTTTTGTATGCCAATTTGTGGCAGGCACTCTGTTGGCAGAACTCAATTATCCAATTCAGGACCTGGCCAAAAAAGGAGTCAACTAAACTCAACCCAGAATTCCTGGACCAGAAGGAGAGCCATTGGCATGGAGTTCAGTAGCAAAGGAGAGAAAGGAGAAAAGACAGACTCGGTGGGTAGGATTGCATGAGGTAGAGCCATAATAAGGATTGAAATATTCTTCCAAGAACCAATGAAAGTTACTGGAAGAGTTTAAGCAGGGATTGACATGCCCTGATTTCTCTTGTTAAGAAGCTGTTCTGGTTACACCAGGGAAGTAAACGGGAGAAGTGCATAAGTAGAAAGAAAGAGACTATTAACCAGGCACCTGGACTCAGGTTTCCCCCGGGAAATAGACTCTGGGATAGAGAAGGGCATGTGAGGCTGGGGCAGTGGCTCATGCCTGTTATTCCACCACTTTGGGAGGCTGAGGTGGACAGATCACAAGGTCAGGAGTTGGAGACCATCCTGGCTAACACGGTGAAACCCCATCTCTACTAAAAATACAAAAAATTAGCCGGGCATGGTAGTATGTGCCTGCAGTCCCAGCTACTCTGGAGGCTGAGGCAGGAGAATCACTTGAACCTGGAAGGTGAAGGTTGCAGTGAGCCAAGATTGCGCCACTGCACTCCAGCCTGGGCAACAGAGCGAGACTCCGTTTCAAAAATAAAAGAGAGGGGCATGTGAGAAATGTATTGAAAAGTGCCTTCAGGAGAGTGAAGGCAAGGAGTTTAGGCCAAGAGAGAAACTGAACTGTCGTACAGTCACAACCATCCCATGGAAAACACTGGAGGTGGGATGGCCCAAGAGTTTTCCCGTATTGAGGCAAAGGGGCTGGGCTTTTAGATCTTCTCATCAGCTGATCATTATCCGCCAGTCCCTGGGTGCAGGCTGTCCCAGGGATGAGGGCATAACCTTAGTCTTTCAGTTGAGGGCTATCAGCTGCTCATATTTCAACAGCTGAGGGCAAGAGTACTTCGGTCTTGGAGAGGTGGGATGGGGTCAGGCATCTGGACAGTCCACAGCATCCCCCACTGTCCCCCCCTTGCATAGCTGAGATCACTAGCATCATGCAATACAGCTCTGAGAGCGGTATCTGGGAGCAGCTCCTCCAGGATCCTGGTGGTCATCTTTCCCTGGGGAAACTTACAAGTGAAAGATACCAGACAAAATTGCAAGCTCTGGTTCTGCAGTTGGTCTCTGAGCCAAAACATATTCGTTTCCACCCCCCTTTTCTGCCCATTCCTGATTCCCCACATGTTTCACTAGCACTTTTGCTGATCTATATGGTTTCCTTGGTGGGGATGATCCTGACCCTCACTGCTGAGTTTCTGGTATGATACCCTTCTCAAGTGGTGACTACTCTATACCTTTACCAACAAAACTGGGCAAAGACATCCTTACCCCACTTCACAACAGCAACCTCCCTCTCCCTGATGATCTGGGTCAGTTTCTCTGTTGTGATCATGACTCCTTTACTTGCCTGTTTGTCTCTTTCGTAAGGAGCCCAAAGTTACAAAATAGCTACCATAACTTAAAGTTGTATGTCCCCTGGTAGAACATTCTTCTCTAGGGGCCAGGACCTCTAAATGTGCAAAATAGGCACCAGGTTCACTGGATCCTGAGTGCATGAGGCCCTCCAGAGTGGAGACTTAAATCCAGGGTCATGGCAAAACATCTGAAGTTCATTGCCTGGACTATGATGGTACAGGAAGGGCCTCAACAGGAACCTCAACAGAATCCTCACCATGGGTGAACTCATTAAGGACATTAAGCTTTGAGAATACCATCAGGAGTACAATAAAAAGCCATGACACTGGTGACAACAATAAAGCTATGACACTTGCCGCAGTCCTAAAGCACTGAAATCACTCACAAGATCAAATTCCTGATGCAAAAGAATTGGACGGGTCTGTGGCAGGACTGCTGAGGCCTTTGGATAGGATGTTCAGCATGAAAACCCTTGTCCAATTTGTGTCTCCCCCTGTTTTCTTTCTACAACCCCATTTTCTGGTACCTTTATCTACAATAAACTCAATCACATATATGCAAGAAGGCCTGCACATAGAGAACAATCCCATTAGCCAGGAGTGCACCCTCTCTTTCATTAAGTGAAAGAAGAAACTGTGTTTGAAATTAATCTAGGAATAGAATGGTGTTTGCCAGGGACTGGGAGAGGGGGCTGTGGGGAGTTATTGTTTAATAGGTACAGAGTTTCAGTCTGGGAAGATGAAAAAGTCCTAGTAATGGATGGGGGTGATGGTCACACAAAAATGTGAATGTACTTAATGCCACTGAACTGTAGACTTGAATGGTTAAGATGGTAAATTTTACATTTGTGTATTTTACTACAATAAAACTTTTTTATGTCTAAAGAAAATATAAATTTGCAGAGCCCAGATCTGTGGTGACAGGAAGTTCAAATTTTCCCAAATGGTTGGTAAACCTGGCCACTTATTCCATCTCTTGGTTCCAGAATCAGTGCAGTTTACCCTTAGGAGTCACAGCCCCATAGAATGGCTATTGATTTAGGGTGCATGCAGCCTGGAGAAGAGCATCCCACCCTCATGGGGCCCCATCACCAAGCTGGCATTTCAGTCGCACCTCCAAAAAGCCTCCATAGCTCTATTAGGGTAGTAGTCAACAGTAGAAACTGTGAAGATCTCCTACTTTGGAGTAGATCAGGTGCAATCATGTCTCATTGTAGCCTTGAACTCCTGGGCTCAAATGATCTTCTGCATAGCTAGGACTACAGGCATGTGCCACCATGCCCAACTATTTAAACAATGTTTTGTAAAGAAGAGGGTCTCACTGTGTGCCCCAGGCTGGTCTCGAACTCCTGACTTCAAGTGATCCTCCCATGACTCAGGCATTTTGATAGTGATGCTGGTGGAGGCACTGTGTCCAGAGAAGGCAAACTCACATTTGGAAGACACGTCAGCCCCAGTAGGGAGAAAGCTTTTTGTCACCTCCAAGGTAGAAAGAGTATGATATAATTGATCTGCTACCAAAGCCCAGTTGGTCTCTCCAGGAACTATGCTATGCCAGCTTGGTGGTGGTGCCCCATGAGGGTGGGGACAACAGAGAAAGCCTGAGCAACAGAGCAACACCCTGTCTTGAAAAAAAAAAAGCCTGATTCACCCACATTATTACCTCAGATTTACCACAACAATGATTATCTCAGAAAAAGAGACTCATCTGAGAGCAGCAAAGATGCAACAATGCAACACACAGAATCAACCCAGATGGGCATAAAGATGTGGATAAAGATGGTTGGATTGAATGAAGAAATGTGATATGTATACACCATGGGATACTACACAGCCACAGAGAAGAATGAAATCATGTTCTTTGCAACTGCATATCATTATTCTAAGTGAATTATTGCATAAACAGAAAACCATATAGCACATGTTTTCACTTAGAAATGAGAGCTAAATATTGTGTCACACAAACACAAACTTGAGAATAATAAACACTGGCAATTCAAAGCTGGGGAGGGAGGGGGCAAGGGTTGGAAAACTACCTCTCAGGTACTATGTTTACTACTTGGGCCATGGGATTCTTAGAAGCCCAAATTTCAGCATCGTGCAATATATCCATGTACCAAACTCTTACATGTGTCCTCTGAATCTAAAGTAAAATAAACAAAAACAAAAAATGCAATAATAAGCTCATGACTGTGAGAGCTATCAGTCTTCCCTTGAACCATATCACCCAGAGACAGCCTGATAGCACAGCAGAATGACATGTTGAGGGCTCAGGTAAGGTGCTAGTATGGCAGAACTCCTTTTAGGGTTGGGTCTCCATCTTCTGAGATGCGGCATATGCTCGGAATTAACAGTGGATGTGCGATACGCAGTGCTGTTTTCCTTCACTGCTAGAATTCCTAGGTGTGCAAAACAAGGAGTTAATCTCACCGAAGCTCTCAGTGACCTACCAACTTGTGGAATTTGAGCTTCCAATTATCACTAACCTTGAGCTCTGCCAGACTAGAGGCCCTACTTGCCATGGGGAGACTCCATCCATCAGGGAATAGAGTAGGTATTCCATTGAATTTGAAGCTGTTATCACCACCTGGCTACTTTGGGCTCCTCATGCAAGTAAACCAGTAGGCCAAAAAAAAAAGGAGTTATTACACCCATCAAGTCATGATGGGCCATGATTGCATGGGAGCCAGGGTGCTACCACCAGGAAAGAGGATGTTTAAAACCTAGGGACCCTGAGAATTCACTTCATTCCTCCTCCATAGCTTACATCACAGTAACCACAGCCTCATCAAGGCAAGCCAGCTAAGGGCTCAAATCCCTCAGAAACAGAGGTCTGGGTCATCCCATCAGGCAAGCATCCCAGACCAGACAAAGTACCAGCCTGAGGGCAAAGGACATTTAGAATGTGTGATCACTTTCTTCTTTCTATGTCTTTACCATTTCCAACCTGGGGGTTTACTCTAACCCTTCTGGTGAAAAAGGATAGGAAAGGAAAAAAGAAAGGACAAGGAACCTGTTGTTACCTGGTCCTGCCATAACCTGGCTTTACATTCTCTGAACAAAGCCTAGGCTGGCTGTCTTTCTTGTGGGTATTTTTCTTGGCTCTTCAGAAACCTTGTCTTGTTGGTGTCCTTTCCCTTGTGTTTTGCTCCATCCCAGAACAAGCTTCTCTATTCTGATTGTAGTCTTGGGAATCTGGCAGTTCACTACATCTACTGTCTGCTGAGGTCCTAGAGCTACCATGCCACCTCCATCTCCCCCAACCAGTGAATTTCCCTCCCCCCACTCAACAGCCTAAATCTGGTCCACGGGAAGCAGTCACGCATTATTTGTCCAGCAAATTCTGGCAATGCAGGTCAATCCCATCACTATAGAAGCTCTCCTGTTCTTTTCCACCAAATCCACCAGTCCCAGCCTTTCCCTCAACCCGAAGACTTCTCGGCTGGAAGTAAGACACTTGTCCACTCTGTTCTCCCCCACCCTCAACCACACAGGACATATATTTTGCTCCCTGAGTGGTCCCTTGAAGTCTCTCTTCTCCCTTCCCCTCTGAATTGAGGTTGGGGGCCCAAAGGGCAGCAAGTAGAGAGACGATGCCTAGTATGACTCTCCAAAGAGCTCTTCCCTGGAAATCCACTCATTTCCCTTCTGTAACTTTATTGTGAGTGAGTCAGGTAATTGACTTTCCACTTAGAGCTTTTACAGTTTTATATCTTAGCCTCATACCCCGCTGTGGGATAAACTGTCTATTGTATCTTAAACTAGTGAAACAATTCTAACATCCTATTTCTTAGGTATATGTACAAACTGTGGATGGTTACACAACAGATCAATAATTTGTATATATATATTGCCTTAGAAAGTGAATGGATGGGGAAGAACTGTTAATTAATTTATTTACCTCTTTATTTTTTAACATATTACAATGCTCCTCTGTTCCTGTAGTAACAAGAATTAGGATGGTATAACAGACAATGAACATAGGACCTATGAGTAAATTTAATTTTATATGTAACTAAAATTAGGCCGCATATAAAATATCCAAGTATAATAGGTTATTGCCTATGTATCAAACACAATGATTTTGGTTTGGAAATAAAGCTGTAGAATTGCCTTAAACATCTGGCTCGAAGCAACTTCATGGAGAAAAGGTGTTCTCTCCAGTCCTTATCTAGTATTTACATGTAATGCAGTTGGCTGGACTTCTGACTGGAAAACCTAGGCAAGAAAATAACCAAACTGACTGGAATCTCAGATTTAATTTTGGGGGACAGAGTAAGCATGTTTTGAGCTTCAGTGCTCTACTTAAAAAAAAAAAGAGGGAAATAAATCCAGGATAGTATATTCTCTTCTCAGTTTGGTCAACACCTCTAGAAATGATGAAAGTGATCGTGGGCTCAATGGTATTTTAAACCCACATGCAACATTACGAAACTTCTAGTCAAATACAGTCATTGGGCACATCCCAAAAGTTCACTAAAATGATAGTGGAGAAAGAGAAAGGGAGGAAAGAAGAAATAGGCAAAACATGTCAACAAAATGTGAACAATAGAAAGCAAAGGTGTTGAACTGGCTTAGCAGATCAGAGAGATGTGAAACCTAAACACTTTTAAGCCAACAAAAATATATTTGCAAATCAGACTCTGGGAAGACTCAGAACTTGCAGGAATCTTTTTCTTTTCCAGTTAACTGAAAATTAAATTTTCTTTGCCCAATCATCAAGTTTGACATGATTTTGATATTTACAAAGATTATTTCATACAAATGTGTCACAATTTAATATTGCTAGACATAGAGTTTAGTTGATTTTTGATTAGCAATAACCCAGAAATGAGTATATTTATGCTCAAATATTTATTAGTATTTGGAAGTGTATGATCCTAGAATTTGTATTGGGTCGAGGGACATAAATACTTCTAAAGTTTTTGATGAATTTTACCAGATTGTTTCTCAGAGTTTTTGTCAATTTGTTCTCTATCTCTAGTGTTGGAAATTTTTTTTTTCTCACCATGAACTAGCCAACACTGAAGTAGTCTGCTGAATTTCATAGCTCATTCTTGATCTAATTTTAATTTATTTGGTTGTATTACTGGTAATTTGTAGCATTTCAATGTACTTTTAATTTTAGTATTTTGTCTTCTGTACATTTTCTGTTCACGCTTTTGGGAATCATCTCTTAAGGCCAGGATAGAGGTGGGCTGAAAACAGGAAAACTGCTTTAAAGCCTTGTTCAAACGGTAGCTGGACCCTGTATGCTTTTTCTCGACAGACAAGTTTATAACTCAGAGCATCAGGCACAGCCATGAACAGTGTGCTAAAATAATGGGCATGCTGAATGCTGAGAGCCCCCTCAACCCCTTCTCTTGGTCAACTTCCTCACACGAGAAACCCAGTATACATCAACAGGCAGATCTGAGACTGACCAGCCTGAAAGCAAAGATCTATAGGTGCTCATATTTAAGAATCTTTTCAATCAAATATGCAGGTATTAGAATAGGGCAAGTATGTGGGTAGAGTAGGGAAAGAGTGATGGAACAGAATTATACCTTCTTCTTCTGGAGTAAGAAGTCAATAGTAATCTCTTAAAAAGAAAAATCAGGGCTGGGTACAATGGGACATTGCTGTAATCCCAGCACTTAGGGAGGCTGAGGCAGGGGGATCACTTAAGCCCAGGAGTTCAAAGCTGCAGTGAGCTATAATTGCACCACAGCACTCCAGCCTCGGCAACAGAGCGAGACCTTGTCTCTTAAAAAGGAAATTTAAATGAATAAAATAAACAGTAGCAATTTAAGCATGTAATATAGAAATGTAGAAATGTTTGAATTATGCTGAAGACAATGGAAAAAGTTGTTGCCCATCACTATGACTTTTAAGAAAAGAACAACCAGGAGTAAATCAACTTCTCAAGAAGAATCAGCATCGACCACTTTGTAGACGGCTTGCTCTCCATTATCCAGGCTTGGCTAATCATCGCAAAGACTTAAATAGATTCAGTCCTGATGAGTGCACCATCAAAGGAGCTGAAGCTTCTGTGACAGTCAATGATAGTGACAATAATGTTGCATAACACACTGTACCAAAACTCAGTAGCATGCGTGTATTTATGCTCACACTCCAGAATCTGTAGGCCATTTGGAGTTTCAATTGCAGTTTGGCTGATCTAGGCTGGGCCTGGCTCAGAGGCTCTGCTTTGGGCTATATTTCTTCTGGGCTTGTTTGCAGGTTGTGAATCTGCTCCACGGATCTCATTCTGGAACCCAGATTTAGAGGCAGTGACTACCAGTGACATGTTCTTGTAGTAGTGGATCATTTCTATGGACATTCCAAATCTCTGATTGTATCACATCCACTGACATCCCATTGACCAAATCAAATCATATGGTCAAGCCCAAAGTCAAAGTGTAGGGGACTATTGTTTGCCCACCACGAAGCCATAGCAAGGGCATAGAGACATGACATCACTATGAGAGAGTGAAGAAATCATTGAGACCAACAATTCAATCTGCCAAAGCACCCTTCTTCATCGTATCATTCATCATTTATCAAATATGCTCTGATCTTGATCATCATTTCCATTACATTACTATGGTGGTCTGGTCACTTTAGACTATTCCATCCTCTTAGCAAAAATATCTAGGATGAATAGGAGAATTAATAATTAAGTGTACAAATTTGCTTATTTTTATGCAGTTATTTAAAATCTTATTTAATATTCTTATAAATTGTATTTAAAGTCTCACTGTTTTATTCTAAGCTCTCTTATCCAAATAAGAATAAAAAGAAACATAGAATTCTCTTTAAAAATGTATGTAGGTGATGGGGAGGAAGGCAGCAAATCACACTGCCACGTGTGTACCTATGCAACAATCTTGCATGTTCTTCACATGTACCCCAAAACCTAAAATGCAATAAAATAAATAAATGGGAAAAAAAATGTTTGAACTCATTTTATGTCAAGTGGCACTTGTTCTGGATTTTTTAAAAGTCAAAACTCAGAGCAAAATACCTTGGAATGTAGGAAAAGTTATTTGATATAGAAAACGTGTAGTCTAGCCAAGAAGTGATTACTCCAGAAAACCTCATGGAGGATAAAGGATTTAATGTGAGATTTGATATTTTGGAAAAACAAACTGAGGATTAATAATATCCGGGTGATGTCTCCCAAAAACACCAAAGGAAGCACTGAAGACGTCTTAAAAGAATGGCTTCCAGATGCCTAGTAAATCATGTGTCCATACCAAATGAGAACATGGCTAAGAGAGAATGTTTCTTATTTTGAGAAGGGATGCATTCTCTGGGTGACTAGTAGTATTTTGCACTTCAACTTTGTAACATAATTATGGAGATAAAAGCCAAGGGCATTATCCTTTTCAAATAATGAAATGATGAATAAACTATTTGCAATGAAAATCAGTTTTACCATTCAATGTGATTTTTTCATAAACGCATATGTAAGTCAGGGTTTATGGTGAGATGATTTCTTCATTGACTGGAATATAGTTCAAAGTCTTGTACAGTAGGAAGAGAATGATTGTAAAAAGGAAGGAAAAAAGAAAACCAGGATGATGCTTTGCACACAGGAACGTACTTAGAAACATAAATTTTTGAAAGAGCTGGAATCTGGAAATTGATTTCCCATAAACCATCTTATACCCACATACCCTTTGAAAAGAATTCACACGTACTGCAGTTTGGAGACCACTTACATAGTTCATTGAGTTCCCGTACTTCTATGGCCTTCGAGGTCTTAAGTCATTTCCTCCTACACACTCCATTATGGATTTGCACCAATCAAAATGTACCAGAACCTATTAGCTTTCAGAGCTAGCATCATGAAATGCATTTAGTGAGGTCACTGGCTTTTAGTTTTCTATATTGAAATCTTCCTTTGACTTACTCTGTGGTTAATTTTCAAATCTCTTTATTACCTGGCAAGGGTTTGCGCTTGAGCAATTTTTTTCTGGGCCTTTTCACTGGATTGAAAAACAACAGCAGCAGCAATAGCAACAGAGGCAAAACGAGTTTCTAAGGAACACACACAGATTGTAATCCGATATTATACAAGAGAAATTCAAATGTGTGCATTCTCTGAGGGATATTTCTCTTAATCAATTACATTTGGCAGTTTCCATGGATATTAAATGCTTGAAGAAGAAAGAAAAAAATGGGAGTCTGGGGTCAGTTGGGGGGAAATAGGGGAGGGACGGTGGGGGGTGGGGAGCTGGGGAGAGATAGCAAGGGGAGAGATGCAAGATTTAGGTGATGGGTAGGAAGGCAGCAAATCACACTGCCACGTGTGTACCTATGCAACAATCTTGCATGTTCTTCACATGTACCCCAAAACCGAAAATGCATTAAAATAAATAAATGAAAAACAAAATGGCAGTCTAAATGAACCAAACTAATCTTCTAATTTTCTATTTCCTTCTTAACTGGCCAATCAGCTAAAAGTAGGAGGCAGAGCATAGATTAATAACCATATGCAATATATTGCCAGTTGTCATTTGAGGGAACTATTTTTATTCTGTCATATGGATTACCTAAGTGTTATAATAACGTCTCAGGAGTACTTTGGGGTTAGGAAAGCAATGATGGTTTTTTTCCTTCCTTTGCAAAAGAGTCTACTTCCTTGGCTTCTGTAAACTCGCTCTGTATTAATTAAGATTAGCTTCCAGTGTGAGAAACAGACTCTAAAAACAGAGACTTACAGAAGACAGAAATTGATTATTTACAGCAATAGTCTGGAGTGAACACTTAAGGTCTGCAGCAATGGCTGGACTCTGCAGTCACAAGGGACCTAAGCTCCTCCTGCACTGCGCAAGACCCAAGTTTCCAAGATGTACTTTGTCTCCAGCCATCATGACTATATTCCAGCCAACCAAGAGAAGGGTAGTCTCAAGAGAAGGGGCAAAGGTCACAAACTTTCTTTCTGGAAATTGCCACACCACAATTCTATTTGTATCTCTTTGGCCAAAATTTAAAAGATAAGAGTCTTTTTGAAAAATTATTTGTCTGATCTTAATAGAGGTATACCAGCTGTCTTTTTGGTGTTTTCCCAGTATATCTTTCCCCATATTTTACTTTTAACTTTTCCAGAAACTTCTATTTTAGACATGTTTATTGTAGCAGAATATAGGTACTTTTTAAAAAATCTGGTCTG
This sequence comes from Sapajus apella, assembly GCF_009761245.1. Lineage (NCBI taxonomy): Eukaryota > Metazoa > Chordata > Mammalia > Primates > Cebidae > Sapajus > Sapajus apella. The sequence goes on along the minus strand of NW_022436993.1, from coordinate 1,141,523 downwards.
ACAATCTTGGTGTTTAATGTTGTTGTTAACTTACTTGTATTAAGTGCCATCTTGTTATGTGCTATTTGAACTACCTTTTCTTTGATCCTTTTTCTCTCTTCTGTTGGCTTCTGTTTGGATTGACTCTTTTTTTTATAAATTCTATGTTGTCTGCTGCTATTTGGAAGTCATACACTCTGATACTATTCTTTTAGTGCTTACCACCAAAATAACATGCATTATTAATTTATCAAAGATTCAAGTTAATCAATGCCTTTACCTAACCTCCTGAACATTGCCTTCATCCCTATCAGAATTATGTCTCTGGAACAAGAGGCCATTGTAATCATGCATATAAATTCTTTTTTTTTTTTTATTTGAAACACAGAACTGCTGTTTTCTACAATCTATATTTTTTATGATTATCCATATATTCTCCAAATTCTCTGGACTTCCATTTCTTTCAAAAATAGAATTGTTGTGGCATGAATGACATACAATAATCTGCACATATTTAAAGTGCAAAATTTCACAAGTTTTGCTACAGTCATGAGACTGATCATATCCTTACCTCCAAAGGATTTCTTAGATCCTTTTGTAATCCTTCACTGGTGCCACTGCACTTGACCGTTAGCAGTGGTGGTGTTTGAGCTAGAAGCCTAAGGTCAAATCCTGTTACTCCTTCTTGGCTATTAGTGAAAGTGCCTCCATTATTGTTTGTATCTCAGACTTGGAATATGAGATCGCTTTCTGTGTATCTCTAGTGCACTCTTTAGATTTTCCTTTAGCAAAGATCTGCTAATGGAAAACTCCCCTAAGTTTTTGATGGATTTAGAATATCATCAGTTTGGCTCTATGCAGAAAATAATTGTTTTCTAAGTATGGAGTTTGGATTGAAAATGGTTTTTCCTTTGCACATTGAATATGTTATTCCACAGTCACTTGGAGGCTTCCCTTGTTGTGGTCGAGAAATTAGCTGTCAGTTTTTTGCTCCTTTGAAGGTAACGTGTCTCCTTTAAGACCTCTTCATCTTTGTGGCTCCCCTGTTTCACTATGATTTATGTAGTTTTTGCATTTCTTTATATTTATTCTGTATGATTTTTGCTGTGCTCTTAAATCTAGAATAAGGTATTTTTGACCCATTCTGAAAATTTTTCAGTCATCTTATTCTCATATATTACCTCTGTCCCCCTTTTCTCTCTCTTTTCCATCTAAAATTTCATTTAGGCACATTTCCACTTTATCCACCATTTTTCTTAGCTTTTTTCCCCTTACATTTTGCATCTCATTTCTGTGCAATATTTTGGATAACTTCTTCACACCTCTTTGTCTTCAAGATCACTAATTATTTCTTCAGCTGCATCAGTTTGGCTCTATGTAGAAAAAAATTTCTACTGCCAAGTCCATCCATTGAGATTTTTGTTCATTTTAGTTAATATATTTTTCATTTCTAGGTGCTCTATTTGATTCTTTCTCAAATGCGATTGATCATTCTATATAGTTTATTATATTATTAATATATATTAATAAATTAATTATATTATTATAAGGATTTTTAAATTTTATTCATTAAAACATGCTAAACGAACTTATTTTATCATCTACATCTCATTATAACAATTTCTGAAGTATTTTTTAGTTTGTTTCTGTTATTTTTATTCTTGCTGCTTCTTACTCTTTGTACCTTGTTTCCCTATATTTTGAAGAAGTTTTTGGCTGTAAGGAAATTTGTTTTTCAAGGAAATTCCTTAAGAACTGGGAAAAATAAGTTGCCTCTAGAAAGGATTGGCATTTGCTTCTGCCTGACACTTGGGGCCACTGTATATTTAGGACCACTTTAAACTACTGGTGTCATTTTATGTATGTGGTCTGCAACTTTTCACTTAATGTGTCATGAAATGCTTGTCATTGCAAATAAATTTATCTACTCATTCTTTTGACTGCATAGAACTCTATAATAAAGATATATCGTAATTGATTTAACCCTTCAACTGTGGATGGACTTTTAAATCATTTCTAAATTTTTGCTATAAAAACAGATATCACTTCAAATGTGCATTTCTTCTTATAGACACATACACACATATATGTCCGTACACACATTTTGTAAAGTGAGAGTGCTATGGCAAAGAGGATGTGTGTTAAAAACTTTAATACATATTACATGCATTTTTTTCAAAAAGACTCTTTTTACAGCCCACCAATATATAACCATGTCCTTGAAAGCACTGGATGTCATCAACTTTTGAATTTTGCTGATCTGATGAGAATCTTATTGTTTTAATCTGCTAATGTCTTACTACCAATGAGGTTGAACATATTTGCATATATCCATAGACCATTTGCTTATCTTCTGTGAAATTGCTGCTCATTCACTCTGCCCATTTACATAATTTTTTTTCTGGACTATTTTCTCATTAATTTGAACTTTAAACTTAAGAATTGTAAATTCTTTCTTTTAGACATTTCACCAAGGAATAACTTTTAAAATATAAATATGAGCTAGTATAAATTAGTGTCAAGGTTTTTTTTCATAATAGATACTGTTTTGATGCAAAGATAAGCATTGTGTAATTTTCTTAACTGGTGCACATTATAATAGTTTCCTCCATTAGTTCTTTACTATTCTTCTCAAGTTTTTTAACAGTGTTTTTTGTGACTACTTTTGGAATTGATATTTAAAAAATTCCTGTTTCTGGCCATTACCTAAAATGAGGGCTTTACTTGAAATATGTGGGTATTCTGATTGAGGCAAAAAAGTCTACAAGTTAGTAGTGATTATATATCTTATTGTTGAGAAAAATTCAATCTACTTCTTCAATATTTTTAAAGTGTTGGAGATCTATGTACTAATAATCATAATTAGAGAGCTATTTCTAATCATGTTTCTAAGGTATTACTAAATGAATACTTATTTTCAAAGAGACGTTAATTTTTTTTTATTTCAAGGGCCTAACATATAACCAATTTTACCAGCTATTTCCATCTTCTTCATTTATCTAAAGCAATTATATTTATATATAAAAACTATGCAGGTGGAAGTCAATAGCACTGTTGAAATTTGAAGTTTTACTAATAATATTTTACTGTTTTAGAAAATTTATATGACAGTCAGCCCTTCATATCTGTGGCTTCCACAAATTTCAACCAACTGTGGATCAACCAACTGCAGATTGAAAATATTTTTTAAAAAAGTAAAAAAATGATACAAATAAGATCAGGCGCAATGGCTCATGCCTGTAATCCCAGTGCTTTGGGAGGCCAAGCCAGGGAGATTGTTTGAGCCCAGGAGTTTGAGGAGAACCTAACCAACCTAACAAGGCCTCATCTCTACAAAAGCATTTTTTAAATGAGCTGGGCATGTACCTGTAGTCCTAGCTACTCAGGAGGCTGAGGCAGGAGGATCACTCAATCCCAAGGGTTAGAGGCTACAGTGAGCTATGATTGCATCACTGCACTCCAACCTGTGTAACAAACAGGGCAAGACTCGAGATCTAGAAAAAAACATTAATTCAATCTGATCAAGAACTAAAATACTAACTTTTGTTAATATAACTGCAAAAGTTATATCTGCAAAAGTTGAAGGAATAGATATTTCCATCAATATCACTTTCCATATTTAGAACTGAAAAGTGGCATAAACAGCCCTCAGCAACATACTTATTGTCATTTTTTTTTTTTTTTTTTGAGACGGAGTTTCGCTGTTGTCGCCCAGACTGGAGTGCAATGGCACGATCTCGGCTCACCGCAACCTCCGCCTCCTGGGTTCAAGCAATTCTCCTGCCTCAGCCTCCCGAGTAGCTGGGACTACAGGCACGCACCATCATGCCCAGCTAATTTTTTGTATTTTTAGTAGAGACGAGGTTTCACCTTGTTGACCAGGATGGTCTCTATCTCTTGACCTCGTGATCCACCCGCCTCGGCCTCCGAAAGTGCTGGGATTATAGGCGTGAGCCACCGCGCCCGGCCTATTGTCATATTTTTAATCTCTGAACAAGTCTGTGTAACGTAAGCACTGAACTTCCAGCACTGAGAACAGAATCCCAAACATTCACTATATACATATGTCTATAATTACTTCTGGGTTCAATAAAACCTACAAATAAAAGTGAAAAGAATATAAAAAGTTTGTTTATTCATTTTGTAATTTTGTTTTGTAAGTACACATATATACAAATAACAATAACAAATTTACAAAGCAAGATGCAAAATTGCATATAGACTATGATTACAACTATGTAAAAATGCATGCGAAAATAAATGGATGGCCAGGAACCCAATAAAATTGCAGTCATGGTTATGTTCAGGTTATAGTAGCATGGGTGTTTTGTTTGCCTTTGTCTTGATTTCCCAAGTGAAATGCAATGTATTCAAACTACCGTAATGCTGACGCCTACTGTTCCTTTGTCTTTTTGGCTGAGCTCTCTCAAAAGAATTTACTTAAAAAATAAGTTAATGATGAATACGAAGCTTATTGACAACTTGGTAAGGGAGTAGAGATATTTAACATCGTCTTCTGTGGGACAGAAGAGCTGTCCCACATCAGAGAATTGGAAAGCCGCTTTAATAGCCTTTTTCCCAGAATCCTTTCTGTGCTGCAGTGCCATGAAAACCATTCTTTCTTCACTCCTTTAAGCACCATGTCAGACAGGCCCAGGTCTTACTCCAGTCTTTGACCTCCAGAATTCCACCTCTCCCTTTGGGTTTCTCTCTCCTGAAATTAATCAAGAAGATTTAACTGTGCCTTGGCTCCTGCCTCTAAACTTGCTTACCGGCCAGGTGTGCTGACTCATGCCTATACTTCCAGCACTTTGGGAGGCCAAGGCAGGTTCATCATTTGAGGTCAGGAGTTTGAGACCAATCTGGCCAACACAGTGAAGCCCCATCTCCACTGAAAATACAAAAAAATTAGCCAGGCATGGTGACACATGCCTGCAGTCCTGGCTACTTGGGAGGCTGAAGCAGAAGAATTGCTTAAGCCCAGGAGACAGAGGTGGCAGTGAGCCAAGATTGCATCACTACACTTCAGCCTGAGTGACAAAGCGAGACTCTATCTCAAAAAAAATAAAAAGTAAAAAACTAAAAACTTGCTTACCAAACCAATCCCTTAAGGTACCCAGAAAACAAAAGGATTCTGCAGTTTCCAGGAGCCACTCTCCTTTAAAACTGATTTTAAATAACCAAACTACACAGTTTTAAAGGCTAAAAAGAAATAATAATTTTTACAAACATGCTATGTTTTTGTGAGCATGAAAGGGCATAATATGCCAAGAATACACTTCACAATATCTATCAAAATGTAAAATGTTTATACCCTTTGACCCTGAAATTCCACTGCCAGAAATTCACCTTGTAGAAATAGTTAACAAAGTCCACTGAAGAAGGATGTTCATAGATATTTACTGCAACCATTGTCTGTAATAGTAAAAAAATGAGAAAATCCTAACTGTTCACTAATATGCTATGAATTTAAACAAATCCCTTATATCCAGGTGAAAGAAAAGATGAGAGAAATCATAGAGTAATAAAGAAAGCTGGAATATATATGTATATTTATATATTTATATTTAAGTCAAGATTAACAATCTTAAAATATTTTTAATTTTTTAATTAATTAATTAATTTAAAGACAGGGTCTCATTGTGTCACCCAGGCTGGAGTGCATCGGTAGGATCACAGCTCACTAAAGCCTTGATCTCCTAGGCTCAAGAAATTCACCTGTCACAGTCTCCCAAATAGGTGGAATTACAAGTGCATGCCACCATGCACAGCAAATTTAAAAAAAATCTTTTTTGTAGAGACAGGGACTTGCTATGTTGCCCAGGCTGGTTGAATTCCTGGCCTCAAACAATCCTCCCACCTCAACCTCCCAAAGCACTGGGATTACAGGTGTGAGCCACTGGTGAATCTTCAAGTATTTTTTAGAGGGTGAAGTGCAAACTATTTACTAAATCAAAGACTAGAGAGAAGAAATGGTCTATGGAGGAATACAGTTGGTCCAAAGGCACAAATCAATAAGGACGTCTCTTGGTATTGAACAATATACAGAATGAAGAGAACAGCAAGGCTTGAGGGGTTTCCTAGCCTTTTTGGCCCAAGTGATGTGACCATGTGATCTCCCTTAGGGACAATGAATAGCATTGTTGGTACAAGTGGCTGATGTGTAGTCAGAAAAGGTGAGAAAATCCCACCTCTGCAGACTGCTGTCTGGCTGCCCTGTGGGGACTCACAGAGAGGCACCATGGCCAGCATGGAAGCAGATTAAGTCCTGCCCCAGAGAAAGGGTCTGCTGAATTCTGCCACGCTGTGCACTTTCATTTCTTTGGCGGGCTTTGGACATTCCTGTTTTGTGCAGAGGCCAGATGGGCTTGATTTCTCTGGTGAGTTACCGTCAAACATGTGACCTATGTTCTTTGGTTTCTTTCATTTTATCCCTTTGAGATGGTGAAACATCAACCCTCTACTTTAACAAATAGCACCTGGACTTTCTCATCTTGTTTCTTTCTTAAGCAATCACAAAATACTTTAGTATAAAAGATTTATGACAACTCTTCTCTTTTTTTTCCATTTTATACGTCTGCTAAATTCCATTTTTTAAACATTATGGAGAAAGCCACTGGTGGAATCACCATGTCTAGAAATGTTAACTTCTCTGTAAAAAATAAGGCCGCTCAAATCTTGTTAAACTGATATTGTATTCATTGTGCCTCTTAATGCCCACGTTCATTCCAAAGGACTTATAAAATGAAATCATCAAAAAGTTCCCAGCTGCACAAGTCTTTTGAAACTGTTCTGTCGTAACAAAGTCTGCGTTCCACATTACAAAAACACGCAAGGGGGCTTAAAGATAGTTTAACAAAAAGACTAGAAAGGGAGAATATCCAGGTGGCTTTTTAAGTGTGGAACATAATAAAACAGTGTTTGGAAACTATTAGGCCAAGATGTAATAACTAGAAAACAAGAAAGTCCATTTATAAGCTGAAGTGCAACTTCAAGTCATAAATAGAAGAAATGTTGAGAATACGAAGGGGAAAATAATAACATGAACACTTATGAAGCGGGAAACAGACAGACGGAAACCTTCAGCTTTAGAATAGCGACATGACAATATATTTTGGATTCATCCTTTTGAAGCTCTGTACTAAGGTTTTGCATTATCTACTAATAAGTCAGGGTCCTCTATTTAAAACAGAGGGGTCTGATGCAGGAAACTGATCACCCAGGAGAAGGAAGAGCTGAGATGCTTAGCAGCAGAGAGAGAGAGAGAAAACTTAGAGATCAACACAAAACCACAACACAACAGAAAACCACAGCCTCCTCTGGGCCAGAGTGAGGAGGCAGAGAGTTAAGGTCCTTAGATGGGGCTAGAAGATACTCAGCTATTGCGTCAGATGTTGCCAGAAACAGAGAGTGAGAAAAACCCTGGCTTCTCTCTCCTGCCTCCTTCCCCATCTGCCTCTAGTGTCTGCCTGGCCATTCCCTTCCAGGAAAGTAGTCTGCAGTGTACTTTCTTTGTGCAAGGGGCCGGGTGAGGAATGGATCCAAGGGCAAATAGGCCTGGGACCAGCACAAATATTGTCTGCATGAGCAGAGGCACAACCCTATGTTCTGATGAGGACATCTGCCTGGGAGAGCTTGCATCATACCAGGATGACTGCAGGACTCCCCCCTGATGCACAATGCCTTTGCTCAAAGCAAGTAGGTTCAACCCGACTGCTCCTTGTGATCTTGACAGCATTGGTCTGCTGCATTGCTTAAAGTAATATTTCATTTTGTCCATACACATTTTTAAAGGGCCCATCAGGCTGATAGTCTGGGTGTCCTGCTATAATTCATCCACTGGCCTTTGGGCAGAGCAAACTTTATAACAACATCAGAGACAGGTCAAGTGGAAGTCCAGCTGGGCAGTTGTCCATGGTACTAACCTATGAAGGGCACTGAGTGATCTATGGGGCATTAAAACATCTCTGGAAATGTTTCTAACTGGCAACAAACAAATAAACAAACTTGCATTTCTTAAAATTCCCCTAAAGGAGATATGCATTTTATCTGATTGGACTTTTTAATCCACTTTTAGACTCTTTCTCCCCACTATGCCCCAAGCCAAAAAACCGTTCCTTGTATCTGTTTGGAAACAAACAGAAAACCAAATCCAAACAGTGAAGCAAATATGTTGGCTCATGTAATTTAAAAAGCAAGGATCTTGGTTAACTTCAGGCTGGTCTTGATCTGCAGCCCAATTATGTCATCAGTGTTCCTGCCTTCTTTGTTTCTGGCTTCGTGGTTTTAGGATGGCTCCCAACGGCAAGCCCAGGAAGAGAGAGAAAATGTCTCTTTCCTCAACACTATACCTTGAAGATCACCAGTATTTATTGGCCAGGCTTGAAATTCCTTTGAAAATAACATTTTCTTAGAAATTCAGCAATTTCCTCTCTCTGCCATTCATATGATCACTAATGCATAACCTAAGGATTTTGAAATGAATGTGGGCCTGGAGGCATGGGTGTTTGGCCAAAATAATTTGCTATTATAGATAATTCCCACCTTTTTGCTTTCTCAGGGACCAACCTTAGTTTGTGAAGGAGAATTAAGCTTTTCCAACCTTGAAAGCCTTCAGATTACTGGATCCCCAGATGCTATGGATGACCAGCTCCATAGAAAAGTAGCTCTTAGTGAAGCCACAAAGTAGAAATCTCTTTTCCAAAGTGGTAGAACTACCTGTTGGTCTGTTTAAGTTCCAAAGGAAGCACGAAAGAGTAAACACTTTATTTTAACTCATGTCCTATTCACTAATATTTTGGTATGGGACAAGGCCTTTTCTTTGAGCATGGGTCTTTTTCACATAAACTTTCGCAAAAATGCATCAAAGTAAGATTTCTAGTTTCACTTTCTTTTTTTAATTGGAGTGAGAATTTAAAGCCCGTTGTGAAATACATGACAGTAGAGTCTTTTAACATTTACATAATTTCTCTCCAATTTCTACAGTTCAAGAGCAATTTTTAAGCAACTGAAGTTTATCAAGTCTTTCAAGAGCATTTACTTCAGCTTTCATAGAAAAAAACTTCCTATTTTTATAATCATAGTTCATTGGTTTCTGTAATATTGAATTAAATTATATAATTACAATAAACATAATCGGTATAGATAAGTTTGGAAACAAAGACAAAGTAGCTAGTCATAAAACTCAGTTTGTGGGAACAGATGTACTTGGTGGGTTAAAGGTAGTACCCATAGCCAAGAACATTCTGAGGACCACGGGATGTAGTCAGGATATTTTATAGAAACATGGAGCACATCAAGTGGCCAAGCAAGTCAGTTCAACAGAGATTGGTTAAGAAAGTAACTATTAAATTAGGTTCCTTTCTGTTTTCAGAAGAGGCACTTGCAGTCTAAACTTGTATTGCTTGCTTAAGACCTAAATCAAAGACAAAAGATATGTTCAAAATCTCCAAATCCAATTTTTTTCCCTCTTTCAGATGTCTTAATGCTATTGCCCTGGTAGAAATGTGGTCAGAATTCCAAAGTATGATAGAAAAGATTTTAAGCAGCTTTCTGTTGCAACATACAAAGGTCACCAACTTCCCCGCTGGGGTAGATAAAATCATTCTCATTACCTTCCAGCCTACCTTACTAGTTCAGACAAGTACACATTTTAGGACCTATTATTTGTAACATACCATTTTCTAATAGCAAATTCCCTATGATTATGCTTCTTTTGATTGCAATTGATATAAAAGTTCATTCTTTCTCAGTGCTAAAGACCTACACAAACTGGCTTAATCAATAAAATGTTTTAACTTGTGTAAAAACTCCAGAGGAGAGCAAATTTCAAAGCTCAGGGATCCAATGTTTGTTTGTGTAGATTTTGTCCTGCAAAGAGGTGCCTGGGCAAGAGGTCAAGTGGGAATTTAATCTAGGTTTGGGGCGGCATCCATCCCAGAAAACAGGGTACCATTTTAATTACATCAAGGAGCCTCTAATTAATTACAAAACCATGCTCCTGCAAGTTGATTTGCTCAGTTAATCCATTCCAAAATGACTTATGCTAACAGTGGGAGCCTTGAGCTCAGCAATGTCAGTCAAGAATCAGTTTATTTTCACCTATCTCTTCTGCTTTTCCTTATGTCAGCTATATCCTTAGGGAATGACATCCATAGACTGGCCCCACTCATGTTCACCAGAGGGATGGCAGCATCAACCAAGTCTTCCTTTTTCTTGTCCAGTAGGAGACTGAGGTCCCCAATTACTGAACAGGCTAACCTCACATTAAGTCAACCTGGGTCATGTGCCCATCACTAAACTAATCAGTGGCAGAGGGACTAGAAATATACTGATTAGCTAAAGTCGGGTTTACATCTGCCATTTTTCTATTTGTTTTCTTTCACTGTCTTTCTTTGTTTCTCTGTTCTTCAGTGCTGCCTTCTTTTGTGCTAAATAAATATTTTCTAGCCATTTTATTTCCTTGTTGCTTATTTTAGTATATTTTTCTACTTATTTTCTTCTTAATTGCCCTAGGATTTACAATTAACATTTAATTTAAAATGATATAGCTTAGATTAATATGAATTTAATTTCAATAATATCTTAAAAACTTGTTCTAATATACTTCTGTGATCTTCCTCTTTGTTTATACCATTATAATTATATAAAGTATATTTTTATGCATGATAAACCCATTAACACAGTTTTACTATTGCATTATGTGGTTTTCCTTTCTTCCTTCTTTCCTTCCTTCCTTCCTTCCTTCCTTCCTTCCTTCCTCTCTCTCTTTCTTTCTTTCTTTAGATAAACATAGATTCCCAAGCAGTTGTAAGAAATAATAATAGAGGTCTTATGTGCCTATTACCCAGCTTTTCCCAGCTGTTCCTAGCTTTTCTCATGTATCTGTTACCCAGTTTTTTCCCACTACCCACCTTCAAAACCATAGTATAATATCACAATCAAGATATTGACATTGGTAGTATCAAGATACAGAACACTCCATCTCCATGAAGATCCTTCTTATTGTCCATGAATAGACACATGCACTTCCCTCCAACTTCTATCTTCCCCTCAACCTCTGGCAATCATTAATTTGTTCCATTTATACAATTTTGTTATTTCAATAATTTTATATAAATAGAATCTTACATTATGTAACCATTTAGAGTGGCTTGTTTCACTCAGCAGAAGTCTCTGGAGATTCAACCAGACTATAGTGTGTATTGACAGCTTATTCCTCTTTAATGCTGCTGAGTAGTATCCTATGTTATAGATGCACTTCAGTTTATTTAACTATGTACCCATTTAAGGACATTAGGATTGCCTCTAGCTTTTGGATATTACAAGCAAAACTTCTATAAACCGTCATATGTAAGTTTTTCTGTGGACATAACTATTTTTTTCTGAGATAAATGACCAAGAATGCAGTTTCTCAGTTGTATGAAACTTGCATGTTTACTTTGAAAACTGCCAAACTGTTTTCCAGAATAATTTTGCCATTATGTATGGTAATTCATTTTCTCTGCATCCATACCAGTGTTTTGTGATTGTATTAGTTTGTTTGGGCTGCTGTAACAAAAATAACCATGGGCCCTCCCTCTGGCTTGCAGACAGCTATCCTCTCACTGTATCCTCACATGGTGGAGCAAGAACAATCTCTTTCTCTTCCTCTTCTTATAAAAACACTAATATTATTATAAGAGTCTCATCTTCATGATTCATCTAACTCTAATTACTCTCCAAAGACCATTGGACTGGGGGTCAGGACTTCAACATATGAATTTAGGCGGACACAGTTCATGAAGTCCATAGCTTTCTGCACCTGGCCCCTCAAACTTTACGCCCCTCTCACAAACAAAATTTCATCCCAACATCCCCAAAGATCTTAACTCATTCCACCAACAACTCTAAAATTACAAAATCTACCAAAATATCTAAAGCAGATATTGGTGATACTCAAGGTACAAATCATCCTGGGGGCAAAATTTCTCTCCAACAGTGAACCTGTGAAATCAGACAAGTATGTGCTTCAAAACATAATGGTAGGACAGTATAAAATAAATGTTTCCATTCCAAAGGAAATAAATCAGAAGAAAGAAAGAGATGGTGAGTCCCAAGCAAGTCCCAAACGTAGCAATGCAAACTCTGTCTTGAAGGTGTGAGAATAATCCTCTTTTCCTTTATGTCATGTTCTGGACCTACTGGATTGGTGGTCATGTAGTTGGGATTATACAGTATGTAGTCTTTTCAGACTGACTGCTTTCACTTAATAGTATGTATTTAAGGTTCTTCCATGGTGTGGTCTCAATGTTTATATCCCCTCCCAATTCTAGTGTTGAAATCTAACCCCCACAGTGATTATATTAGTAGACAGGGATTTAAACAGGTGATTAGGACATTAGGGCTTCAACCTTTATGAATAGAATCAGTACCCTTACAAAAGAGATTTCAAAGAACTCATTTATGACTTCTTCCAGGTGAAGTTACAGAAAAAGATAGTTGTCTAGAAAGGAGGCCTTCACCAGATACCAAACCTGCCAGTGCTTTGATCTTGGACATCCCAGCCTCTGGAGCCATGAGAAGTAAATTTCTGTTATTTATAAGCAGCCCAGTTTATGGTAATTTTTATAGTTGCCCAAATAGACTAAGACACTCTATGTCTTTTCATGGCTTGATAGTTCATTCTTTCTCAGTGCTAAGGAATATCCCATTTTCTGCATGTACCATAGTTTATTCATTACTGAAGGATATCTTGGTTACTTCCAAGTTGTGGCAATAATGACTAAAGCTGCTATAGCAATCGGTCTTTCACATGAAGTGTAATGTTGGCTAGTTTTCTGTATACTCTTTATCACATGAAAAGAGTTCCCCTCTTTTCATTTTTTCTGAGAGTTTTTAAAAAGTTATAAATTCGTGTGAGATTTTATCAAATACTCTTTCTGCATCAATTGATACGATCACGTTATTTTTCTGTTACAGCCTGTTAATGTGGCGGACACATTGATTTATTTCTTTTTAATATTAAACCAATCTTGCTTCTTGGAAATAAACCTCACTTGTTCATGTGTATATTCTTTTTGTATGTTACTGAATTCTATGTGCTAATATTTTATCAAAATTTGTGTCTATATTTATAAGGAATATTGGTCTACAGTATTCATTTAAAAAAAAAACTATCTTCAGTTTTGGTGTCAGGAGGATAGCAGCTTAATAAAATAAATTGATAAGAGTTCCCTCCCTTCTGTTTTTTGCAAGACATTGTGTGGAATTCATTTTAATGTTTTATAGTATTCTCCAGTGAAATGGTCTGGATATGGAGATTTCTTTCCTGGGAGTTTTTATATTTGAATTCAATTTCCTTAATAGTATAGGGCTCCTCTTTCCATTTGGTAAATCATAAGAGTTGTGTTCCTTTTTATTTTTTAAATAATTAGTCCATTTCATCTAAGTTGCCAAATGTATGTGTTTAGAGTTATCTGGAATGTTCCCTTATTATCTTGTAAAACCAGCAGGGTTTGTAGTAATAGTCCAGTATTTCCTTCTGCATGTTGGTAATTTGTGTCTTCACTCTTTTTATCTTTGTCAGTCTTGTTAGAGGTTCGTAAATTTTGTTGATTTTTTTTTTAAAAAGTACCAGCTCTTTCTATCATTGATTTTTTGTTCTTTTTTCTGTTTTTAATTTCATTGATTTCTGCTCTTAATTGTATTAGTTCCTTACTTGTGCCTGATTTGGGATTATTTTGCTCTTCTTTTTCTAGTTCTTAAAGTGAGAATTTAGATTATTAATTTGAAATTTTTCCTTTTTTTCTACTGTATGCATTAAGTGCTATATATTTCCCTCTCTGTACTGTCTTTAGTTGCACTCCACATATTTTGTTAGCTGCATTTTCATCCAGTTTAATATACTTTTTAAGAAATTGAAGAAGACACCAAAATTTGAAATATGTTCATGGATTGGAAGAATCAATATTGTTAAAAGGTCCTTACTACCCAAAGCAATCTACACATTCAATGCAATCTCTATCAAAATACCAATCACGTTCTTCACAGAAACAGAAAACATAATCATAAAATTTATATGGAATGACAAAAGATCCAGCCTAGCCAAAGCTATCCTGAGCAAAAAGAACAAAACTAGAAGAATCACATTACTCAACTTCAAATGATAGTACAGCAGTAGTAACAAAAACAGCACGGTTTAAAACAAACACATACACCAATGGAACAGAATAGAGAACCCAAAATAAATCCACACATCCACAGTGAATTCATTTTCAACAAAGGTGCCAAGAACACACACTGGGGAAAGGACTGTCTTTTCAATAAATGGTTCTGGAAAAACTGGATATCCATATACAGAAAAATGAAACTAGAACTCTTGTCTCTAACCATATACAAAAATCAAATCAAAATGGATTGAAGACTTAAATCTAAGACCTGAAACTATGAAACTATTAAAAGAAAACATTGGGGAAACATTTTAGTACATTCTCTGGGCAAAGATTTCTTTCATACCTCAAAAGCACAGGCAACCAATGCAAAAATGGACAAATAAGATCATATCAAGCTAAAAATCTTCTGTGCAGCAAAGAAAACAATCAGCAAAATGAAGAGACAACCCATTTAATAGGAGAAAATATTTGCAAACTTCCCATCTGATGAGAAATTGATAACCAGAATATATAAGAAGCTCAAACAACTCAACAGGAAAAAATCCAATAATCAGATTTTAAAATAAGCAAAACAATTAGATATGACAGAGGTGACATTACAGCTGATGCCATAGAAATACAAAGATCCTCAGAAACTATTATCAACACCTCCATATACACAAGCTGAAAAAATCTAGAGGAAATGGATAAATTCCTGAAAAAGCACAGTCTCCCAACATTGAATCAGAAAGAAACTGAAAACCTGAACAAACCAATATTGCATTCCAAAATTGAATCAGTAATTAAAAAAAAAACCTTATCAACCCAAAAAAGAGTGCCCTAGACCACGTGGATTCACAGCAGAAATCTAACAGACATGCTGGTACCAATTCTACTGAAACTATTCCAAAAAAACAACGGAGAATCCCTGACACCAAACCTGGCAAAGACAACAAAAAAAGAAAATTACAGGTCAGTATCCCTGATGAACATAAATGCAAAAATACTCAACAAAATACTAGCAAGGTGAATCCAATCACGCATCAAAAAATTAATTCACTGATCATCAGAGAAATGCAAATCAAAACCACAATGAGATACCATCTCACACCAGTCAGAATGGCTATTAGTAAAAAGTCAAACATTAGAAGCAGCAGAAGAAAGGGAACACTTATACACTGTTGGTGGGAATGTAAATTAGCTCAGACACTGTGGAAAGCAGTTTGGGGATTTCTTAGAGAACTCAGAACTATCAGTTAATTCAGCAATCCCATTACTGGATATATACTCAAGAGGCAAATAAATCATTCTACAAAAATGACGCATACATTTGTATGTTCACTGCAGCACTATTCACAATAACAAAGGCATGGAATCAATCTAGGTGCCCATCAATGGTGGACTGGTTAAGAAAATGGGGTACATATACACCATGAAATACTATGCAACCATAAAAAAGAATGAGATCATGTCCTTTGCATCAACATGAATGGGATGCAGCTGGAGGCCATTATCCTAAGAGAATTAACACGAGAATTAACACAAGAATGGAAAATCAAATACTGTGTGTTCTCTCTTATAAGTGGGAGCTAAGCATTGGGCACACAAGAACATAAAGATGAGAACAATAGACACTCTGGACTACCAGAAGCAGGAGAGAGAAAGGGCACCATGAGCTAAAAAACTGCCTACTGGCTACTATGCTCACTACTTGGGTGATAGGTGATAGGTTCATTCATAACCCAAACCTCAGCCTCATGCAATAAACCCATGTAACAAACCTGCACATGTACCCTCAAATCTAAAAGTTGAAAAAATTTTAAAAACTTACATAATATAGTTAAACTTGAAAAATTATTTTTGTACACATAAGGTATTAGAACAGCAATTACAAGTGTAGAATTTGTAATAACTCTCATTTTTAAGTAAAAATAAAACTTCTGTTCTCTAATAGTCACTGTCGCCTTTTTCTGATACCAGGTCTTGTGGATTCTATTCTCTTGTTTCTGAGTTGCTAGCTTCTTCAGTTCCAAGTCTGGGATATATGAGGCAAAAAGAAAATTTAGGGCTCTCACCACTGTGCCATTTCTAAAGTCCTAAGGTCCCTGGCCAGTCTGTCTTCTTTCCAACTTTTAGAGTCCTGTAATGTTTGTTATGTATGTGACATCTAAGGTTTTTAGTTGTACTTAGAGGATCAGGGTAAAATATATCTCCATGTTTCAAGAAGCAGAAGTCACCACAATTTTCGTTTAAATTGGATAGGAGAAAAAAAAGAGTTACAAACAAAAATCTATTTACAGCATTTTAAATATTTCCTTATGCAATTACTTTTATCAGTGCTCTTTTATTTTTTCATGTGGATTCAAGTTATTGTTTAGTGTACTTTAATTTCAGTCTGAAGGATTTCTGTTTGCATTTCTTGTAGGGCAGTTCTGCTAATATAAAATTATCTCCAGTTTTGTTTATCTAGGAATACCTTGGTTCCTTCTTTTTTTTTTTTTTTTTTTTTTTTTAGCACATTAACTAAGTTACTCTGCTGCTTTCTGGCCTCCATGATTTCTAAGTGAGCTGTGAATTGTATTGAGGCTTCCTCTTTATATAATGAGTCTTTTGCCTCTTCTAACTTTCCAGATTCTGTTTTTAATTTTACAATTTGATTATAATTTGTCTAGATGTGGATCTCTGAGTTTATCTTACTGGAAATTTGCTGAGCTTTTTAGATGTGCACATGAATGTTTTCTATCAAATTTGGAACTTTTTTCTGTTCCTTTCTGTTTATCCTCTCATTAATGGACTTTAATTGACACAGTTATGCACGTGTTACTATTCCACAGGTCTCTGAAGCTCTTTTTCTTTTACTTCATACTTTTTAAAAAATCTAGCCCTCAGACTGGAAAATCTCAGGTGACCTTCAACTTTGCCTGTTCCTTCTTTTGATAGCTCAAACCTGCTCATGAGATCCTGTAATAAACTTTTCATTTCAGTTATTGTACATTTTGATACTTTCAGAATTTCTATTGGGTTATCCCTTATACTTTTTATGTCTTTATTGATATTCTCTACCTCATAAGATGTTGTTCTGACACTTTACTACTTTTAGATATAGTGTTCTTTAGTTCTTTGAACTTATTTAAAATAGTTGACTTAAAGTTTTTATCTAGTAAATCCAATGTGTAGGCTTTCTTAGGTACAGTTTCTACTGTGTGCTTTGTGTGTGTGTCTGCCTCTGTGTGTGTGTGTGTGTGTGTTTTTGTAGAGGGGAGCATATTTTCCTGTTTCTTTTCGTATCTGGTAATTTGTTCATGAAAGCTAGATAGTTAAAATAACACGATGTGGAAACTGAGAAAATCAGATGACCTGCCCCCTCCCCAGTTTCCAGCGTTGTTGGAATTCATTGCGTTATTGCTGCTTACTTGTTTAATGACTTGCCTGGACTAATTTTGTAAAATCTGTATCTTTCTTGTGCTTAGCAACTGAAGTCTCTGCTCAGTTAGCTTAGTGGTCAGCTAATGATTGGGCAGAAATTCCTTAAATGCCTTGAACCAATAAGCTTCCCACCCTTTACTGAGGTTTTTCTGTTTGTTTGTTTGGTGTGTTGAGTTATGCCTTCAATGCTCTGGCATGCAAATTTTAATTCTGACTTAGCCTTGGCTTTCTTGTTGTGCAGAGTCTTAAGTTCAGCTGGAAGTGGGAGATTAGGTCACTCCTTCTCAGTTCTTTCCCAAGCATGTGCACAGCTCTGCATATGAGGATGGCATTCTAGATTTTTGAGAATATCAGAGCTCCTGAAA
Source organism: Sapajus apella (assembly GCF_009761245.1). Classification (NCBI taxonomy): domain Eukaryota; kingdom Metazoa; phylum Chordata; class Mammalia; order Primates; family Cebidae; genus Sapajus; species Sapajus apella. Next base: position 1,123,621 of record NW_022436993.1, on the reverse strand, counting down.
GCCCCATGTTAACATCTGATTTTCCAGTTTTTCTTTTTATATTTTCAGGTCAGCCTCTTCTTATCCCAAATGGTATTGCTGCCTCAGACAACTGTAGTGTTGAACAATTTCCACTGATTGTTCTACAATGTCATGGGAATATGGCCATTCATATTAAGTCAGTTCTGAATAGGTTAAATAAAGACAAGATCCACAGATGAAACTGTTCAGGGAGCTGCCAGGCAGGTCAAATGGTGACAGTTACCTTGGGAGCTCTCAGCCCATTTTGCCCCTTCCTGTGGCTGGTAGGCTGCTGGTTTTCAATGCAATTGTGGGGCTGTTGTTTTTCAAGTTCCCACATGATTACGGTGGAGTTGTTATTACAGAGGTGGGAGAGGACAGTGGAAATAGTGCAAATCGTAAACCTTGCTACTTTACCTAGAATCAGCTGCTTTTTCTGAATAAATGCTCTTTAGTTTGTTGCGAGTTGTAGAGTTGTAATAAAGTTGATTTTAATCACTTTTGCCAGTGTCTCATTGTGGGTTTAAGAGGTCCTTATTCTACCATTCCATAATGCTCCCAATGCGATTTTTAGTACTTGTTTATTATATGCATGCTTTAAATGAGTCATTCTCCACGCCTGCCTTGGTAGTTGAACTCTCCTCCTACCTCAGAAGAAATTGAAGGGGAATCTCCTTTCTCTAGCTTACAAATTCTTCAAATTCTCCTTACTATTATACAAGAGATGTCTTTACTCCCAAATCAAACTCATCACTTATCTGCTAAACCTTCCAGTGATTTCCCATCTCACTCAGAGTAAAATCCAGAGCCCTTGCCATCTAAGAGGCCTTCCAAAATCTGCCTCCCACTACCTCTCTGATCACAGTTTTCACCACTTTCATCTTGTTCATTGTCTTAGTCCATTTTCTGTTGCTTATAACAGAATACCTAAACTAGTTCATGCGTAAGAAACAAAATTTGGTTTTTACAGTTCTAGAGGCTGAAAAGTCTAAGGTTGAGGAGACATATCTGGTGAAAGCCTTTTTTCTTGTGGGGACTCTCTGCAGAGTCCTACGGTACCACAGGGAATTATATGTTCCCCTTCTTATAAGTCCACAAGTCTGGTGTTCATGATAACCCATTAATCCATTAACACATTAATTCATTAATTAACAAATCAATTAATCCATGCATGAGGGGTCTGCCTTTCAAAGGCCCCATCTCTTAAAGGTCCCACCTCTCCATAATGCCACAGTGGGGATTAAGATTCTTGGAGTCTTGGAGGCTACAAATATTCCAACCATAGCACTCATACTTATTCTAGCTATGTTGGTCTTTTGCTATTTCTTGATCAATGATATATGCTCCTCCCTCAGGGTCTTTGCATTTGCTGTTTTCTCTGCATGACACACTTTACCCACAAAGTCACATGGCTTACTCCCTCACTTCCTTCATGGCTTGGCTCAAACATCTTTCATCAGAAAAGTATTCCTCAAGAATTAATAATTTAATTATTTTTCACCTTATCAGTGTCTCTCTTAAATATCTCCTTTTTCTCTGCTGTATCTTCCACTTCTCTCTAATGAGTCTTTGCCCCGACTATTTTTGAATGCTTAAGTCTTTCTTCTTAAAATAAACTCTTTTATCCCCATTTTCCTGTCTAGTTTACCTTTCTCTCTCTCCTTTACTTCAGAGCTTAATTTTTTGAAAGGCTTACACTTAATTCCTGAGAGGTTTAATGCTTACAGCTTTTACCTTCTCAGTTTCCACTTACTTCTTAACCCTCTATAACCTTACATTTCTTGCTCAGCACCTCATTTAACCTCTCAGGATCACTAACAAGCTTCTTGCTGCCAGATGCAATAAATGGTTTTAAAATTGGACCTTTTACCAGCATTTGTCATTGTTGGCCACCTCATCCTTTAAACATTCACTTTGGGAGCTTGAATGATGCTATGCTCTTCTGGTTCTCCTATGCTTCTTGCTTATATCCCCATGTTTTCTTTGCCATACTTTATCTTCTGTCTGTCCGTTAAATTCAGGCAACTCTCAGAATTCCATCCGGGGCTTACTTTTCTTCTCATTTCACACACTATCTGGGTGATTCTCTATCCTTAGATTTCCATTTTCATGGTGATGACTCCCACATGTACAACTCCACAGAGGTGTAGATCTTGTTATTTCTCCAGAGCTTCAGAACCATAAATCCAAGTGTCACCTGGTTCCTACATAGACCCCCCTCAAACTTAACCATATTTAAACTTTAACTCATTTCTCCCTACCTACTTTAACCTGTTTGACTACCATCCAGATAATACCTGCCTTCCCCCCAACCGCTTACACCTCCAAACATCACGATCTGTTGATTCTAGCCAAGATTCTCCAGCATCTATTGACTTTGCTCCATTTCCATGACCACCACCCTAGTTTAGACCACCATCATTTCTCATCAACATTATTTCTTTTCTCTTCATTTTAAAAGAGCATGTTAACCTCCATCAAGTTTATGAAGCCCAGCAGAATATGACCCTTGCTTATTTTTTCAGTTCCATCTTGTGCTGCAAAACACAAAATTCCATAAAATCTGTGATCCAGTCATGCTGTGAGAAAAAGTCCAGCTTCTCGTTCCTGAATCTGCAACAAGTTGTCCTTCCCCTCTGGTTACCTCTGCTGACTGTATTCAGATCTTGAGTCAGACTATGTCCAGGAAGACTTTTTTACTCCACATCTGCATTATGTGTCGTGTTGTTATACAAAGATCGCTGTGAAATGACCTTAATTGGGGTGGAGAAATGGTTATTAGTAGAACTAAAAATCTAATGGGAGCAGATTTAAAAAAAAACCCCAATGGAAGGAATCCAAACCCTACTCCTTAAAATAAAATGTTATCAGCATCTATTCAGATGGACTGGGTTAGTTATGCCTAAGGTTCATTGGCAGAAAATGGAAAAGAGGTTTCAGATTTATGATCAATGTAAAAAAGAAAAATTAAAAGGATCAGTAAAGGGTCCAGGGCCCCACTCAAAGGGCAAAAGGAGCCTATCAGAGAACTAATTAGGAACTAATTAGGAACTAATTAGTCATTCCAGGCAATTGACTTTTGATTTGAAAATCTAGGGCACAAAAACCTCCTAGATGTCCCCAAGGAGCTGGACCTCCACCATCCCAATAATCAAAATTAAAACACAGGTTCCATGTCCAGATTTGTGCTCATTACTAGACCCAATAGCCAAACTCAGGTCTTGCACATGGAATGGTTACCCGTGCATGCCCAGCTCTCCCCTTCTATCCACACCTTCATGCTCCTGTTGTGTGCCTGACTAGAAAATTCTGCCTTAGTCAGAAATGGACCCGAACCTTATGGAAGTGTCTCTGGCTACCAGTCTGCTAGGAGCTGTCTTGCCATCATTTAGCATCCAGTGGTGATGATTTCACTATGGAGATACTGGTAACTTGGATTTTGTTTGAAAATTAGGAATTAAATATTATTATGAGGATAGAAGAAAATCTATTCAAATATGAGTAAAAAATATGGAGTTAAATTTGTATTAGTTCATCGTGTGTGTGTGTGTGTGTGTAGAAGGGAGGGCTTGAAAATGCACATAGATAAGACATAAACTTCTGGAAGTCATTCAGCCAATGAATATATTTTATTTTAGACTGTTACATAAACTTAAAATATGAGGTTGGTGAAATATAAGAAGACGAGAATAGTATATATCATGTATAGGAATGTCAACATTTATAATCTAAACAGGAGACTTTTTAACCTGACTTAAAAGCAGAAATCCACACATCTGGAGTTCAACAACAACAAGAATCTTTTCTTCCTTGTGCTGCCAGCAAGCAGCTTGGAAGAAATCTTCAAAAACTACAGCCGTGAAGTAAGCCACTGTCATGTCATTTGAGTCAGAGAACTGTGCTTTGTGCTTTGGCACTTCTCATTGACTTCTTTCTTGTTTTAGTTCTAACATTTTTAATTTCCATAGGTTTTTGGAGAACAGGTGGTGTTTGGTTACATGAGTAAGTTCGTTGGTGATGATTTGTAGGATTTTGGTGCACCCATCACCTGAGCGGTATACACTGAACCCAGTTTGTAGTCTTTTATCCCTCACCCTCTTCTCACACTTCTCCCTGAGTCCCCAAAGTCCATTGTGTCATTCTTATGCCTTTGCATCTTCATAGCCTAGCTCCTACTTATGAGTGAGAACATAAAATGTTTGATTTTCAATTCCTGAGTACTTTACTTAGAATAACAGTCTCCAATTCCATCCAAGTTGTATTCTTTTTTTTTTTGAGATGGCGTCTTGCTCTGTTGCCCAGGCTGGAGTGCAGTGGCATAATCTCGGCTCACTGCAACCTTTGCTTCACGGGTTCAAGTGATTCTCCTGCGTCAGCCTCCTGAGTAGCTAGAATTACAGGCACATGCCACTACCACCCAGATAACTTTTGTATTTTTAGTAGATATGGGGTTTCATCATATTGGCCAGGCTTGTCTTGAACTGCTGACCCTGTGATCTGCCCACCTTGACCTCCCAAGGTGTTGGGATTACAGGCGTGAGCCACCATTTCTTTATCCACTCTTTGTTCGGCATTTAGGCTGGTTCCATGTTTTGCAATTGCAAATTGTGCTGCTATAAATATGCATGTGCAAGTGTCTTTTTCATATAATGGCTTTTCTCTGGGTAGCTACTCAGTCATAGGATTGCTAGAAATCTACTTCAAAAGTAGATCTAGTCCTGAATTCTGACTCTAGCAGTCCCACCTCCAATCTGAAAGTAATTGCTCCTTTAGCACTTGAAGTAACTTTCAGAGAGGATACTTTAGGTGTTCTAAGTTCTCGTACTTTGGCCAGAACTAGCTCACGGCTAGGCAGACACCACACTCACTCCCCTTGCCCAGTTTTCAAGGCAGAACAACATGTCCCACACAGCTACCTGGTTCAGCAGGCTGAGCCACCCTCCAGGCCTCTGGTTCTCCTGCTTCCCTGGCCAGCCGCATTAAGTGGCCAGGTGTGTTATCAACTTCCTCAGGTTACCATTGTGCACTAAATTTAGGCTTTGTTTGCTTCTCAAAAGCCTTTGGCCTGTTTGAGTATAATACTGGGTCCCTCCAGATTAGCTATACTGCATTAGGACTGTGCTCTAGCCCATTCCTGGGAGCTGCCAGGGAGAGCACCGCGTGTGGCTGTTGACTGGAGAAAACACTCATCCAGGTAGAGGATAACATGCCAGACCATCGCTTACAGCTGTGATGTGGATGCCAAGCTCCTCAGGTGAGGTCGATGAGTATGGCATCGCAGACCTAAGCCACCAGGGAGTTTCTAGAAGCTGTTTAGTTACTATCCTTTTAGAGAAATTCCTGACAGCCCAGTTCCTAAAGATGATCTATATCCCAGGGTAGTGCCTAAGGAATTTGAGCTACACCCATTGGAGAAAACCCTAGTTTTCAAGGTTGATACTGGAACTACCATCTGGTGTTCCAGTTCAACTCACACTGAGGAATCTGAGGAATCTCCACACTGTTCATTGACCTTTCTAATAGCCTCAGCAGGCCTTTCATTCTGTATGGAAGAACTGATGCTTCCATAGTCTCCTTTCACAGGACAAGACAAATATATACCCAGAGACGGCCTCTGGAGAGCAGAGACTAGACGTAGCAGGCATTTCCCCTTCTTGGATAGCTGTATCCCAACCTCCTCTAGGTACGTGCTTCCCACAGTCAGCTCCCAGAACTGGAAGCCTCAGCCTCAACTGGGAACTTATTGGAAAGTCTCACACTGTCGCCCAGGCTGGTATGCAGTGGTGGGATCTCAGCTTACTGCATCATACACATCCCGGGTTTAAGCAATTCTCCTGCCTCAGCCTTCCAAGTAGCTGGGAGTGCAGGTGCCTGCCACATGCCCAGCTAATTTTTTGTATTTTTAGTAGAGACAAGGTGTCACTATGTTGGCCAGGCTGGTCTCAAACTTCTGACCTTGTGGTCCACCCGCCTTGGCCTCCCAAAATGCTGGGATTAAAGGCATGAGCCACTGCTTCCAGCCAATGAGGATATTTTTAAACCTCTAAATGAACTCTGAGAACTCACTTGAAGCGGAAAATTCTGCCTTCTAATTTATGAAGAAAATTAAAGTCACTTGAATGCCCTTATCAATACCCTCCTTCCCCTCCTCCACCCTCAGATGCAGAGGCGGCTCTCCTGTGCCCGCAACCTTCCACCTTCTCACACCTTACAGTCTCCCTCTCCTTAAAACACTCCATTATCCCCTGCATCCTCAGCCTCTCCCTCTCTACACTCTCCTTGCCTTCAATCTGTAAATATGTTCAAATCTGCTATCCTAAAAATCCTTCCCCTGACACGCAGCTTCCCTGGAGTATGTTCAAACCTTGTGATAAGCGGTGTACATTTTCTGTGTCCATTGCCCCACCTCCCAATAGTCTGACTTCTCCCTTCACCATTTATCTGGAAATGTCTTCATTAGAGTTGCCAGGGGGCACCCATGCTGAATCCAAGGGACGCTATTCATCCTTACTTTCCTAAGTTCTCTGTTATATTTGGCATCATCAGTCATTCCTTTTTTCTCAATGTCTTCTACTCCTGTGGCTTCCGTGGTTCACTCCTTCTTTTCACCCTTCTAGGTTTTCCTTGACTGCCTCCTTTTACCTCTTCTCCTCTTGGTACCTCCTAAAAGTCAGTGCTACCTGGGATCCTGTCTTTAGCATGTTGTTCCTTTCCTCTCACGCCATCTCCACGGATGATATCAACCACGCTCATGCCTCCACAAGGACCCGTGTTCCATGGACCTCAGAATCTGGATACCCATGCCAGATCTACCCCTAAGCTTCAGACTCATATATCCAACTGCCTCCTGGACATGACATTGCTGTTCTATATGCACTTCATGTTCAATATGTCTACAACTGACCTAATAATCTCCCCAACTTCGTCAGCTCTTGCTTTATTTTCTTGTTCAATGGGAAAGGGTATCCAATCACTCATGTTAGAAACTTGTCTCTTTCCTCCTTTCACCTCTCTAATCAAGCATATAGCCTGTAGATTTTGCCTACCAAAGAGTTCTAGACTCTGACTTCTCCTGTCCATCTCCATCACTAGTTTGAATCGTTGTTCCTTTCCCCATGGATTAGGCCTTTCTTTTCCTCTTCAAATTAAGCCCCTTATAAGCCTCCAGAAGGCAAAATATGTAAACATAGCAAAACACAATTGCACCACCTCCTGCTACGTTCAGATTCCTTCATTGTCTCCCCATTGCTAACTACAGTGTTTCTCAAACTATCAACCAGAGAACATCTGCATCAGGCTCACCTAAGAGTTTGTGACAAAGCTGATTTCTTACACCAGTCTTATCCAATCATGGTCTCCAGCTGGTTTCTGGAAACCTGACTTTCCCATACATACCTCGTGATGCACATGTTAAAGTTTTGGGCACTCTGTATACAGCAGAGCCTCCTGATCTTGGTTCTTGCCTCTCCGATCTCTCTTTGATTTGTTTGAGACAAGGGTCCCGTGCTGTTGCTCAGGCCGAAGTGTAGTGGTGCAATCATGACTTACTGCAGCCTCAACCTCCTGGGCTCAAGCAATCATCCCACCTTAGCCTTCTGAGTAGCTAGGACTACAGGTGAGCACCACCTGGCTAATTTATTATTATTATTATTATTATTATTTGGTAGAGATGGGGTCTCACTACATTGCACAGGCTCGTCTCAAGCTCCTAGGCTCAAGTGATCCTGCTGCCTCCACCTTTCAAAGTGTTGGGATTGGTGGCTTAAGCTACTGCATCCAACCTAGTCTCATTTCTCTTCTTACCAGTCCCTGACTTTAGCTCCAGACTTTGATTATCTTAAATGCCTGCATTTCACTACACTAAGTGTGTCTCACTTCCATGACTTTGCTCGTGCCTCTGCATGAAATACCCCCTAGTTCCTGCCTTTCACCCCCACTCTTCCTTTCCCTGGCAAATTCCTATATATCCACTGACAGCTCACATCTCCTCTCTTTCAACAATCCTTAATTTTCTAGCCTCCCACCCCTCTTCTCTCCCACCTCTTACCCCGTTGTTCCATGGGTTAGATCCACTTTGGAGCTTCCACATGCATATCTCCATTATTGCTCTTACCACCCAATACCATTATTCTCAATCTGGGTTCCTATTTCTCCCTTCACAATGTGAGCACCTTGAATCAGGGACTGACTGCTAGTTAGCTCACTAATCCGCACCCCAGGCACGGACTGGATGTATAGCAGGCACTCAGTAAATGTTTCTTCCATAAATGAAGTGTGCACACTTGCTCTACTGATCCCTGTTTGTTAGCTGTTAACAACGATCCTTGTTAGCTGTGTGTTAGCTGAAGTGTGCACACTTGCTTTACCGATACCTGTCAGCTGTTAACAAAGATCCTTGTTAGCTGTGTGTTAGCTGAAGTGTGCACACTTGCTCTACCAATACCTGTTAGCTGTTAACAATGATCCTTGTTAGCTGTGTGTTAGCTGAAGTGTGCACACTTGCTCTACCGATACCTGTTAGCTGTTAACAATGATCCTTGTTAGCTATTTGTTAGCTGAAGTGTGCACACTTGCTCTACCGATACCTGTTTGTTAGCTGTTAACAACGATCCTTGTTAGCTGTGTGTTAGCTGAAGTGTGTATAGTTGCTCTACTGATCCTTGTTAGCTGCGTCTTTGCTACAAAAATGGATAACTATTCAGAGTGCCAACAGGCAAAGACACCAAGATAGAGCCAAATGGTAAGACAGCAAGGGGGACGTGGAAAGTGAGATGTATAGTGGTGATGGTAAGGACAAACAGAAGTGTAAGATGCTCAAAAGGAACATTAAGCTCATTGCACTGGTTGAGGAAAGAGATGATGAGCTTTTGCACAAAGGCAGCAGGAGAGAAGGTGGAGAGGAGGGGATGGAGTTAAGAGGCTTCTCATAGGATTTGGTGGCTGAACGTTTGCAGTGAGTGCTGGTTTTCTACTGCTGTGTAACACGTGACCACAAACCTAGCAGTTCAGAACAACATTCATTTTTAGCTCACAGTTCTGCAGGGCAGAAGTTCAGGCATGGCATGACTCAGTTCCCTGCTCTGGGTCTCAAAAAGATAAAGTCAAGATATGGGCGTGGCTTACTGCTCATTTCATTTGGAGCTCAGGGTTTTCCTGAAAGCTCATGTGGACATTGGCAGAATTCAGTTTCTTGCAGCTGTGGGACTGAGGTCTTAGCATTCTTGCTGAATGCCAGCAGGTGGGAAGATAAGGGGTCTTACCTCCTAGAGGCCACTTTATTCCTTGCATATGACCTCCTCCATCTTCAAAGCCAGTAACAGAGAATCTCCCTAACATCAGCTCCCTTTCATCCTTCCAATTTCTTTCTTTAGGAAAAGCCTGACCTCTTTTAAGGTCTCACCTGATTAGGCCAGGGTAATCTCCCTTTCTTAAGGTCGACAAATTTGGAAACTTAATTGCATATGTAGAATGTCTTCGTAGCAGCATCTAGATTAGTGCCTGGTTGAAAAACTGGGAGAAGGTAATATACATCATGGCAGGAGGATCCCAGAGGTATCTCAGAATTTTACATCGAAGGTGAAAGATAGGTAGTGGGTAGGTTAGACCGTGAGTGTTCCAGCTGGACACATTGGAGGGACAATGGAGCCTTCAGCAAGGCTTGAGAATACAGGAAGTGGAAGAGTTTTGGAGGGAAGGTGAGTTAAAATTTAGATTCGTGAAATGCATAGCTACAGAGAAAAAAAAATCTCAACTGAATAATTTTGGATTATAAGAAGTGCCTCTTGCCAGCCTACTTTATAAGGGCTGAGCTCCAAAAGTATTATTTTCAGGAATATAAAGTTATTGGCGGAAAAAAATAAATTGTTAAAGGGAACTGATCTTTAGGGATTATGAGGCTAAAAGAAGTATACTTTATAAAAATATTTTGCTCAGCTCAGCTATCTAAAAGTTCTTAAGCATACCCTCGAACTCATAATGGGTTGTAAAGTGTGCCTGAAAATTGGGGGTCAGATTTTTATCCCCTAATTTTTAAGAGGTCCCAAGTTTTCATTACAGTTGGTATTTCTACCTCATGGCAGGAAATAGCAGTCGGCTGAATAATGGCCTTGCATATTTCCATCCGCTGAAGACCTCAACGTGAAAAGTTACAAGGTGATTTTCCTTCTTCCTCAAACCTACCCATAAGTCTAAAATACCAAGGTCACACGGCAGCACTTCCAGGGACTACCGATGGTCTTGCACCGTCTAGTTGAATACATTTCCATGATTCCACTCATAATTCCTATGAATTATCCAATCCCAGGTATTGCAGGCAGGAGAGCAGAAATCAATATAATGAAACATTTTCTGCATTCATTTTGCAGGCATGGGGAGGCAAGGAAGACAAAGTTAAGGTCAAATAATTAGATGCAATCTGACCTGAAGCTAATGGAAATATAAACGGGGTGCTGGGGAGCTCCGAGGACAAAGAAGAGGCTCAAGATCCTGCCAGAAAATGGATTACAAAATACTTTTAAAAATATCAGGTTTGGGTTGTCTTGTCTTGTTTTGTTTTGTAGATGTCTGGAAGCCAAGTCTCTACATGTTTTTATTCTTCTTTTTATTTTCAGAATGTTTATCTCATTTTAAAAAACTTTGTGAAGGTAAATTTTAAGTACAAGAAACTTTAGGCCAGGCGTGGTGGTGCACACCTGTAATCCCAGCACTTTGGGAAGCCGAGGCGGGTGGATCACGAGGTCAAGAGATCGAGACCATCCTGGCCAACGTGGTGAAACGCCATCTCTACTAAAAAAAATACAAAAATTAGCTGGGCATGGTGGCGCATGCCTGTAGTCCCAGCTACTCAGGAGGCTGAGGCAGGAGAATTGCTTGAACCTGGGAGGCGGAGGTTGCAGTGAGCCGAGATTGCGCCACTGCACTCCAGCCTGACACCTGGCGACAGAGTGAGACTCTGTCTCAAAAAAAAATAAAAATAAAAATAAAAAAGACCATCCTGGCCAACATGGTGAAACTCTGTCTCTACTAAAAATACAAAAATTAGCCAGGGGTGGAGGCACTCACCTGTAGTCCCAACTACTCAAGAGGCTGATACAGGAGAATTTCTTGAACTCGCGAGGAGGAGGTTGTAGTAAGCGGAGATCTGCCACTACACTCCAGCCTGGGTGAGAGTGAGACTGTCGCAAAAAAAAAAGAGAGCTTCAAGATATTTAAAACCTATCATCGATGATAGACTGGACAAGGAAAATGTGGCACATATACACCATGGAATATTATGCAGCCATCAAAAACAATGAGTTCGTGTCTTTTGTAGGGACATGGATGAAACTGGAAACCATCATTCTCAGCAAACTGACACAAGAGCAGAAAATCAAACACCGCATGTTCTCACTCATAGGCGGGTGTTGAACAATGAGAACACATAGACACAGGGAGGGGAGCACCACACTGAGGTCTGTTGGGAGGAAATAGGGGAGGGACAGCAGAGGGTGGGGAGTTGGGGAGAGATAGCATGGGAGAAATGCCAGATATAGGTGAAGAGGAGGAAGGCAGCAAATCACACTGCCATGTGTGTACCTATGCAACAATCTTGCATGTTCTTCACATGTACCCCCAAACCTAAAATGCAATAAAAAAAATACTACTATAAAAATGTATCATTTGATCAATTTTGACAAGTGCATACACCTGAGAAGTCACTGACAATTAAAATAATGAACATATTCATTATTCCCAAATGTTTACTTGTACCCCTTGGTAATCCCTCTTTTTCTTTCCATCCCCTCCCACATGTCCTGGCAATTACTAATCTACTTTTGGTTATTTTAGGTTGCTTTAAATTTCCCCAAATTTTCTGTAAATGGAACCATAGAGTATGTGCTCTCTCTCTTTTGGTCTGGCTGTTTCCTTCAGCATAATGATTTTGAGATTCATCCATATGATTGCATGTTTCATTAGTGTATTTCTTTTTATTGTGGAGTGCCATTCCATTGTCTGGATAGATCATGATTTGTTTACCGTTTAGCTTGTTGAGAGATATTTAGTTTGTTTCCAGTTTGAGGCAATTAAAAAAAATGCTGATATGAACATTTGTGTACAAGTCTTTATGTAAATGTGTGCTTCCATTTCTCTGGTAAATGTTTAGGAATTAAATGGCTGCATTACATAGTAGTGTATTTAATTTCAGAAACTGCAAAATTGTTTTCCAAAGTGGCTGAACCAGTTTCCTTCCCTACAGCACTTGCCATGATCAGACCTTTTAATTGTAGTCAACCTGACGGGTGAATAATGGTGTCTCATTGTGATTTCAATTTGCATTTCCCTGTTGACTAATGAGGTAATGAGGTCAAACATCTTTCTAAATATGCTTATTGGACAGTTATATATATATATATATATATATGTGTGCGTGTGTGTATATGTGTGTATATATATATATATATACACACACACACATATACAATATGTGTATATGTGTGTGTATATATATATATATATACACACACATATACAATATGTGTATATGTATATATGTGTGTATATGTATATATATGTGTATATATATATATAGGCACACATATATATATATATGTATTCAAATCTTTCACCGATTTGTTTACTGAGCTGTAAGACACCGAAGAAATTTAAGCAAGAGAGTATCATAATCGAATTTATGTTTCAGCAAAATCACTCAAGTAGGAAATATTGAAGATAAACGACACCAGGGCAAAACTGCAGAAGAGGAGCCAATTGGAAGAGGTTGAGAAAGATATCATGAGTTAGTGGCAGCGGGTGAATAAGAGACATCACTAGTACAAAACCAACAGGTACTGGTGGCCATTTTTGCACGTGAAAGTTAATCAAGAGAAAGAAAATCTAGGGGCTGGTTATGGTGCCTCACATCTGCAAACTCAGCACTTTGGGAAGCCAAGGCAGGGAGATTGTCTGGGGCTAGAAGTTTGAGAAAAGCCTGGGCAACAGAGTGAGGCCCTGTCTCTACTATGTATATCTATCTGTCTACTACCAATCAATCAATCAATCCATCCATCTATCTATCTATCTTCTATGTAGATAGATATATCTATGAAAAAATTTATCTACACAGATAGAAGATATATCTACATAGTAAATATATATACATATTATTTTTAATTTTTCTTGAACTCTAGATCCTCATTTCCAAGTGAATCAGATTTCTTAATTTTTTTAGAAACAGGGTCTTGCTCTGTCACCCAGGCTGGAGTGCAGTGTCACAATCACAACTCACTGCAGCCTTAAACCTCTGGGCTCAAGCCATCCTCTTGCCTCAACCTCTTCCACCATGAGCAAAGCTCCCTGAAGCCCTCACCAGAAGTAGATGCTGGCACCATGCTTCTTGTACAGCCTGCAGAACCTCTTTTCTTTATATTATAAATTACCCAGTGTCGGGTATTTCTTTATAGCCATGCAAAACACAATGCTAAATAAAAACAAATTCAAATAACAGAAAAGTACATATTCATCAGCAGCTCCACACTCCCAGGTATATATACACCATTAGCAGTTGATTTGTATCTTTCCATACTATTTAATATGTATCTTCACACACGAGAATGTAACATCCTTCCATGCCAATATATTCATGCAATTTTTATGTACATTATAATGATGTCTATAATGTACATAATACATATTATATATATATTACAGATAATATACACATTGTATACCTTCTAATAATATATAATTGTATTTTTGATATATTACTTATAAGATTGTATATTGTAGTACAATATATATTATATACCTTTTTGCATTGTATTACAATACAATAATACAATGCAAAAAGAACCACCCCATATTTTAAAACAGTGGTATAGTAGTCAAAACTATATTGTACCATTGTTTATTATTCCCTCACTAACAAGAGATTGATTTAAATTTCTTCCACAATAAATTTTACTGCTATTAACATTGCTACACAAATATGAGTGTACATAGAAGCTATTTGGTTCAGGGGCATGGTATAAGTATTTTAACATTTGATGGAAATGCAAAATTGGCCTCCAAAAATATTTTAGGCATTTCCATTGATTGATTATAATAATACCTAATATCTACTGAACGTTTACCAGATGCCAAACACTGCCCTAAGGGATTTAGGTAGAGTATTTTAATGAGCCCTATTGTATCCATCTTATTATTACTTCTGTTTTATAGATTAGGAAATGAAGGTTCTAGAAGGGTAAGTAGTGTGCATGATGTAACAGCTAGGAAGTGGTATAGCAATGATTTGAATATAAATCCTTCTTATTTAGTATTGTCTTAAGTTTTGCTGATTCTTTCACTGTTTTTGCTTTTATTCCTGCCTTCTTCATTCATGAATTTATTTTCAATGCTGAAGTGCATCACTGAGTCTTTTCTTCCAGGAAGAATATAGGGATGGTAAAAACATCTGAGCTTATTTATTGTTTCTCTTAATGATAGTCTGAATGGTTACAGAACTCCAGGCTTAGACTTATTCTCCCCACACTGTATAATACGGCTTTTGTCATCTACTATCCTATTGCAGATGAGATGTTTGAGGCCTAGCAGATTTTGTATTTCTTTTCAGGTAACATCTCTCTCTCCTCTCTCTTCTCCCTCTGCCCCTCTATGAGTATAGATATATATGATGTGTCAGTGGAGACTCAAATGCCATGAGTTGTATTGCAATTGGTGACATGATGTTCCAAAATTGAGGCAGAGGGAACTCTTAGTAAAGTTCTGAAAAAAAAAAAAAATGAAGTACAATCTCCCTTTGATTTACAAGGTAGTGCATTCCTGGAAAATTCAGTGTATATAATAACCTAGCCAAAATACAGTACCACTCATGTTATTCTTTCCCGAGTTGCTTGAGCCAATGTTTATTTTTATTTTTTTCTTAGAACAGTTTTAAAAGCGACAAATTTTCTTGAGCTCAGTTTTATTCATATTCCATAGGTTCTGATTTCAGTGTTATTTTCTGGATAATCTACAATCTTATTTTGATTTCCTTGATGATCCAAATACTCTAAAGTTTTTATTTCTAGGTCCTTTTTCAGTTTATATTTGCTGTTTGTTCCTAGTTCTATTGGACTAGGGTCATAAAATGTAATTTGAGGTATTTAAATATTTTGGAGTTTAATGAGGCTTTCCTGTGGCCTGCTTTAAAATTTTGTTTTATAAATGCTCGATGAGATGTAATCTCATTTTCAGGACAAAATACTCTTTCCATAGCTATGCTATGGAAACAATTGCTTGTGAGACTAAAATTAAATACAAAGAATCTAAAAGAGAATCCATAAACTGCTTGATATCAGCCTGAAGAATTATGATATTCAGACCCTCTATAACCATTTTTTTCAAGGTCTAAGAGATGTGTTTTACAGATTATCAAATAATGTGGTTTTGTTGATTATGTCTCTCATGTTTTGTTTTAGGCCTTCAATGCTCTTTCTGTAGTGGCTCATAGCATTAATTACTAAAGAACAACTTTTTGACCCAATTAATAAGCATCGACTTTAACTGTGGTGTTATTATTTTTGTGTTCTCTGCTTTCTGTTTGCATCTGCCTGGCATATTGTAGCTAATCCTCTCACTTGAAATCTTTCTCATCTGGAAGCATACAGTTGGTTTCATTTTTCAATGTAGTTGAAATGTTATCTCAATACATGAATTTATGCCATTTAAGTCCCTTGTCAGAGATAGTCTCGCTTCTGTCATCTCATTTTTTAAATTCTCTTTTTGGTTCTTTATATTTAATTACAGTCCCACTGGAAATTGCTTTCTATTTTTCTGTTTTGTTATGTTTTGTTGTTTTTTTTGAGACAGGGTCTCATTCCATTGCCCAGGCTGGAGTGCAGTGGCATGATTACAGCTCACTGCAGTGGCTTCCCAGGCTCAAACAATCCTCCCACCTCAGCTTCCTGAGTAGTTGGGATTGCCAGTGCGCACCACCATTTCCGGCTCTTTTACTTTTTTCTTTTTTGTTGGTAGAGACAGGGTTTCACCATGTTGCCCACGCCAGTCAAATTCTTAAAAAATAATTATTTAACTGATAATAACATACATTTATATTGCTCTCTCCCTTCTTCTATCCTCAGTTATTTTGATATCTTCTAGATTCCTGATAGTAATATATTTTCATAGGTTTATACTTTATGTTACATTGCGTTCTAATATTTACAGCAATAAATGTTTTGTAGCTATAGTTTATAGTCATTCAAATGTATTTCTATTTAGAACTTTTCTATGTTTAAGTGAAACTGAAGATCACAAACAGCTGCAATCTACTACTAAGTAGCAGCGCCTGGCACAGAGCAAGGGCTTAACAAATTAAACCTTTTGGTATAATTCTTGCCCGAGTCAAATTAAACAATAAAACAGGCATTACTTTGTTTGAAATGGTAGACTCTGCGGTGTTTAGTCAGCCTTTTAATTTATAATATATTTTGAGTGACTAATAGAACACAACCATCATACATTTGTAAATCCAAAAACATTAAGTAAGAGCAACTTTTTTTCTGAACTGAATTTTAAGGTTAAATTCTTATCCATATTGAGCAGGAAAAAAATGAAATCCTAGAAAAACAAAATTTAAATGGGATGTCTTGCTTTGGACCATTCTATAGAGTGTATTAAGGCTCAGTAATTGTATCAATGCAGGGCATGTGACTGCTGAGCAAAAGGACAACTTCTGCTAAGTGAAAAGTAGATATTGAGAATGGCCTGAGTGGCTCGTGAATACTGTTTCAAATTAGGAGTGATTTCAGCAGCAAGGAAGTAGTGACTTAAACCATCATTTTTTTTTTTTAATTTAACAGTTAGAGGAAGTCCCAGGATTGGCTCAGCAGTTCAATATTATGAATTTAGGATCCTTCTCACTCAGTCATCTTTAGTTGATTGGCCTTTGTTGTTCTCTGCTGTCAGGTTAGGATTATAGCTGCCATATTGATAAGCATCTCAAGCAGGAAGATGAGGACAGGACTATAAAGGATTTTCGTTTCATGCAGTTGTTTAAATTAAGGAAATGTGTCTTTCTCATAGCTCCTCCAACAGACATGACCTGGAATTGGTAGCATGACCAGCCCAGATAAATCACTACAAAGAGGAGATTATCATGATTGACTGAGTCCAATCTTGAGTAGGGTCAGAACTCAGACAGACTTAACATAAAATTTCATAGTATGCTAAGTTTTTAATACATTTCTAGTAATATCCATTGTTAGAAAATTAAACCCTAGATACGGGCATGGATACATCAAGTTGTATCTGACTAAATCAACAGTGTTTTGAGAAAATTCTTTGCCAACTGTATGTGCATAAGAGTGAACAATCACTCCTCTAATTACTCAAATCTTAACCTGTTCCCAGCTTTAGCTCCAGTTACAGAAACACTATAAAGTACAGTGCAGTGGAAACAGTATGGAGCTGGAGGATGCCAGACGACACTCCAACCCTAAGTCCACTGCTCATCATCTGTGTCACCGTGGGCAAGGTACTCCAGCCCTGCTGCTCAGTTTGCTCCACTGCAAAATATGAAGATAACATCTTCCATATAAGATAGTTGTGGGATTAAATAAGATCATGTATGGGGATTATAAAGACTTTCTATGATTAATAAGTACAATTTTGCCAGCCGGTGTTTAGGCCTGTATATGTGTATAAGATTGCTGTTACAAAAGTAAAATATTTTCTGTCCTTCAGAAGCTTAATTGTAACTGAGCATACATTTGGGGAGAAAAGGGTGGCAGCAGAGGAAAGGGCATTAATACAATTAAGGGACATTTCTTTCTGTTATCAATTACATTGCATACCTAGCAGTTAAAAATAAAAATTGGTTCACTTCCTATTGGGGATTACCTAATTAGTTCCTAATGTATCACTTGGTAGGAAGCTATGAAATTTTTTTAAAATAATAAAGCTTCTAATAAATTATTTATTGTAAATCTCCAGTGAGTTTATTGATAGGGAAACTGTTTATGTAGGGTGATTGAAAATATTTATACAGCTATTTTTAAATTGTGTGATGTGATGATAATGACCATTATAAAACAGGAGCTCACAATTATTGAACACTTCTGTTCCAGGTGTCGTTCTAAGTATACATGGATTCTTTCATTTCATGCCCACACCAATCCCATAAGGTAATCACTGTTCTTATACTTATTATTATTTTTTTTTTTGAAGAGAAAATGAAGAACAGAGAGGTTCAATATTTTTTTCAAGGCTGCAGAGCTGGTAACAGGCAAAACCAGAACATGAACTAAAGAATTCTGACTCTAAATCCCATGCTCTTAAATGCTTTTAAATGCTCTTAAAGACAATCTTTCTGTGGATACAGAGCTGGGGCTGACTGGCTCAAGGACTGAAGCAAGGCCAATGCTAGCTAATTTGCATAAGCAGATGACAATTTGTTCCCATATGCACAGCTGAAAAAGTTGAATTTAGCCTAACTTGAGTTCAGGAAGAGAATGCCTATGACACTGATTTCTAATGGGGAGGAGGGAGAAGGGGTGGGGAGTGGGGGAGGGATGTTCCCATCATTTGATGGTCCTAATTCTTCCTTCTGCCTGTGGTTCTTGACGGTTTTAAATTGCCAGACTGTATGGGTAAGAACACTAGTGAATTGCATCTCTCCAACAACCTTGATGAAAGCAGTGTTTGATTGAAAAAAATATGAAATTTAATTTTAGACATGGCAAGTTCAATTACATCACTTCATATCACAGTAGAAAATAGAATTTGTTCTACCATGGGAAATAGTATAATAGAATAGATCAGAATAGTGGTATAATAAAATATAATATCCAAGTGCAAAAACAATTTTCAAGTAAGTACACACATTGTTTGAAGGTACTTTATTAAGATAAAAGATTTTCCATTACATTTATAAATCCTTCCTAGTCAAAAGAAAATAAATAATAAAAATCTGTATCTTTAGAAAGATTTTAAGAACATAGTTTTGTAAGTCTGAGAAGGTTACATTTGTCAATTTCAAATTATTACAGTTTAGATACATTAAATCATTACACAATACCAGGAAGGTCAGCCTTAAGGATACCAAGAGCTTCCATATTGGTCAGTAAAATAAGGGTAAAAAATTAAATTTTAATTTCACCTTTTTATGTTTAAGTGACTTTAGTCAGTCCTAGAAGTACAGAATTTCCTTTTTGGTCTTGGATTTTAAATATACAAACTTTAAAAAGTGAACATTCCTATTCTCTTATATCGCGGCTGACACTCCAACTTGAGAGCTGGCTTCTAGAGGGAGGAGTGCTATTCTTCTTGCTAGAGAAGGAGGCTGGAGGAAGAAAGTACAGAATTCAGGGCCTTTGTGCTGCAGCTATCAATGAACTCTTGGAGTTGGCCTTGCCTCCTTAAATTTTAATCAAATATCTTTCTAAGCATCAAGGTGGCCATGTAGACACTATTTTTAAGACTATGTCTACTGGCTGGGCGTCGTGGATCACGCCTGTAATTCCAGGACTTTGCTTGGGCCCAGGAGTTCAAGACCAGCATGAGCAACATGGCAAGACCCTGCCTCCAAAAAAAAAAAAATAATAAATAATCTATACTACCTGATTTCTCAAATTGCCAAAGTGCCCCCGTTTTCTCCCCCATTATTTAAAACATATTGTTCTAGCTCTGGCCCTAAATAAAGGTCTGGACCTTTCTTTTTTTAAAACATTATATTTTTATAACACCCCATTATTGCCACCACCAAAAAAGGCCTCAGTTTCTTCCACTTTATCCTTTATCTCTGTCCCCAAAGTAAAGAACTGAAGTAATTGTCTGCATTTATTTTTTAATGTGGGTATTTCAGCGTAAAAAATTTGGACTACCTACATGACTATGGTGATTTCCTGAATTATTACATAGTTCCCATCATTCTTTGTACCAGAATTTTTAGACAATGTTCAAAAAAGGGAATACGTTACCCAAACAATCTACATAAGACTTCAGATTGGCAACCCTCCCTCTTTCATTTTTTAAAAACAAAATCGATGCTATATAATTAATACGCTTAGAACTCACTGTCTGGATCCTGTTGTTGTATAATACTTAGTCTGATTATCTGTTTTGGTGTGAGTATGTGTCAAGGCCATGGGAGTGGTTTCTGTCTCTGTTTCTAACATGAACTTCAAAAGTCTGAAGGAAAACTAGTGAATCATGCTATCAAATGTGCTGTGCACAAATAGCATACTTGGATCTATCAGTGCAAAGCTCAACTATTTACATGGAATGTGACCTTGATTTACAAAACTACTCTTTTAAATTAGGACATCTTGACATACAATCAATTTATTTTATGAATAGCCCCATTTGATATTTAAAAAAATATGCTTTTCAAATATTTCATAAATATATAAAATTTTACTACATTCTATTTTTTTTAACATGACATTTAAACTCTCTTTACAAATCAACAAAAAATAACATTTTTTTCCTCTTTGAAAAGTCACAGATGCAATGAGTTTCGATTGACAGGGCTTCACTGCATGCAAGAATGGCAGGATATGTTCTCTTATAGAACGTATAGTCATTTCTAGCATTTTGAACTATATAATTCACTTGCTGAAAATCAGTAGTATCAAAGAAAAGTGAGAGATCCCATCTAAATATTTACAATGTAAGAGTCTTTCTTAAACGTCTTTAACAATGGCAAGGTTAGGATGGTGTCTGGACAGTATTAAGAATCATTTTGATGACAAATAAATTAACATTACATGAAAAGTTTTCTAAAACATATCTTAGAGCAACTTAAAGAGAGGGTAATCTATTGCACATATATGAAAAATAATCTTTAATTTTTCTTTAATTGTATCAGTAACATGTAAAACATGTTTTACATGTTTTAGAATAGAAATTCTTCTTCTAATTTATTGGGAAAATCCAAAAACAGCTAAAATAACATTTTGGGTGACTTCATAAATGTCTTCTGAGGATTTACAAATCAAAATATCCTTTGTAATCATTTCTTGCCACAAGACTCTACCATTGGTACTAATATTAATCCCACAAGGAAAGGCTTTTAGTTACTTATATAATAACTGTTAAAAGTCTACTTTCCCTTATTAAATATTTGTTGAGTCACTGACAGGTACTCAAAAGGACTTCTCAAGCTATACTATGGAGGCCATTCACTCAAGGTAAAATTTCAGTTACTCCTTTAAGAATGATTTTAAAATACACACACTGTGAACGTATTGCGAGCATGTAAAAAAAAGTCTGCACTTTTGGAGGATGCCTTACTGCCGGCCCAGCTAAATCTGTGATGATCCACAGGAAATAGCAAAGCTGTCCTGTCTGTCTGGAGCTGCTCATGGCTACTGAATTGATACCTTCAAGGGCTAACATTCAAACTTGACAGCAGCAGCCACACCTGAGACCAGCTGGAGCACTGAACTCCAATACATACTAAGCCTCTAGCCAGGTCTCTCTGAAAATCTCAGCCTCATCTTGGAGATGGAGCTGTATTAAAGACAGCCAGAAGGTTTGAGGTTTTGCTAAGAATACAGTACTGTGCACATTTTGATTGCAGATCTTATACTCACATATGGTATTTGAAATAAGGCTATAAAAAGATACAAACAAACCAGCATTCAACCTGAACCAAAATTGTACATCTATGACAGTGATATAGATTTTAAAATCTACTACCAAAGCAGTAACTGATTTCATCATACACTCTATAAAAAAGACAATTATGGAAATTTCTCTTAGTTATGAATGTAACCAGCTCACTGGTACCCAGTGGGTCTCTGTCTCTAATTTGTCAAAAGTTGTTTTGAGCTCATTGAATGCCATAGTGAGGTCATCATTTATTATGATTTTGTCAAAAAGATGACCATATTGACTTTCCATTATCTGTGCAGATTTAATCATTTCTTGAAAATCTTCTTCCTACGAAAGGAAGTATTAAAAAAATAATTGGTTAACCAGGACATTACCTCACTTCACATCAATGCAAACATTCTACAATTGGTTTACCTAATGCTGTTCTGTGTTCAGTCTTTCCCCTTAGCCAGAAATAAAAGTCATCCTCTTTAACCACAAGTGCTTCAGAAGCCATAATTTCTAATACTATTTCTCTGATTTGCTTGTAACAAAAAGCTACTCTGGCAAGAGTCAAAACTCCTGCCTTAACTGAATTGCAGGATAATGAGTCACTAACTCATCATTATGGGGACACATCAGTATTAAAATAGCTATTAGAGAAAAGAATTGTTTACTCTGATGTTTTGGCTGCATTATTTATGCTTATTCATAGGAAGGAATTTATAATATAAGCTCCTTTTTCAAAGTTGGACACATTTGTAAATGGATGATTACCATGTTTTTTGTTTTGATACAAAGTGTCACTTTGCCACCCAGGCTGGAGTGCAGTGGTGCAATCTCAGTTCACCACAACCTCTGCCTCACTGGTTAAAGCAATTCTCCTGCCTCAGCCTCCTGAGTAGCTGGGATTACAGGCACATGCCACCACACCTGGCTAATTTTTGTATTTTTAGTAGAGACGGGGTTTCTCCATGTTGGCCAGGCTGGTCTGGAACTCCTGACCTCAAGTGATCCACCTGCCTCAGCCTCCCAAAGTGCTGGGATTACAGGCGTGAGCCACCATGCCCAGCCAATTACCATGTTCTTTCTATGCCTCATTAGAAGTGTTTCAGGAACCTTCGTGTCTCACATTTTTAAGGCCAGAAAGTATTTTAGTTGGCTATATAACATAAATGTAAGAGAGCCAAATCCTATTCTTATCTTCATCGAAAAACCTTTAAAATGTCTAAATAGTACAATAAATCTTTATGGTGCAACATGCTGAAATAATTTGAGTCTGCATTTCATTGTCACATAAGATTTCACAATAACAGAAAATTTAATTTTAGTGTTGATCAAGAGTCTAAGTAACTAACATCATATGACAGTACCTACTCAGAACGGATATGTACTGCTGGCATGTAAAAAAAGGTATTTATCAAATATACTGGGAATCAGAAATGTGATCTGTATTTTGTAACCACAATGAACAGTTCATAAATTAATGCAGACTAAAGTTAATGATGAGCTAATTAAGAGTGGGAAGAAAGAAATAAGCTTTTGACATTTAATCTCTTTGCTTTTGATTTTTGGTCCAGAGGTAGACTATATTATCTTAAGATTAAGAACAAAAACAATAAAAGGTCTTGCCAGAAGCCATTATATTCATGAATATACCACAATCATCATTTCCAATAACACTCATAGAAAATACAAATATTATTGCTGAATAATATTTGTCTACTTATCTTATACCCAAATAGTGATTTTCTTTTGCTGTGCTAAATGTAATTATTGACACAAGGAGACAAGCAAGGCAAATTATTAAATTTTTCATTTGGACTCTTAATGAGTAACAGTAACTGATGGTATTTTTAGCTTTAAAATTAAACTGCTATGTAAATTAATTGGTCTAGATTTTATACAAATGTTTGGCCAACAGTAGCATAAAATGTATGCATAATAGCATACAAAATAGCTTTGAGTCAATCGAATATGAAGAACCATTCACCAAAGCACAAAAAGTGTAACTATTCAAAAGGTATGTACCTAAATACAATTCTTTGACTGATTTTTTGATCTACTATACTCTTCCTGAATACTTGCAGCTGTATGTATGTTTTCATATATACAACTATATCTTATGTCTTATCTACTGCTTATATCTTATGCCCAAGCTTTTTGTGGTTGTTGTTGAGACAGGGTCTCACTCCGTTGCCCAGGCTGAAGTGCAGTGGTGTGATCTCAGCTCACTGCACTCTCAATCTCCTGGGTTCTTGTGATTGTCCCACCTCAGCCTCCCAAGTAGCTGGGAATACAGGTGTGCACCATCAGGCCTGGCTAATTTTTGTATTTTTTTGTAGAGATCGGGTTTCACCATGTTGGCCAGTCTTGAAGTCTTGGTCTCAAGTGATCCTCCTGCCTCAGACTCCCACAGTGGTGGGATTGCAGGTGCCAGCCACCACACCTGGCCCCCGAGCATCATTATACTTACTGTGAAGGGCTTTGCAGCACTTTGGTCATCTCTGCTTGAGATAATCTTTGCATTTTTTCTTGTTTCTCTCAAACGCTCTATTGATGGAGGCTTTATAAATATCACATAGGGCTTAAATTCTAGTGTCCTTAAATGCTTCACTGTCTACAAGGAAGAAAAGAAAGTTTTCTCACATTTCTCCATAGCATCATGAATTATTGAATTTTCTTTCTAAGGAGAAAATTCCTTGAAATTATTCTTTAATTAAGATCAGTAGTCCTTTCAATATATTATTATTCAATTAACTATTGACAATTAAATGTAATAAACACCTATATAAAAAGCTGAGGAATGTAACAGCATTTAAAAATGTTCTGAAATATATCATAATTAACATTAAACAGAAGTGGCTAAAAATATCACAAAACTGGTTTTTAGATCAAATACCCCAAAGGTGTGATGAGTTAAATAAACTTCTGTCCATGAACGTCTTCCAGCCATCCCTTAAAAGCCCCTTCCTGATTTCAGGCAAGAGTTCTCCTCTTTCACCCTATCCTACAGAGTGCCCTACAAGGGCAGCCTCCTGCTCTTTCTGAAGCCTGTCCACATTGCTTCATCAAATAGTTGATGTTCTATACTCTATGCTTCTGGGGACCCATCAATAATCAACGGTGAGAGCTGAAAGTTATCTTTGATGAGCTGAAACTACACTGTGGGAGTCTGAGAGCAACTGTACCTGGGACACCAGCAGGGAGGCTCTGCCTAAGCAGGACTGTCCCATTCACTGTTGGTGCCTAATATGGTTTGGATCTATGTCCATACCCAAATCTCATGTTGAAATGTAATCCCCACCGAAGGAGGTGCAGCCTGGTGGGAGGTGACTGGATCACAGGGGCAGTTTCTTAGGGTTTAACACCATTCCCCTTGGTGCTGTCATTGCAATAGTCAGTTTTTGTGAGATCTGGTTGCTTAAAAGTATGTGGCATCTCCCTCCTCTCTCTCTTCCTCCTGCACTAGCCATGTGAAGTGTTCACTCCTCCTTTGCCTTCCGCCATGATTGTAAGTTTCCTGAGGCCTCTCCAGCATCATGCTTTCTGTACAGTCTGCAGAACCATGAGCCAATTAAACATCTTTTTTAAAAAAATTAATTACCCAGTCTCAGGTATTTCTTTATAGCAATGCAATAATGGACTAACATAGGGCCCAAGTCAGGAGGCAGCCCCCCTGATAATTGTTGAAACCCTCTTACTGCAGATTCATCTTCCTTTAGAGGTGCAAAGGGCTTCTGCAGGTCATTCTAGCATTTGGAGGTTCTGCACCGCAGAGTGCAGCCATCAGAGGAAAGAGAAACCATCATCCCTGGGGAATGAGGAAAATGCTGTGGGCTGGGAATCTGCTGGAGGATATATGGTTTGATAGGGAATTGAATGGCTTCATAACTGACATTCTCAGTTCAGAATGTTCATAATGGAGTGCCCAGGATGACAGGTGCAGATCTGGCAGTTTCAATGGGCCTTTCATTCAGTACAATTCCTGTAAAACGCCCTTCAGTTCTAGTGCAGGGTATTTGCTAGGATATATACAGAACCGAAGTAAAAGACTTGGAGCCAAAATATCCATTTTTAAAAATTATAGACACTGATGCTAATATATAACACATAAGAATGCATTATGCATGTCACAATGTGATATATTTTTTAAAAATATAGAATATATAGAAATATCTAAGAGCTGCTTTACTTGACAAAAACTGAATATAAATAGGTGTTACAAACACAGGTCTTGGAGCTTCCTCCACTTCTCTTTTCTAATAATATTATGAGCTTTTCTTTTTTTCCACCAAAGATGTCTCAAATTACATTTAAATGCTTTTGCCATCTCAGAAAAGCCACATATATGCCAAAAGCGAGTTGACTTCATATGTATTTCATATTGAAATGCTCACATGAGGTGCTGTAGATGACATGGGTCAGAAGGATATTGAATAGTTCATTGTTTACTTACATGAGGCTGAACATCCAACAAACAAACTTTGTTTTTAGCGAGGACAGACCGAACTGAGTCTATACTTGTGCCATAGTAGTTGTTTTTATATTCTCCATATTCAATAAACCTGTAAAAAATTAGACGCATCAGAATCGTTTGTGAATTTAAAATGATTCTAGGTGGCAAGATAAAATTCATACGTAAAAGTCGTTTCTGCTGAACATGTAATTTTTTAAAACTATGTTTAATAAAATAAACAGAGCCATGTATTTCAAAATGTCAATTTTTAAAAAATATTTTATTTTACATTTTCAAATCAGTAACACTTGCTTAAATTACACTTAAGCAGAAAAAAAGTACTTTAGTCTAGTAGGGCTCTAATGTTTTCCATCACCGCCCCCCAACACTTTTTTCAGAACTAATGCAGTGCAATAAAATGGTGAATAAGCCAAACAACAGAAACTACTGGAATTTCATTGCATGCAACAGACTAACCCAGCCCAGCTTCACAACTAGAGGCACTGGGTGGTGGCTAATGGAGCCAGGGCAGCCGATCATGTGCTATAAAAACACAGTCACTGCGCCAAATATGAAAAAAGCATTTCGATGTTTCAATAAAAATCCACAATCCTGCATTAAAACACGTATTGCTTCTGATAGCCTAAAATATTCATGCCTCAGCAGATGGAAAACCTGGGTGGGGGGAATGGGGTGGGCTTGGAGCTTGCTAGAGGAGATGGCACCAGCAAGTTAATTACCATCATTTCAATTTTTAGAAGAGCCAATGAGAGAATGAGATGCAGGTGTGGAAGCAGATGCTGAAACTAGTGATATACTACATAGTTGTTCATTAATTTTTGAAGTAAAATTCTATCCAAATTGTATGTTAAAATTCAATTAGTGGGCTGGAAGGAGGTCAGAATAAGATACTTGCAACCTTCCGTCATTCTGCAAAATAATGTCTACATATTTTATAGAAATGAAGCAAATCCAGGTTACTAAAAAATTAGAGGTGAAGATTAATAATAATTACCAACCAAATTACCTTTTCATCTGTTTCAAATATTATTATAATAATTAAAATACATTTCAAATGGAGGGGAACTCTCAGTTGTCTAAAACTGAACAGGCATGTGCTTATAAAAAACAGTCACATAAAAATTCTCAAAAATGTCCACATACTTGTTATTTTGTACATCTGTCTCAAACAAATGCTTGGAAATGAAAATGTATTCAACGCCATCACTCTCCTGGCTTCTTTTTGCTCTGGTAGTATCTGTGATTTAATGAAAAGGAGTTTAGAAAAGCCCATATCAGCCACCTTAAGGAAAATATTAAAAAAAGAAATCAAGTGTATTTAGTTTTTTCAACAGGGTTTAAAAATCTGTTTAAAAAGCGAATTAGCTAATAAAATATAGTAAGCTGTTATAAATCCAGATTTTCCACTGTTATTAAAATTATATTGACTTGAAGATGGATAAAAAAGTTAATTGCATTGTATGTCTGTGCTATTATTTGCTATTTTGCAGGCTCTCTAACCTGATACAAGAATGATATTTAAACTTGTGAGGAAAAAAACCTTTCTTTTGCAAATAGTATGCTTATTATCTTTATTGATCTTTATTCATTAAAGCAAATCTATTAACCACTAAGTTGTTAGGAAAACTCTGAAATTTGTTTGACTCTCTGCCTTTCATGAGACATAGTGGCTATGCCATCAACGTTTTGTTTTACTAGCAAGTAAAGTTAAATACTTCTGTGTCCTATTCATTCCTCGTTTGCAAAGTTATAAATAGCATCATCTTAGAATTCTATTGAACTTCCAACCTTTCCGTAATCTTGCCTAATTATTTATTAATGAATTAAAATGGAGCAGAAAATATAGGATTCATTAAAAGGACAACAAGAACGAAGCCCAAGGCACTCCAGTGCTGACGTGGCAAATGTAAACCCACTACAAGCCATCCTTCCTGCAGATCCCAACTAAAACTATGGATGCCAATAAACTCTCTGAACATTTTGAAAATAAGTAAAGCAGGTAGACTGTAGAGGGGAGTAAAACTGCATGGGGAGAAGTCTGACTTTGTTTTCCTCTTAGCTTTGCCCCAAGGGTGGGAATCCTTCACAGAGCAGCATGGTAGAATTTGCAGCTAAACACCAATAGAAGCCCTAATGTTTTGGCTCAAAGAACCAGGAAGAAAAAAAGTCCCCGTGGTTTGAAAAGTGTGGAGGAAATCCAGGAGAGGAGAGAGTTGAAGAAGAAAATACTTTAATTCTGTGTATGAGTCAACAATAGTCTAAGAATCGCATCTGTGCTATATACATGCAGTTCAAATTCAAACCATCATGGCAAAGGCCTTATGAAGTGAACTGAGAATGGAATGTCCAGGTCTCAGCCTAAGCCCTGAATAACAGTAGCACAAAACATATCAAAGTTAATGAAGAAAAGTCTTAAAGAACTGAGCTGAGATCTGAACCATGCACACAAGTCTTAGACTAATCCTTGCACCAAAACAGACGTAAATCAATATAACAAAAGTAAATGAGATAAAAGAAGCTGACAGCTAAAATAAAAATACCAATTCTCCAGAATATTGTAACAGAACCTAGTATTAATACATTATATTCACAATGTCCAAAATGCAATCTGAAATCATTTAACATGAGATAACCAAAAAAAAAAAAAAAAAAAGACCAATTTTTAAGGGGAAAGATAACAGACGGCAACTCTGAATGACCTAGAAGTTAGATTAGACAAAGGCTTTAAAGCAGGTACCATAACTATGCTTGAAAAGGTAAAGGAAAATATACTTGAATCGAACAAAAATATAAATTCTTAGCAGAGGAACAGAAACTATAAAGAAAAACCAAATAGAAATTGTAGAACTGAAAAATAAAAATAATGGCAACATATCACTAGGTGGGCCAGTAACAGAATGACAGAAAGAAAAGCCGGTGAACTTGAAGACAGAGTGATAAAATTGTAACTGAACAACAACAACAAATAGATTTTAAAAATACAGATAGAACTCCAGGGACCTATGAGAAAACATGCATGTCATGGGAGTGCTGGAAGGAAAGGAAGAAAGAGATTAGGCCAGAAAAATATGTTTGGTGAAAGACATAAACTTACAGATTTCAGTAGCTCAGCAAATCCCAAACAGGATACACTCAGAAGAAAATATTATGCCTAGACATATTATAATCAAACGATTAAAAGCCAAAGATAAATTAAAAAATCTCAAAGCAGCTAGGAAAAAACACCTAACACATAAGTGAATAATGATTTAAACTGTCAGAGATATGTTAACATAAATCATAAGAATAAGAAATCAATGAAATATCTTTAAAGCACTGAAGGAAAAGACTTAATCAAAATGGGTTTCAAGAATAAAGGCAGAATAAAGACCTCCTCAGATGAAGAGAAACTAATAGAATTCCCCAGCAGACTGTTCTAAAAGAAACAATCAAGGAAGTTCTTTAGGCTGAAGAGAAATGATAAGAAGGAAATTTCTATTTTCAGGAATGAGGAAAAACAAATAGCTGTGTAAATGTAAAAGTCTACTTTTTTCCTCTTAGGTTCATTAAGACATATATGACCATTTTAAAGACAAGTTATAATATTATCTGATAGAGTTTTCAATGTATGCAAATGTAATACACTTGACACCTAAAACAAAAAGATTAGGCTGGGGTAAAGGGTCTTAAATGGTTGCCAGGTTTCTGTATTTTATGTGAGATGACACCAAGTTAAACTCCAAGCAGATTACAAATGGTTAGATATACATACTTTAATATTTAGAACAACCAGTAAAAAACTAATGCAGAGATACCACCAGAGAGCCAATGGGTAGATTAAAATGGAAACTAAAAAGGACTCAATCCAAAAGAAGGCAGAAAAGGAAGACAAACACAATAAAATACAGATGAGACAAACGGAAAACAAATAAGAAAATAGTAGCTTAAATTTAATCATTTCCATAATTTTATATATATATATATATTTACTATATATATAAAAGGTTGGCTTTATATATATAAATTTACTTATATATAACATATATATTTAAACATATTTATAAATATAAATGTTAAATATAAATATATATAATACATATATATACCAAATGACTTAACATTAGAAAAGCAGAATTCATGAAATTAAGAGATTAATGGCAGCCAACACAATCATCTCAATGTATGCAAAGAAAGCATTTTTAAAAACTTTGACAGCATTCACAATAGTCTCAGCAAAGTAGGAGTAACAGTAATGTCCTCAAACTGATAAAGGACCTCAATGAGCCAACATTATATTAACGGTAAAAGATGGTGCTGTTTTCCCCTGAGATCAGGAGTGAGGCAAGCGTGCTAAATAACAACATGAAAACTAAGCTTGAAATAGATCAAGATCTAAATGTAAAACCTAAAACTGTGAAACTTCCAGAAGACTACAGAATTTCTTTGCAACCTTGAGATAGCAAAGAACTTTTACATAGAACAGAAACATTATAAAACATAAAAGAAAAATTGATAAATTAGATTTCATCAAAATTAAACACTTTTGCTTTTTAAAAGACACCATTAAAAAAAAATGAAAAGGCCAGTCACAGACTGGAAGAAAATATGTGTAACACATTTATCAGATGAAGAACAGGTATCTAAGAGTAGAACTCTCAAAACTCAGTAATTAGACAAACAATCCACTTTTTAAAAATAGGCCAGACATGGTGGCCCACACCTGTAATCCCAGCACTTTGGGAGGCTGAGGCAGGTGATCACTTGAGGCCAGGAGTTCAAAACCAATCTGGCCAACATAGTGAAGCCCCATCTCTACTATAAATATAAAAATTAGCTGGGCATGGTGGCACGCACCTGTAATCCCAGCTACTCAGGAGGCTGAAGTGGGAGAATCACTTGAACCCAGGAGGTGGAAGTTGGAGTGACCCAAATCACACCACTGCACTTTAGCCGGAGCAGCAGAGCAAGACTCTGTCTCAAAAGAAAAATGGTCAAAACATTTAAACACACACTCTACCAAAGAAGATATATAAATGGCTGAATTCATAAAATCGTGAGTCCCCAACCCCCAAGCTACACTGGTCTGTGGCCTGTTAGGAACCAGGCCACACAGAAGGTGAGCAGCAGGTGGGCAAGGGAGTGTTACCAGCTGAGCTCCACCCCCTTATGGCCCTGGTTTCCCATAAGACCACGAACCCAATTGTGAACTGCATGTGCGAGGGACCTAGATTACGCCCTCCTTATAAGAATCTAATGCCTGATGATTTGAGGTGGAACAGTATCAGTCTGACCCCATCCCCTCCTGTCCTGTCTGTGGAAAAACTGGCTTTCATGAAACTGCTCCCTGGAGCCAAAAAGGTTGGGGACTACTGCATAAAATTATGCTAGTCATTAGTTAATACAAACTGAAGTATGAGATACCACTACGTACTTATGGTGACAAAAATTTAGAAGACTGACTACACCAGGTGTTGGCAAAAATGTGGAGCACCCAGAGCTCACATGTGCTACTAGTGGTTTGTAAGATGGTATAACCACTTTGGAAATCGGTTTAGTAGTTTCTTAACAAATTAAACCACACGGCCTTGTCATTCCCCTCCTACTTATTTGGCCAAAGAGAAATAAAAACATATATGCATCAAAAGACTTGTACAAAAACCTTGTAATGACTTTATTTATGATAGCCAAAAATGGGGGTAGAGGGAAAATCCCCTAAATATTCATCAACAGGTACATGGAGAGACAAATTGTGGTATTTCTATACAATGGAATGCTATTCAGCATGAAGAGGGATGAAAAGGAATGAATTACTGATCTAGGAAACAATAGGTGTGAATCTTACATTCATTATGCTAAGTGGAAAAAGTCTGGCAAAGAAAATAATGGATGCATACTGTGTAATCCTATTTAGATAACACACTAAATCATTTCAAATAATCAATAGTGACAGAATACAGATCAGTGGTTGCTTGGGAACAGGGTGGAAGGCTAGATTACCAAGGGCGCAAGGAAAGTTTTTGAGATGGAAACATTCATTATGTTGGCTGTAGTGATGTTTTTGCATGTGTACACAGATGCTAAAACTGATCTAATTGTGTATTTTAAATATATGCAGTTTATTCCAATTACGTCTTGATGTTACAAAAAAGAATCTGAGAAGCGGGGCGGTGGGTGGCGGGGATGTAACGTAATAGAAAATGTAATGGATAAAACTCAACTAATTTAAATTATATCCCAAAGTTTAATTCCCTTTTATTTAGTTAGCAAGAATATTTTAATACAATGTTTAGATCTCTTTAAACAGTTTTTAATACATGCTCTGCAGGTAGCACACCAAGAGGTAGTGCTACTCTTTGAAATGAAATGTCATATGCTTTACAGGAACAGCATGAAGTACTGGTGCACTGTATTCTAAACTGGTGCATTGTATTCTGTCATAAAGACTAAAGCTTTACAGCAGAAAAATACCCTACTGAGTGTATATAACACAATTAATATCCAAGAACATGAGAGATATTAAAATTAGTATAATGCCCTGCTTTGGAGTTTAGGCTTAATGGTCATTTATTACTTAATCAGTTTTGTTGTTGCTATTTGCTAGTGTTCCTTCAGCAAATAGTTGGCCTAAGTAAAAAGTATTGCTGAAAATCAAAATTGAGAATTTCTGTGCATTGATTTCTTTCTTATGGACAGAGAAAAGATTGTCTTTATTCAATTATGATGGCGGGACATTTTGGTTGAAAATCTGCAACACATGGCTGAAAGATTACTTCCCTGATACATGGCATCCCACAGCAGGGTTAAAATATTTTTAGAACCACATCAAGTGGTAATTGAACAAGACATTGATGACATCACCAAATGCATTTGTGTCTACAACCAAATTGTTTGCTTATCATGATCAACCTGAATTACCCAGGTCGGACGTTATTTTACTGATGAAGAATGTCAGAGCCTAATTATAATGAGTTTCATAGGAACCTCATGACCTCATTCACAATGAGGAATCCTGAATAAGAGATCTGAAATTCTTATGAGAAGGAGACTCAAAGGGAAAGATGTGCACGTTAACCACAAGGCAGGCACAACTTCGTCACAGCTCACTGAGTACCCAATATGTTCCCAGATTAAAGCAAAATAGGAAACAAAATAGGAGCCCTTTCCCCACTTCCCCGAAATATCCCAAAATAGCTGTCCTGGGGAGATAGGGAAAAAAAAAATTTTTAGCTATCTTTTTTTTTTTTTTTTTTTTTTTTAGAACATGCAAGTGAGGTATCCTATGGACAAAGAAGTTTTCTAGAGTATGGATGCTTTAAAACCTACAAAAACTGCAATATCTGTCTTTCTGGGAACCACAGAAAGTGATTAATAGACATGGATGACTCAGAATGCCCAAATTCTAGACTACACAGATTTCGGAATCCATCAAGTATTTGATGTCTACTGCAATACTTTTTGTTACCTGTTTAATTTTAATGTAATGCACAAGAGACCCTTTTGACTGGTTGTATTAATAGTCATTCAGATTTACTTATGATAACCTATAGCCTTAAAACAATGTTGATGTTGCTTTTCAAGGAGGAAATTTCCCACAGGCTGGGCATAGTGGCTCACGTCTGAAATCCCAGCACTTTGAGGGGCTGAGGCAGGAGGATCATCTGAGGCCAGGAGTTTGAGATTAGATTAGCCTGGGCAAAGCAGTGAGACTTCATCTCTACAATCAATCAATCAATAAGAAACTTCCCACAGAGGAGCAAAAGGCAGAAAATGAGAGTTTCAGCCACCACTTTCCTGGAAAGCAACTTTGAATGTTTAATATTATTACATGGATAATTTTTAAAGACTTCATATAGCTCATTCAGCCATTTTAGCTCGAGTAATAACCTGATTTAGCATCCATTTAAATATTTTTTTTTAATTAAGGTAATTACAAATTCACAAGTAGTTACAAAAGTAGTACAGAGAGGTCCCATGTAAAATCACTCAGCTTCCTCTTGAAATATTTACATAACTATAGCATTTTTAGGAAAACCAGAAAATCAGCAAACTACAGTTAATAAACTATTATTTATTTTTAAGATTTAAGAGCCTGAGTATGATACAATAACTCATATATACACATAAAAGTGTATATAACTTCTTTACTTTTCACAGGTTTAACACCCCCGTGCAGCCAGCACTCTTAACAAGAAGCAAAAAATTGCTAGCACTTCAGAATCACTTCTTGGGTTCTAACCCAACTCCTTGACATTTCTAAGAGCAGACATGAATGTTGCTTTTATTGCAATTATAAAAATGAAATCATACTGCCTCATTCATTCTCTTGGGTCTACCTCCGTTTGTTTAACACATTTGTGGGATTCATTCTTACTGTTGCATGGAGTTGCAGATTGTTCTTTCTCATTGCATTACAGTATTCCATTGTATGCATGTACTATACTTCTCCATTCTACTTATTCAAGTGATCAGTATTGGGTAGTTTTCAGTTTTGAACTTTTATGAATGGCTAAGAATATCTCAGTACGTGTATTTTGGTGAACGTGTTTATGCATTTCCATTGGGTGTGCAGTAGGAGCAGAATTGCCGGGTCACAGGGTATGTGTTTGCTCAGCTTTAGTGGATACTGCAACTTAGTTTTCCAAAGTGATTGTGTTAATTCACACTCCCACCAGCAATGTGCAGGAGTTCCTTTGGTCCATAATTTTTCTGGTGGATATGTAATACATGCTTTCAAAAACAAAATTATAGAAATAAACATCAAACAATACTGGTGGTATAATCAAAGCAATCATTTTTCTCCAATATTCAAGACTCTGCCCAAAGTATTTTACAAAGCAAAACTATCTGAAATTCTAAAATTACTCTTAAAATATATTCTAATTTATTAAATCACCTTGGCTTGATGCTGTATTTTCCAAACATGTCTGACATCAGGAATCATCTGCTATAAAGACAGATACTCGGGCATATCTTTTTATAGAACTCCAAGAGATTCTTATCATCAGGCAAGCCTGTGAAACATTGCTATATGAAGATCTTTTGACATTAACATCTATCTAAAAGTAAATCAGAGTAAAAAATAACTTTGGGGATTTCTTTGGAGAATCCCAGCCCCACAACCTTTCTAGAATATTGTCAACTTCTATAACAACTTCAGAGGCAAGCATTTAAACAGCTGGGTAAATTGAGACTAAAATGCCTTGCCCTAGGTCCTTCCATAATACCACAGCTATCACAGAGAGTTAGTAGGATAGATTGCCTTATGGATATTTCTCATCTTCAAAAGAAATCCTTTTGACTACTTACTGAAATACAACCAGGAGAGTCTGTAGTTTTAAAGGATAGCTAGTGTCATATAAGAGGAGGAACATAGGAACTGACAAAGAAAAACAAAAAAACCTGGCTTCAAATCCAAGTGCACCTATCATCTATGGAACTCACGTCAACACATCCTTTCTATCTCAATCTTCTTCGCTGTGAAATAGAGATAATATCAACCATCTTATACTTTGCTGGGAAAGCTACAAAATTAAGAAAACCAAGGAGAAGAATACACAGTATGAAGTTTAAAAATTTGTTTTTTTTTCTTTGTAATCTGTTTTTGCATCTTCTACGTCTCATATAATTGTTCATTGGTAAGCTTAAAAATTATTTTGTTAAATTTTCTAACACCTTGTATATTGTAATTCAGTTTTTGTAAGAGAAGTGAATAATTACAGGAAAAAAATAAGAAACTGTCTAGTTCCACATTTTCCTTTACTTTCATCTTGGTAATGTGTGGTAGAAAGTAGCAGTCCTATAACTTATGTCTGAAAATGATTACAAACAATAATTTGGAAAATGTAGTATAAAGAAGGAAGTTGAGGTCATAGAAAACTATAATTTTAAAATAAAGCTGAACTCTTCCAAAACTAGAGAACGTCGCTAAGGGCAATATACAAGCAATTTTTTAAAAACAGTACTAAAACCACTTGAAAAAGCCAACATTTCAATTTAGGCTTTTAGACAGCTTTCTAATATCAACATATTAAGTAGTCAAATGGCATTTATTCTGCAGATCAAAATGTTTCAAGCATCACATTTTATTTGTAAGAATGCCTATGAAAACCAGTTTTATAAAAATAAATCTAATTCTGTGTACTGAAAAGAAACTTACCATATTTAAACTATACAGCCATGAAAAGCCCATTTAACACTATCTGCCAATTACTACATATAAAAAGTAATTAAGAAAGACATATTATAATAAGTCTCCTTCAGCTCTCTATCATTTGATTCTTCTAATCTTAAAGCTGGTGAAAAACTCTGGAAAACATTAGCACTTATTTTAGAAAACAATTGTTAGACTTTTCTTTAGAAGAAAATTTGTAAGTAGCAATTTGATGTCATGTGTGTACTAAAATTCACCATACAAACCTAGGAGTAGGAAAGCTGTGATGAATAAATATTCTGCCAAAAATCTGTGTAATTTAGGGCACATTTTTAACAACTTTTGCCTTGGTTTCCTCCTCTGTAACATGGGGATAACGTCACTGTATTCTTCTTCGGGTAGCTAGGAGGTCTAGATGAGTGAGTGCTCAGACAGTGCTTGGAAAGTGTTACCCAATCGTTATTATTAATGAATACGAAAAGAAAATAGTTACAAAGAATGAAGAAGATCTACTATTTGATAGCACAACAGGGTCACTATAGTCAATAATAACTTAATTGTATATTTTTTAAGATATTGAGTGTAATTGGATTGTTTGTAACTCAGAGGATAAATGCTTGAGGGGATGGATGCTGCATTCTCCATGATGTGCTTATTTCAGCATTTCATGCCCATATCAAACATCTCGTGTACCCCATAAATATATACACTTACTATGTACCCATAATAATTTAAAAAATAATTTAAAAAAATGTTTTTAAATTATCGTAAGTGTAGTCATGGGAACACTAAATAGCGCAGAACTCACGGGGCACTGTCACGCCATAGTGCTGGGTGTCACTGATCAGCAGCTTTCGTTTCAGTTCATTCAGCCCTACTCCCACAGGACCTGAAAAACAGAGTAACGGAACTTCATTATCAAACAAAACACCACAAAAACATTTCTGTAACTGACATGAATCTCTAAGACAGATTGAAAACATGGATCCAGCTTTGTATTTTAAGTGAAGAGATTATTTCCAGTAACTTGGAGATAAGAAAACCCTAGATTTCTTTTGTTGCTTTTTTACTTTTTCCAATTGAAATCCTCACCTTTTCCTTAAAAAGGATTTATGTTTAAATGAGATATATTCAAGGGTATCTAAATATTACCAAATAATAAGCTGCCCACAAGATCCTAAAAAATATGTGCACCTAAGGAAATTAGATTGCACAATCCAGATAGTGATAATGTCAATTTTAAATGTTTTTAGGTCTTAGTCAAACAAAATCTTTCACCTTGACTTTATTTGGGATGCAAATTCAGTTTTGCATTTTACATATGCAAAACAATCAGCCACATTTACATGTGCTGAGACCTTTTCCTTCGCTATAGACTTCCTTAAGCATTTGAAAACTTGCATAGACCTTACACACTTAACTCAATGTATACACACTGAACACCTATAAGGAGCAAGGCATACAGTAGATTCTGTGGACAGCAAAAGATGATAAATGAACTCTGATCTTAAAGAAACTCACTGGTTAACTAAGAGTCTGGGGCCAGAAAAACAAAGAGCAGTTTCAAATATGAGTCTGAAATCAAAAGTTAGACAGGCATAAGTCTCCCCTTTCCAGTTGCTTTCCATCTAAAAGCTTCTCACAATGCTGCCATAAGGGTCCATGTAAGCATGGTGTGGTTCAGCGGGTGACACAAGCTACAGGACCACACTGCCCTCAGATAGAGTCCCATCTCTTCCCATCTGCTATGCCCTCACCTGGTGACACTGAAAGGGAAAGTCAGGGCGTCATTAGATTTCATTTTCATTCTAAAAGTGTGTGCGTTCCCTCTCCTTCTTGGACGGAATGAATAAGAACTGAGAGAGAACTCATGCACAGTGCCTAGCACAGCATCCAGGTACTTGACTGTTCACTGCCTTGCCTATGTCTTCTTCCACCCTGAGGAGGTCACAGGAGGCTTTGAAAGAATAAGGTTTTATACCATACAATGGAGAACATGCAGGTGTAAAGAGAAGTGGGGTGGGCATCCCAGGTGGAGGGAAAAGGATGGTCAAAGACAAAGAGGAGAAAGTTAGTGACTGTGCCGTTCTTGCTCTAATGCCACTTCTAGGTCCCTGATCCTCGTATAAAAACACTTGTCCCCAGGTGGTTGTTCATGACCACCTTCAACCTTTCTCTACACTCCTGTCTAACACCAATTCTCTGGCAACTTTCCCTTGTTCTGTAAGACGGCAACTCTCAATTCTCCCTTTTATAATAAATATGCCGTAATATCCCATTTATATCTTGAAATGGAATTAATTGCTAATATAACTTATAATTTCCCCTTCCAAATTAATGCATCACCCTAACTAAAAATAATACATGAAAGAGAGAAAAATAATTTATAATAAAGCAATATATATTTCAATATGTAAATGCTTGGCACGACTACAGCAGAAAACCTAACCAAGTCAGATATCTGCACCTACTTATAATAAATAAGTTTGGATTTAAATGATCAGGAGCTATGGTGCACAAGAAAGAACAGGAAAACAAAAGCCCAGAGGTACATGTAAATCCAGGAATAAGAGCTAGAGTTTGGATAGAAGCCACAAATCAGAGTTCCTTGAATATGATAAAGAGAAGGAAACAACCTCGGATAACATGTCAAGGCTATTGAAGTGAAGAAAATAATACAAATGACTTGGGCTTACCCAAGAGTAGCATACGGGGCCCAGTGCCATGGCTCATGCCTGTAATCCCAATACTTCAGGAGGCCAAGGTGGACAGGTATCACTTCAGGTCAGGAGTTTTGGACCCAGCCTGGCCAACATGGTGAAACCTTGTCTCTACTAAAAATACAAAAATTAGCCAGAGATGGTGATGGGCACCTGTAGTCCGAGCTATTCAGGAGGCTGCGGCAGGAAAATTGCTTGAACCCAGGAGATGGAGGTTGCAGTGAGCCAACATCGCACCACTGCACTCCAGGCTGGGAGGCAGAGAGAGGCTCCATCTCAAAAAAGAAAGAATAGTATGTGGGATGAGACAGTGCTTCAGTGTTCCAGAAGACAGTTCACTTTTCTAGAAACCCCACCATATGTTGAGTCATCTACTCAGTCCTTGACTGTCTAGCACAGCACATGGAAGTCATGTGGGATGCAGTCAGATCTTTGTTTTATAGAAAGGCCAAGTCTACCTCCCTCTACCCAGCAGCCATTTTGACATGAAAAAGTGCCCTCACAATGTCCCTAATGTGCCCCAGTGGGCAGTCTTGCCCCTGTGAAAACTACTTTCTATGACTTCAGCACCTGACTCTTGTCATTCCCTGCACCCCAATTCCTGCTATCATCTTGGGTGACATCAATATCCACGGAGAAATTGCTTCCAAATGCAGCCTTTGACTTGCTGATCTCTAGTGACCTCCCTCTCTACTTCACTTCAACCATGACACGGCACACCTGGCCTTTGCCATCACTAGGAGCTGATTCACTATGAAAATATTAAATCCACATTCTCCAGTATGACATCATTCTCTGATCTTCTTAGACCACTCACTCAGTTATTCCTCCCTCACCCATGGTCATATAAGGACCTCTAGTGCCTTTATTTCTTTACTTTCTTTCTAATCTCACAGCCCTTCACTTCTACGATTTTGTTACTGTCTTCGTCTCTTTTACACTTGTCCTTTATCACACTTGCCAATGATACCTCCATCTAAGACCAACCCAATGGTCTCTCTCCATACCCACAGAGGAGCTAATGAGTGCAGAAAACTCATGCAGCCCCTGGACAGCAGTAATACCATGCATTCCTGGTTGCCACACATAAACCAGGACCTTTGTGTGCTCCAGCAATTATTTTTGTTTTCCTTAGCTGGATTTCTTAGATCCTCACGATGGCAATTTCAATCTTTCTCCAGGCTCCTCTTTACTCACACCTGGAAGCCTCCTTGTCAGTTCTCTCTTGTACATCCCTAGAATCAACTGCCAAAGGGTGTCAGACCCCACCTCCAACCCTGGAGTTACATTTCAACATGAAATTTGGTTGGGGACACAAATCCAAACCCTATCACATGCCAAGGAAACCTCCCATCTAAGATCAACCCATTGGCCCCTCTCCATACCCACACCTGAACTACAAAGTGCAGGAAACCCACACACACAGTAGTTCACTCTTCTTCCTACCATCCTGGCTTATCGTTCCGTAACTTCTCATCAGTACCTCCCACTTGTCCTCTCCTGCATCCACAGTTAAGTGTAAATTCTTTTACAGGGTTATATAGATTGCATGATGCAGGTTACACTTTAATCTCTCATCTTAATTCTTCCCACTCCTTTCTCGCATTGTATGCTGCAACTACATGAAATTTCTCCTGCTTCCTGAAACGCAGCCGCTTCTCTTGGTGTATTGGATCTTCATCACATGCTACTTGCATTTTCACGCATGCCCCTGTCTTCTCACCTTACTAATTCTTGCTTGTTGTTTAGGATTCAGCTCAGACACATCTTAAGGAAATATTCTCTGATATTCTTTGGGTTAGGTCCCTGAGTTCATGTTTCTTGTACTCTCACTTCAAAGGAATTATCACATTCTACTGTACCTGCCTGTTTCCTTGTCTTGATCATCTAACAGACTGAGTTCTGTGAAAACAGGAATGCCTTCTGCCTTATTTAACAACTGCTTCCCTAGCTGGCAAATTGAAGGCCCTAGTTAGATTACTTATTTAAATTATACTCCATAATGACACTTTTATGGAGGTGAAATTTTGTTGAATGAACCAAAGGAGTGTGAGAGAAAGAAAGTATTTGCCCCTAGAACACATAGACATGATGATTAGATAATGTGCCCAAGTTCACCAATAGAAGTTGCTGGAATTCACATTTGAACTTGGCTCTTTATCTCAAAATAAAAGGGAAGGTGATGAATTCACTCTAGGCACAGTGAGTTTACGGGAGGAAAATCTTGCTCCCTAAACTCAGACAAGAGCTGCAATGTAACAGAGAGGACAGGGCTAGGATACCATTGTGAATGTATTCACACTGAAGTAAAACCTAAGACTTCAGTGACAGATGAGACTGCTAAGCAGGAGGGTGAAAGGGATACACACTTATTGGTTGTCTATGATACGCCCGGCACCACGGAGGGGCTTGCACACTTATCTACTTTAAAGGTTCAAAAAGTATTCAGAATAAGTTCTAAAACTTACTTTTTAAAATAAATAAACACAAGGAAAAACAAGTGGTATTGCAATGAAGGTACCTTCTAGTACAAATGATGCAAACCCAATTATATATGCTTACACACACACAGAGAGAGAAGCAAACATAGCAAAACACTATTATAAAACGCAAATGAAGTGTCCCAGCCTGGCATGACCCTCGAGACGCTTACAACTGCAGGAAGGGATGTGAATTCACCATTTCCTTAGGAGGTCTCAGCTCTGGAGTGATTCCGAGAGTATGAGATACTTCGTCAGGTGAGAGTCTAGCATTTTTTTTTTATTCTTAAAAATCTTACCTAACTACAAAAAAAAAAAAAATCTAACTCTTTAGGAAAATAAACTAGGTATATTTGAACTACTGGGAAAAAATATGCCACCTAAAATGTGATATTTTTAAATTTTGACTACATTCGATTTTGGCTCTCTGTGATAACTTTATAATCTAACCCTTACAAGCAAGCTCTCTTCACCTCACACTTGTGTAGTATACACCTATGCAGGGTGTCAAGAACATTAGGAGGCTAATGACTTTATTTGGAAAATTTTCCCTAAATTAGGTTATTCTAGGTCATCATCTTCAAAGGTAGAAGTATCCTCCAAAGAAAGGTTATAAGTAGAGACATAATTTCAATCATTCTTACTGCAAAATTGTCCAGTAGGCCTACAAACAGCATTTTCTTAGGCCCTTGGATCAATTCTGCCATCTCCACTGGAGATGTTCTAGAGTCTCCCCTTGACTTTAAAAGACCACAGCTTAGATGCACCGTCCTGACCTAATCTTCCTTCTAGGGTTAGACCTAAATTCAAATTTTTAGTTGGCTGGTTTGTATTTGGAATAAAAAGTCTATTTTGCATTGGAAGCAATTTAGAGATGCAAACTGAGTTAGGTTTATTCGTGTGCCTCTGCAACAGAATAGATTCATTTTTCCCTTCAATACAGAAATTTTTATCACAATTGGTGAAATACACTTACATTGCATATATAAGTAGATTACTCTGTAGTTCATTTTCAACTGAGCTTGCTAATGATAAAGTGAAGAAGAGAAGGGAATCTAAACAGCCCATCTCTAAATCACAGATGATAGGTTGTGGCATAATTATGATGATGACATAGTGAGTTCTTTTTACATGACAAACTTGTGTGACATGGTTTCCATACACTGTTACTCATCCTCAAAACATCCCTGCAAGAAAGGTATCATTATCCTCATTTTACAGATGAGAACACTGAGACAATGAAAGGTGAGGTAATTTCCCAGAGGTCACACATCTGGCATGTGGCTTAGCTGGTGTTCAAAAGCCTGTCTGTCTAACTGAAATGTCTGCATTCTTTCCACTCTACCTATGATCTTATCCAAAGAATGCCGATAAAACATGAACTCGGGTAGCTGTTGCCCTGCTGTCTGTTTACGGCTGTGAACGGGAACTTCACGGACTCTCTCACCCCCAGTCCATGCTATCCACACTTCATGATGACTAATTATGCTCCTGGAATAGGCAGAGATGCAGACTACAAAAAGTGGCAGAAATCAAATCTGGTAATTTCAAAACTCACTCTGTGTAGAATCTCTGAGAAATCTAACATAAACTGAATGAGGGTGATGTGTCTACCAGGCCTGGGCCATAGACACTGGGAATATCTGTTAGGATTCTCAATTCAGGATGAAGGAAAATCAAACACGAGGATGATATGTGTAAGTAAAAGCCAAAAAGGCATATTAAAAATGATTTTGGAGCTTACTAATCTGCAATTCAAGCAGTGAACTGAAGTTGGTATGACTCCTAGCTTTGAAAATAAAATAAAATAATGTTTATAGCCAAGCCAGAAATATAAATAAGCATTTACCTGCTCCATTTAAAAAACATTTCACAAGAATTCATAAAACCATGTTGAAAAGGAAGAATAAAGCTGTATGTATCAATTTGTAGTAGGTGAAAGTCTTGGGAAAAATGTGTGTCAATTGGATAATTAAGATAATTAGAAAAGCATAATACAATTTTAAATTCCTTTTTATGCCTTTAATTAGTAACTCCTTATTGAAAGTAGGCAAATGTGGTGCATGATTTTATAAAAAGGTTCATTCATTTAATTCAAAAAAATATAGCCCACTTAAGGTGTCGATAAAATGTTAATAAAGTTTCTACTTAAGATTTTGCATTTAGGAAAACAGTCACTGTTAACTACATGCAAAGATTCTTTTATGTTTATCTAAAAAAGGTTAAAAAAAACCTATATGCAAATTTTCAGCTTTAATTTACACAGAAGAATGTAGACATATATGACACCTTTTCCCCAAATGATCCTGAAATTGGTTGACATTATTGCTTCATTTCATGTAATGTAATTATGAGACGTATTTTCATTCTTCTGTTTCACATTTTCTTTCTATTCCACAATATGTTTAAGTGTTTGTGATTTGTAACAAATGTTTATGTATCAAAAACCAAAAGTATATTTTTATTAGAATGCTAGCACAGTATACTTTCAAAATTAATTCATAGTTGATGCATACAAGTTTTTTATTCTGTACATACGGTCCCCCCAAATAATCTACTTTTTGAATCTGATACAGACATATACAACAGTAACAACAACAGAAACAAAAACAAAAAACAAGCCAGGTGCCTCAGTTTGAACCTGGAATCCCAGTTAGTTGGGAGGCCGGGACAGGAAGATCACTTGAGGCCAGGAATTTGAGACCAGCCTGGGCAACATAGCAAGACCCTCTCTAAAACACAAAACAAAAACAAACAAAAAAATAAAACAAGCTAAATGAGTAGAAAAAGATTTGAGGCAATAATATCAGCGCATAGAAGAGCACTCAAAACCATATGTGCACTGAAAGAATGATTTAAAATATCAGGTATGATGTTCTTATATTCATCTTAAAAAAAAAAAAAAAACCCTGTTAATGGACATGCTCAACTCTTTACTTATTCACAAGTTAGTGCACATTCTGAGAGAATGAATAAACATTTACTTGAATGGCAATATGTATTACT
The DNA here is from genome assembly GCF_009761245.1 of Sapajus apella. Lineage (NCBI taxonomy): Eukaryota > Metazoa > Chordata > Mammalia > Primates > Cebidae > Sapajus > Sapajus apella. The sequence continues at coordinate 1,079,251 of NW_022436993.1, read as the reverse complement.
ATTGTGAAAATAATTACTGAAGTCAATGAAATGTCATATATGTATATTTTAAATGACAGTCACAAAGAATAAGCATATGGCTGGGCATAATCCTAGCATTTAGGCAGGCTGAGGCGGGCGATCACCTGACGTCATAAGTTCAAGAACAGCCTGGCCAACATGGTGAAACTGCATCTCTACTAGAAATAAAAAAATTAGTCAGGTGGGGTGGTGGGTGCCTGTAATCCCAGTAGGAGAATGGCTCAAACCCAGGAGGTGGAGCAGTGAGCTGAGATCACGCCACTGCACTCTAGCCTGGGCAACAGAGCAAGGCTCCATCTCAAAAAAAAAAAAAAAAGAATAAGCATAAAATAATTTTTATTCTAAATGTCCAACATAAAATTTAGGTATAATTTTTCTTAAGGCTGATGACTATCAGACTGGTCTTAATAACTTAAATATGGATAGGTGATGCCATACACGAGAAAAGACAATCTGCTAAAGATGAATGCTCATGATATGTTAGAAAAAAAACTTTACAAAAAGAGAGATATAGGTAGGTGGAGATTTACCAAATTAGTTTTAACACACTACATATTCACGTAACAGTCATAATGCATTAATGGTAAAATCCATTTTTATTTGAATTTATGTCTAATATTTGGATTAATGTCAAATATTAAATTAGATATTAGAGAGACATGTTGTTCTGACCAACTACTATCCACTTTTGCTACTGATTTTTGTGCATATTGGCACAAACATTAAAATGTCCTATCACATGGAAAGTACTGAATGGAGACAGCTTTTACTATCTGCTGTACCTCTGGTGTATCTATACTGCTTCACAGGAAAGTTCCTTCCATATTCCCCCAAACATTTTTATGGTATTAGCTAGATTTGTTACTCTTACTATCCAGAGAAAAATATCAGAATTACTGGAGTCTGTAATAAATATCCAAACTGCTTTTTGTTAACTGAAAAAAAAAAAAAAACCACTTATTCATTTGATTTATTGCAAGATGAGTCCAATGAAATCTTTAGGTATTTTGGCATCAGACACCAGGGATAAACAGATATCTACTTATCACATTGTAGCACCACTATTTTGTTGTTCTAAGCATAAGATGAAAACAACTATGCTATTATACTTGGCCCATAATCTTAGAATGATCATATTAGTGATCTGGATTTTTATGTTTGAGAGTGACAAATCTGTCTATAAAACTAAAGTTCACTTGAAATCAAACTATATAAAAAGTATAGCAACTTAGAAGTTTGTAACAATCTCTGACGTGGGTTCAGATTTCCTTTCTTCTATGCTTTTGTAATAGGCAAAAAGTGTTATTAATAAAGCATCAATTTGTGTGAGAGAGAGAAAGAGAAAGAAAGTAAAAAGGAGAGAAAAAGGAAGGAAGGAGGGAGAGAGGGAGGGAGGGAGGGAGGGGAAGGAAGGGAGGAAGGGAAAGGAGGGAGAGAGAGAGAGAAAGAAAGGGAGAGAGAAGAAGAAAGGAGGGAGGGAGAGGGAGAGGGAGAGAAAGAGGGGAAGGGAAGGGGAGAAAAAGAGAAACAGAAAGGAAAGAAAGAAAGAGAGAGAGAGAGAAAGAGAAGAAAGAAAGAAAGAAAGAAAGAAAGAAAGAAAGAAAGAAAGAAAGAAAGAGAGAGAGAGAGAGAGAGAGAGAAAGAAAGAAGGAAGGAAGGAAGGAGAGAAAGAAGAGAGAAAGAAAGAAAAGAAAAAAGGAACAGGAAGCTTATTGAAAGAGCACCATTTTTTCCATGTAGCCATTTACCCTACACTTATTTAGACTGACTAAAATATTCATCTCACTCTACTTGAAAACTATGACAAGAGTGCAATAAAATTAAGAGGTCAAAATAAAATCATCCCTGAGGGTTCCTTAGCTAAGTAGAAGGTAGTATGGGGAACTGCCTTAGTTCAAAGTTTGCGCATGGGGCCACCATGTTCCCAATTCAAAATGTATCCTGTCCTTGTCCCTAACTCTCCATTCCCCTTATCCTGCTCCACTTTTACTTTCTCCCATAGACTTATCACCCTCTAACAACTATACAAGTGATTTTATTATTTATTTGTAATTTATTATAAAAACGTTTTGGTCCATCTTCTCCCATTAGAACGTAAATGGCACAAGGGCAAAAAATGTTTCTGTGCTCAGAACAGTGTCTGGCATAGCTGGTACACCATGACACTCAGTTGAATGAACAGATTTGTGATTTATGCCCAGAAAAGAAGTCTGAAAATAAATGTTTAAGATTGACCAATGGCATAAAAAAGCCAACTGTGATTCCAATAGAGATCACATTTACCTTTTACTTACAAAGGTTACAATTTTAAATCCATCACATTCTCATGAATTTCATTATGACTTTCGGCTTTACAGTTATCTATATAAAATCCTCCAGAGCCAACTCTAATTCCTACAAGCCTTCAATCAAAGCGCAACAAAAGGCATGAGAGTTTTAATAAGCACACTAACATTCACATTTAGTTTTGAGCACTTACTTTTTGCTTTGCTTTATGTGGGAGGCTTTGTGTTGTGCCACAGTTTTATGGAAAAATAATGACAGTCTTATAATAAATGCCTATTTATTCAAATTATCTCTACAAGCAGAATTTGGGCAGCATATAAGATTCAGCACAAAGGAGGGGAGAAAAGTACTGAAATGCTCTGAAATATACAGAAAGATTTATTATTAGTTTCCTCTTGTACCTCCTAGCCAGACAGAACAAGTCACAAATTGTCTGAATATCCACAAGATGAATTTTTGCTCTTGTTTTGGCTTAAACCATGAAAAATGTTTTAGTTGCTTTTTAACACCCAAGTGTTCTCCCCATTCCCTCCCTCACCCACCCACACATTATTTTGACTTTATTACTTCACTTTTCAAAAAGTTGGGTTTCACTGAAGATAAAACTTGTCATGTAGGAAAATGTACTAAAAGCCTGACATTTGGTTTCAACATACTTTCTAGAAAACATTTTTAAATGCAGAAGAAAATTTAACAGAAACTGTCATTGAGATGTTTTGGTGGCTAAAATGAGGCTTAAGAATAGCACATTTTCAAAATGAACAGAAAATTAACTACTTCTGATCAAAGCTCAAAGTCTTTCATTGTTGTATTTTTGCCATGGTAACAACCTGGTCTATTATTATTTCTTGGACATTAAAAACAAGAATAAAAACCATATAGCATTTGATAATAATACAGAAAAATAATACTTTGTATTTCCTCAACAATATTTATGGAACAGTTTCAAGGCAAGTATCAGTTTTCCCAATGGCTTTGAAACACTGGGTAAAAAATTATTATTAATTAATATTATTATTTCAGACAGAGTCTTGTTGTGTCACCCAGTGGCACAATCTCAGCTCACTGCAACCTCCACCTCCCAGGTTCAAGTGATTCTCCTGCCTCAGACTCCTGAGTACCTGGGACTACAGATGCCTGCCATCACATCCGACTATGTTTTATATTTTTAGTAAAGACAGGGTTTCATCATGTTGGCCAGTCTGGTCATGAACTCCTGACCTCAGGTGATCCACCCACCTCAGCCTCTCAAAAAGTGCTGGGATTACAGGTGTGAGCCACCGCATCCAGACAAAAATTACTTTCAAGGAGGACTATGACACTTATACTCTTTCCGTCTTCCTATACATATACGCATTTTAGGACCCAAGGAAATAAATTCCTATGTATACAATGTTTTCATAATCATAAACAGTAAACAGTTAATTCAGAAATAATACAGAATTTCCACAATTTGTGTCTGTGGCTTCATTATCTATTTTAGGTGACAAATTTCTAGATAATCTAATAAGTGTTTTGACCACTGAGGTTCAAAACCAGCAGAAGCCTACTGATATTTGAACATTTCATGTTTATCTTAATACTATTCTTTAAGTAATATGTAAGACCTCCTCCTCCTCCTTCTTCCTCCTCCTCCTTCCTCCTCCTTTTCCTCTTCCTTCTTAATTTTTCCTCTTCCTCCTTCCTCTCTCCTCCTTCTCCTCTTCCTTCTCTTTCTTCTTTAATTTTTCCTCCTTCCTCCTCCCTCCTCCTTCTCCTCCTCCTCCTCCTTCTTCTTCGTTTGAACTCTGTTACCCAGGCCAGAGTGTGCAGTGGTATAACCATAGCTCACGGTAATCTCCAACCCACAGTCTCGAGCAATCCTCTCATCTCAGCTTCAAGTAGCTGGGACTACAGGCACACCACCATGCCTTGCTAATTTTATTTATTTTGTTTTTTTGTAAAGATGGAGTCTCACTATGTTGCCCAGGCTGGTCTTGAATTCTTGGCTCCCAGCACTCCTCCTGCTTCAGCCCCCCAAAGCACTGGGAATTCAGGTGTGAGCCATTGTGCCCAGTCTCTTTTTTTATTTTTAGAGATGAGGTTTCACTATGACCAGGCTGGTCTTGAACTCCTGGGGTCAAGTGATCCTCCTGCCTCAGTCTCCCAAGTTGCTGGGACCACAGGCATGCACCACTACTCAGGGCAACAAATATTCTTATTAAAACCTTACTAGGTGTCAGGAATTGGCCTATGTCTTTGCACAGATTATTTTGTTTAACTGTCAAAGGAAACCTAGAAAGTAGATGTTTTTATTATCTCAAATTTTCAGATGAATAAACTGAAGCCCAGAGAAAATTTGAATTGTTCCCGTGTCATGTGACTAACGAAGGACATAAAAGGACTAGAAGGCAGCCATCTTGTCCCAGAGGTCCATCTCATCTTCTACACTATCCTGACTCACAGGATATAAAGAGATGGGGATTTCTCCACATCTACTTCCAATGCGCCATATACAAAAGCAGAAAGGGTTTCTGAGCAGCAAACCACCATAGGACACATATATACCTATGTAACAGACCTGCATGTTCTGCACATGTATCCCAGAACTTAAAATATAAGAAGGGGAGGGGAGGGGGAGGGAAAAAGGAAAAGGAAAAGGAAAAGGAAAGGAGAGGTACTTGGCCCCAAAACAGAGTACACACCCACTTCAGACTTTGGGTACCAGAAACCCAAAGGCCAAAGGGGAAACAGGGCAACTGAAGTGAGTATGATTAAGTTAACCTCTTTACTGATGATTTTGGCCAAATGAGTTTTAGTGCAATCAATGATCATGGATCTGGACAATTAGATTCAAATAGAGGAGAAGTGAAAATACATCAGGTCATTATATGATTTTTGGCTGACAATGGAATGTGGTGATATATAATTCCGGAAGCATATTTTGCCTCAAAAGGTAGTTGGAATGATGCCGTGATATTCTTTTGTCCCGATGACACTTTCAGGGCTGGGGTTCCATGACCCAGTTTTGAGGAGGCTGACTAAGGCACACCCATGAAGAAAGGCCAAGTTGTGTCAGTTAGAGGAGTTTAAAGCCTCAGAGAGTTCCAGATCCACTATGGAGGGGAAAGCCCTCCAGAACCTAACCCCCCACTGAATACAGCCCAAGCCTGTGGACAGCGTGCAAAAGGCAACAACTTGGGGACTGTGAAAGGCAAACGAAAGCAGGCAGAGTCAAATCTCGAGAGGTGGTCTCCAAGATAATGAGGTTTCCCATTTTATTTTTCCCTCTTGCTACAGTTTTGATGTTTTTCTCCCCAAATTGCATGTCGAAATTTGATCCCAGTGTCGGAGATGGGGCCCAAGGAGAGGTGTTTGGATCATAAGAGCAGATCCCTCTTGAACAGATTAATGCCTTCCCTAGGGTGAGGCAGTGAGTGAGTTTTCACTCTATTCATCCCTCAAGAAAGCTGGTTGTTAAAAAGAGCCTGACACTCCACCGCTCCTGCTTCCTCTCTCTCCAGGTGTTCTCTGCACACACAGGCTTCCCTTCATCTTCCACCACAAGTGAAAGCAGCCTGAGGCACTCGCCAGATGCCCAAACTTCCAGCCATTAGAACCGTGAGCCAAACAAACCATTTTTCTTTGTGAATTACCCAATCTCAGGTATTCCTTTACAGCAACACACAACAGACTAACACGTCTTTTTTTTTTTTTTTTTTTTGGAGAGAGTCTTGCTCTGTTGCCCAGGCTGGACTGCAGTGGTGCAATTTCAGCTCACTGTAAACTCCATCTCCCGGGTTCAAGCCATTCTTGTGCCTCAGCTTCTGAAGTAGCTGGAAATACAAGTGCCTGCCACCACACCTGACTAATTTTTGTATTATTAGTGGAGACAGGGTCTTGCCATCTTGGGCGGGCTGGTCTGGAACTCCTGACCTCAAGTGATCCTCCTGGCTTAGCCTCCCAACGTGCTGGGATTATAGGCATAAGCCACTGCACTGGCCTCACTGCCCTTTTATTACAACATGCCTCTCCCCTTGGCTGAGAAGAAGAGGCAACAAGGACAGATGAGATGCTGCTGGGACCTGTGCTGGTGAAGGAAGAGGCACAGAAGGGACAGTGGGGTGGGAGAGGAGCAGGAGGTCTGAAGCAGGCCCAATGAGCTGGGAAATGCAAGTACTCTCATGAGCACAACTCTACAAGGATGAGAAGCAAGGCATTGTAAGCACCATAGTAATAAATTCTTCCTCCTCCTCCTTGAGGAGGCTCAGTATAAATGGATTAGGAAATGTGGACATTATTAGTAAAGGAAATTTTGAATTTCTTTTGAAGCATGTATGTGTTTCAGAATAATGCAAACAATGTTGATATGTAATGATGCTAGTTTTCACTTCTGGGACCTATAGATGTAAGAAACTGCATCATTTCCCATGAGTCACCCACCATCTCTGAATGAACAGCATAGCTTGTAACCTTTCAAAGGATTCCGTCTTACGAAAATCGGGTAATTCTCAGCTTCTCCATTGATTCTCATCTCTATAAGTATCATCATCAGTTTATAAAAGAACAATTAACAAGAGTGATATCGTTTGGCCCTGTGTCCCCACCCAAATCTCATGTTGAATTGTAATTTTCAATGCTGGGGGAGGGACCTGGTGGGAGGTGGCTGGACCGTGGAGGTGGATTTCCCCCATTCTGTTCTCATGATAATGAGCTCTCAGGAGATCTGATGGTTCAAAAGTGTGTGGTACTCCTCCAATCACTCTCTGTCTCCCCTGTCACCATGTGAAGCCCACAGCTGTTTCCCCTTCACCTTCTGGCATGACTGTTAAGTTTCTTAAGGGCTCCCAGTCATGCTTCCTGTACAGCCAATGGAACTGTGAGTCAATTAAACCTCTTTTCTATATAAATTATCCAGTTTCAGGTAATTATAGCAGTGTGAGAATGTACTAATTCAAAGAGGCATCATGCTCTTTTACTCAAAAACTTTTCTAAAATCATTGGCTTTGATCCTGGAAGTTTAAATTTCTCTCACTAGATTTTTTAAAGAAATGCATTGAGGATGAAGTGAGTATACATGGAGCTTGTGACTGTTCACATTTGTGAAGGGCATACAAGATGCTAGGATGCTAATCTGAGTCAAACCAAACAGTATTTTTGAAAATACCTACATTCATTTATTAACTACTTTTTTTTTTTTTTTTTTTTTTTTTGAGATAGAATCTCACTCTGTCACCCAGGCTGGAGTACAGTGGTGCAATCTTGGCCCACTGCAACCTCCCAGGTTCAAATGATTCTCCTGCCTCAGCCTCCTGAATAGCTGGGAATACAGGCCTATGCCACCGCACCCAGGTAATTTTTGTATTTTTGTAGAGATGGGATTTCACCATGTTGGCCAGGCTGGTCTCAAACTCCTGACCTCAAGTGATCCTCCTGCTTCGGCCTCCCAAAGTGCTTGGATGACAACTGAGAGCCACTGCACCGAGCCAATTATCAACTTTAAAGTGACTGTGCTGGCTCTCTAGGCTGAAAGATTCTAGAACTCTGCTGTAATACTTTATTTCACTGAAGATATGAATGCTATCTGAAGTTCACATCATGCTGCTGCCTCAAAATGCTTTGAAACAAACTTGCAGTGTGTTCAAAGTTACTCATTTCCATTATTTAATTGCCCTGATGTATGATTCATGTCTTACAACGGTGTTTGCTATCCCCACTTTACAAAGGTTCCAGTAAAATAACAGTACCATTCTTCAGAGATGTCTTAAAAGTCTCTGCAAGTCAATTAAGTACATAAACTAAGGGTTTTGTTTCAGAGACCAGATAAAAGGTGTTCAAGAGGAGGAGATTTTTAGCTTGAAAACGTCAAGTATGATTTACTTTGAAGTTAAATTCTTACTACCTGACTTATTTCCTCAGAATTATACACAGAAACACTTACCAACCAAGACAACGAGTCTGTATTTCTCATTCGTTTGTCGCCGATACGGTGTCACTTCTTCGTACGTGGGTACATCAGCTGTGTCATACTGATCACTCTTCTTGCATTCATACATGGATTTATTTGTTTTCTTATCTTTTCTACTAAGACGAAAACTTCTTCTAAAACCAGCTGCAAATATTAAAATAAATATATTTTTAGTAAGATGAACCAAAAAAGAAACTCTCAATAAACAAAAATAAAAAACCCTCAGAGTTGAGTTGGATTTTATTTACCATAATATTGTTTTTTTTTAATGTTAAAACCCAAATGTTTCAGAGACAGGGTCTCACTCTGTTGCCCAACCTGGAGAGCAGTGGCACCATCAGAGCTCACTGCAGTATTGAACTCCTGGGCTCAAGCAATCCTCCCGCCTCAGCCTCCCAGGCAGCTGGGACTACAGGCACACACCACCATGCCTGGCTAATTTTTAAAATATTTTGTAGAGACAGGGTCTTGCTATGTTTCCCAGGCTGGTCTTGAACTTCTGGCCTCAAGCAATCCCCCCACTTTAGCTTCCCAAAGTGTTGGGATTACAGGCATGAGCCACTGTGCCCAAACTATTGATCATAATATTGTTATAAGTGCATTCAGTAAGAAAAAATTAATAGTATACAATTTTATTAAAACAATAACTTAGAATTAACTAATATTTATGTAGTTATAATGTAAATTTTATTTGATTTAAACAATAGCTCTGTTGAAAAAAATTAATGAGTAAAGTAACTGTATAACAAAGCAAAATAAGCCAGAAATCATAATTTATCATAAACTGATTGGTAAACACATTTGATATGAAAAAGTTAAAAACACTGTAAAAGCATTTAAAATGTAAGCAACAAGTTTTCTCATTCATAAACATTAACAAACTTTATACTACATTCTAAGCATAATCTAACAATGTACCCATGGCACAGGTGGCATCTATTGTTAAATAAAAAGAAAACTAAATTAGGGAGCGTATAGTACTGACTATGCATCAGTCAGGCTGACAGAACCAGGCTCACTTGGTCAACAATTAGTTGGTCTTCAGCAAGTCATTTAACTTTAACTGGACTCCAGCAGATGGAATAAATGATCAAGTCTCTGGTTCTCTCCTCTAATGGAGATGCTATGCTTTCACAATGTGACATACATAAAATTAAGAAATAGGGTCAGACACGGTGGCTCATGCCTGTAATCCCAGCACTTTGGGAGGCCAAGAAGACAGATTGCTCGAGCCCAGGAGCTCAAGACTAGCTGAGGCAATATGGAGAAACCCCATCTCTACTAAAAATGCAAAAAAACTTAGCTAAGCATGGTGGTGCACATCTATAATCCCAGCTACTCAGGAGGCTGAGGCAGGAGAATTACTTGAACTTGGAAGACAGAGGTTGCAGTGAGCTGAGATCGCAGATTGCACCACTGCACACCAGCCTAGGTGACAAAGTAAGACTCTATCTCAAAAAAAATTTTTTTTAATTTTTAAAAACCCCAAAACCCTTATATATATTTTATATCAGCTACATAGTTCAAAATAAAATGCAAGTACATTTTGAAGGTATAAAAATACATTCTCCTCAAAAAGAATATTCATCCACTTCAATAAGTAAAATTTTTTATAAACAAATATTTTGTAACAAAATGGAAAAAATGTAATAACTCATCTGTGTGGATTTTAGGGAATATAGTCAGCTGTCTGAATCTGTGGGCTCCGTCCATGTGGATTTAACCAATTATGGAATGAAATTTTTTTCACTGTATCTGTATTGAACATGTATTGAGTGTTACTGCATCTGTACCGAGACTTTTTTTCTCGTCATTATTCCCTAAACAATAGAGTATAACAACAATTTACATAGCATTTACATTGTATTATGAGTAATCTAGAGATGATTTAAAGTATACAGGAGGATGTGCATAGGTTACATGCAAATACTACATATCAGGGGCTTGAGCATCTGCAGATTTTGGTAACCAAGGGGGTCTTGGAACCAATCTCCCATGGACACCATGGGATGACTACATAAAAGAAATGAATAATTGTTACCATTGGGTTTAAGAAATTAACAGGATTCAAAATAAAGAAAATATCAAACAATTACCAATGGCTAAGAATGGCTTTATCCGACTCACCTTATGGATTCAGAGTTTAATAAAAATTCATCAAGATATTAAGGACAGAATGACTAAAGTTCATCTGATAACATGCTTCTGTGGCCCTCTAAGAGTCACTCTTACTTTGAGAAGATATTTGGGTTGAGACAAAGGGTTATTTATAAAGGATCTGAAACAGTTGCTCTAAAGCTCCTTTACAGAAGTAAAGAGGAGAAGAGAACAGGACAAGTCATAAACACATGGGTGTCCCATAAGACAGAGATGACATCCGAGGGAAGCTGGGAAGCCAGAAGGTAAATGCGTCCCTCTGGCCCTAGGATGAGAAAAAGAGGTGGAATTCCAACATCATACGTGCAGAGAGGATTCAAACTTCTATGTAAAGTGTCAGAGAAAAAATTGTCTATTATTCTTTGTTCATCTTGTTTTCTAGGTTATAGGGAAAGCTTCGTAGAACCCAGAAAAGGGGATTCTTTTTCTTTTTTTTTTTTGAGACAGGGTTTGGCTCTGTTGCCCAGGCTGGAGTGCAGTGGCGTGATCTTGGTTCTCTGCAACCTCTGCCTCCCGGGCTCAAGCCATCTTCCCACCTCAGCCTCCTGAGTAGCTGGGACCACAGGCATGCACCACCACGCCTGGCTAAATTTTTTTGTGGTAGAGATAAGGTTTCACCATGTTACCCATGCTGGTCTTGAACCACTGAGCAAAAGTGATCCACCCACCTGAGCCTCCCAAAGTGCTGGGATTGTAGGCATGAGCCACCAAAGCCAGCCACCTCCCTGTCACAGCTATCACACACCACACCAGAAGTAGCCAAGGTCCTCACAACTACCCCTCGTGCTTTGGCACAGTGGTTTTCAGACAAGGGTCTCTTCCTAATTGCAGAATTTAGTTATCTCAAACCACCCCCAGCACCTACTCTGTCACTGGTGCATGTTGGCCCAGACTGGAGCCCAGTATAGCAGGGCTTCTGGTATAGCACAAAGACGATACATGAGCTATTCTAACAACAAGTTAGAATGCGGGTATTTCACAGCATTCTGATTTCATGTTCCCACAGCTCTTGCCTCATCAGAGGCAATTACAGGATAAGCAGGTAGAACTATAAATTCCTTTACAATTATTCCTTCTATGGAGGGAGGCTTGCTGTCAAGTCACTACAAACTTTTGGCACAGGAATGGATATAACAAGGACATAAATGTTTCATCCATGAGAAATAACATCTAAAAGTAAAAACCTGACAAATTTCTGATGAGCAAATCTCAGCTAAATCTTGAATTTCAATGTGCTTACCAAATTTAGTCTTTACAATTCACTCAAGTTTTTAATTTCTTTTTTTTTTTTTTTTTTTCTGAGACAGGGTTTCACTTCTGTAGCTCAGGCTGGAGTGCAGTGGTGCCATCTTGGCTCACTGCAACCTCTGCCTCCTGGGTTCAAGCGATTTTCATGCCTCAGCCTCCTGAGGGACTATAGGCATCTGCCATCATGCCTGGCTAATTTTTGTATTTTTAGTAGAGACAGGGTTTCTCCATGTTGGCCAGGCTGGTCTCGAACTCCTGACCTCAGCAGACCCACCCACCTTGGCCTCCCAAAGTTTTGGGATTATAGACGTGAGCCACTGCACCCAGCCAAGTTTTTACTTTCATCCTAAACAATGAAGAGTTAGTGAGAAAAAGAGAGAAGGTAATCAGATCTCCTAAAGTGATGTTGCACGAGCGTCAAAGATGGATACCGTGTCACATAGATGGTTTGGTGATGTCAGTTGCACAAGGCTTGCTACAGAACAAGTGCTTGATAAATGTTTACTGAATGGAAGTAATTTTAAAAGGTAGCAAAAAACCTCTATTACCATTCCTGTTTCATCTACTTCATGTAAATTTCAACAACGAAAGCATGACACATTTGGCATTTTCTAAGAGTTAAAATTCTAAGAGGTGTCAAAGGCTACTGCTCCACAAACAAGCCTTAGAGCTGGAAGAAGCTCTGGAGGTCATCTAAGCCTGCTCCCCATGGGGCACAGATGGCGCCACCATACACTGCACTTGTTCACATCGCAACACCAATCAATTCACACAGATTATGAAGCTTTAGTGCCTTGAATGATATTTTACAGTGCAAAGGAGCAAAGGCACTCAGGTCACCACAGAGGTTCCATGGGAGCAGCCGGTCACTGAATCGCAATCTGGACCAGTACCGAGGCTCTGTTGACTTACTTCTCAAAGCTCATTTCCTCTACTTTACAATACAGATTATAGTAGTATCTACCTCAAAAGGTGGTTAAGGATTGAATAATTCATGTAAAGCTTTCAGCCCATCTCTGGCATATGGTAAGTACTTTATATGTTAGCTACAGATTCATGCTACAATGCCTCCAACTACTTAAAAGAATCTTAAAGGCAGGAACATGTATCCCCTGTAGTCCCACAGCACAGAGTCTAACACAAATTTAAAAAGCAGGACGAGGAGGCAGAGCTAAGAGGCTCATTAATAAGTTTTAAATTGACTAATGTATAAAACAAACAAAATGTTAAAATTAAAGCCAGATTTAAATATGTTAAATATTGTAGATGCCCTAAAGTACCTTATTAAATATTAAGACATTTTAAATACAACAGAAATAGCCAGGCGTAGTGGCGCATCCCTGTAATCTCAGCTACTTGGGAGGCTGAGTCACGAGAATCACTTGAATCCAGGAGGTGGAGGTTGCAATGAGCCAAGATGCCGCCACTGCACTCCAGCCTGGGCAACAGAGCAAGACCTTGTCTCTAAATAAATAAATAAATGCACACAACGGAAAGGATTAGTATGTATTAACTATTTTTTCATTTGTCTTCACAGATTCTCTTTCTAGGAATATAGCTATTTATTACCATATTTATATCTAAAGAGAGTATACTTTCCTTTGGTTTTTTTACTTACTCCCCTCATTCACAAATACATATAAATGCTCTGTGTTTACATACACACACATCTGAGATAAATACATACATACGCATATATACTGACACATATATACATGTACATACATATATATGTTTACACACACAGACCGAGTGAGAAACAAAGAAGGAAACATTGCCAGCCCAGACAACCAATAAAATAGCCAGAACAAAGGATATAGCAAGAGTTATGAAATTCAAAGTAATTATTTGTGATGAGTTTTCAGCCTTCCCCGAACCCCTAAGGGCAATTTTTCTAGATTTTGTGCTCCATGGGGAGTCAGAGGTGACAGCACACTTAACATGTCCTTCTAGGCAGTATAGAGACTGTAATTTTCAAATTTCAGTAAAATAATGAGTGATGTGCCAGTACACCTTAGGTAAATCTAAGCTTACAGGAGAGTAATCCTGTGTCAGGAAAGGGAGTTAATCATTTCTTGCCTTCAGATATTACTTCCCTTATTAAAAGGAAGACCAAAAAATGTGACCTTAAACTGAAAGTACACAGAGGATTCTTTTAGATAAACGTGAACCTGTTTGATTTCAGTTCATTTTCAGTGCAAAATTCTTAGCAAGAGCTGGCTTCAAAAAAGACAGAAGGAAAAGGGATCCATTAACAAGGAATTTAGAGAAAGGGAACAGGTTTACATAAAAAAAAATATTTTTCCTTACATTTCATGTTTTTGCAATTTATAATTGGCTCAACATTTTTATGGACAGGCTTTTTCCAGGGAGCTTACCCACAGCTGCTAGAGATTTGTGTTTTTGAAAGGAACAGCACGTTTAGTTTATTACAATAGGAAAGTGACTTCAGAGTAAGACTGCAGTTGCAGGTCAGTCCCTAATCACAGGCACTGCTTATCTAATATTTTCCAGTAGAAATAATTTATGATGACTTATTCATTTATCATTTAATTTAGAGCTTTGTTTAAAGTTAAAAATTTAACTGTAAAGGAAAAGATCTGAGTTGCTCGTAGTTGCTTCTTAGTTCAATAAAGACTGCAATAAACATCCCTTTATTCCATGTCACTGATGATTTCATTAGAGCAAATTGCTAGAAGCTAGACAGATCCTGTCCAAATGCTTCTCGGATTGGTTATTATTAATGTCCATTCCCACCAGCAGTATGTATAGTGGCCCATTTCACCATTCTCTCATCAAAGGACTTTTGATCTCTTCTTTAAAATCTTTAGTGATTTGACAAGTGAAAACTGTACAACATTGTTATTTTAACTGTTAGTGGGGTTGAGCGTTTTTTTTTTTTTCATGTTGATTACTCACTTGCATTTCTTACTTCCTCTGTAAATTGTTGGTTTATACATTTTGATCACGGTTGGATAAGTCTTCATAAATACATATACACAGGTGTCTTTTAATAAGGTCATGAGCCCTTTGTTCTATTTGTTAAAAAGACATAAGGTTTTCAATTTTCCTTTCAACCATTATTATAAAGACATGTAAACTGTTTATGTGTTTGAATCTATAAATACCTTTCCTTTGTGATTTCTTCCACTGTTTCTATAACTTTTCCATCTTAGTTCTAATAAATATTCACTGATATTTTCTGAAGTGTTAAAAAGTGGGCTGCATGGCTTTTACACTTAATTTTTTAATTCCATCTGGAGTTACTGACATCTAGACATGATGAAATCAGGCCTGGGATTGTGCCTGTAACTTTACATTTTTCTAAATAATTAACCGAAGGTCCCAGAAATGCTGAACAATCCTTTTACTACTTTATGTTGACACATACATTGTATTGAAATACCAGATTATACATTATGCCATGAGAGAAAAAGATGATTCTTGGTCTAAATTGAGCTTATTCTCTTTTTATTTACCTATTATTTTGAGAATGAGTCTCGTTGTGTCATCCAGGCTGAAGTAAAGTGGTATGATCATGGCTCAGCGTAGCCTCAAACCCCTGGGCTCCAACGATCCTCCCACCTCAGCCTCCCAAGTAGCTGGGCACACAGGCACATTCCACCACACCCAGTTATTTTTCAAAATTTTTACTTTGTAGAGATGGGGTCTCACTAGGTTGTACAGGCTAACTTCAAACTCCTGGCCCCACCTCAGCCTCCCAAAGTGCTAGGTTTACAGGCATGAGCCACCAGACCTCACTTTTCTTTCTCTTTTTAATAATATCAATACCAAAACAGCAGTGTAAGTGGTGGTAGTGGTTGGAATTTGTTAGGCACATAGTAGATGACAGGCACTACTCAAAGCACTTCATGCGGGGTGAATTTATTGAATTCTTACAGCAACCCTAAGAGGTGGGTACAATCCATGTGTTTAAGCAGATTCTTCAACATAATAAACAATGATGGCCAAGGCTTTGGTTCAAATTTCAAATGATAACACGAAGTCAAGAAAAAAGACTGAAATATTATCCTACATACATAGATGGATAACAGAAAAAATGAATTTAGCTCATTTCTATTATATTATGTCAGGGTATGAAATAATTTAATAGAAAAAATTAACAAAGAGGACCAGTAGTTTAACTTAGCGATTAAAAACGTAAAGTTTTTCCTGTTAGAAGACATTTTCCAAGTACAAGGAAACATATTTTTATACTCTCCTGTATTTGAAATGATATGTAAATGCAAAAATATGTAAGGCAGTGTCATTGGCCCTCAACCACTAGGGGACACAAAACTTATTCCCAAATACTTGCAGTTTAAGGTGTTTTCACATTGCAGAACCATGACTAGAAAATAAGACTTTTTGCAAGTATTCCGATCAGTCTAATTTCTCTTAAGTAAAAAATTCTAAAGCTTCGGCAGTTGCGATTTGCTCACTTTCAAAGCTACTTCACGACATTGCATTTGAAAAACATTATTCATCAGTAGAGTATTAATCTTAATGCTTACATAAATTAAGAATCATTTGTTATTAAGTTTCATATTGCAGCTAAATATTATAACTACCTATCCTATAATTTCAAATGTTAGCGATATTTTTTAACAATAAAAAAACTTGGAAGCAACCAAGATACACAGAAGTATGGAGATGATTGATTAAATTATAAAACACCTCAAAGAAATGGAGTTGAAACTATTATAATTATAAAACTATATAATACTATAGAAATGCATTTCATATAATAAATGGAGAAAAGACAGAATGCAATCATCATACTTAAGAGTTTTACTTTTTTACTAACATAAAAACTATTATGGATACAGAAATATAGAAGAAAATATATTTTTTAAAAAGATGATGGTTGTGTTAAGTAGAGAGGGCTGTGGACAACTATTTGTTCTATTTTTCAAACTTTCTATATTACATAATCTTATAATTTGAAAAATAAAACACAAAAGCACAACATTCACAACATATGAACAAACAAATGAAATCCATATTGGCAGATGTAGTTGTGTGGTTATATCAACATATAACACAGAATACATACTGGTTTTGTCTTGGAGTCAGGTTTTAACTGTCTATATTTTTCAGTAATTATGGTAATAGACCAAATATGTATATTAACAATAGTTAGGAATAGCCACATAAATTCAAGCACAAAGCAAGCAACAAAAGCAAAAACCATGGAAAAGTATAAAAAATGAGAATATAATATAAGAAGTTAAGATTAAGGGCAAGGAAGAGAGAGAACCAGAAGTCTTACCTAAGTAGTAACGATAAAATAAAGAAAAGTACTTAGTGTTTTGAAACTTACAACGAAACTAATAAAATGGATAAAAAAGTCTTTTCTAAAATCACAAATTATTATATTCTTCAGCTCACACAAATATATAATTTCAATGTAAACTTATAATGTAAATATTTATAACTTTGATGATCTCACTTTTTCATAAAATGTTGACCTTCAAGATGGTATTTGATTAAAAATACATGATCATTTTAGCTACAAACATGCCCACTAACATAAAAGGCCCTCAAGGAAAGTCAAAATAACTCACCACCCATACCAACAGCCTCCAAAAATCCCACAGGTGAATGAGAGGGAAATGGGACTTGGTTTTCTGTTAACTCAAAGGAAATCAGTATTATTATGTTACCACCAGCAATTTTTCAAATAGGACCGTTTCAGTTGTTGATTACATTTCCAATCTGGTCTAATAACATCAGATATTATGCATTTCTAATGTTAAAAATAAGCTTTTAATATGTTTAAATTTTGTACATGTTTATACCATGGGAAAAGAAGTCCTAGAAGTTCTGTGTTGAATCACAGAAGAGGTTTAGAGAAGGAGCCACGCTAAAGTTCCTAAAGTTTTAAGAAATACATTTGTTTGATGGAAACACAGTCTAGAAAACTGCTTAATTTTTCAAAGGAGAAAAAAATAAACATTTAAATTCTTTTTTTCTCACTTTAAAATTACTAAAATGTGGATTTTATTTTTCTAATCAGAAGACTTTTAAAAATCATTTCATGAAAGTTATTTTTTGCGACTTAACAATCACATTAATTTGACCAGGCAAATATTTAACTGGTTCAATAGGTACCTTAACTATAAGAAAAAAAAAATTACTATAAGTGAACTTTTTAAGAAGATTTAGAAAAAAAACCATATAGACATTAATAAAAACTAAGCAGCTGGAAATTATTATATGATATTAAGTTTCTGACAACAAAACATTGAACATTTCTACTTACATAAACATTTTGAATATAATCCCAATGCTGTTATAATAGTGCAAATTATAGTAAACATGTGAAACCTATATAGTAACATGATATTAACAGAAAATTATTATTGAAATGATGCTCTCATATTATGCCAATCGTAAAATTATTCCAAAGATTATGGAGGATAATTAAGAACATCTTACAGTAACAAACAAGTAAAAACCTTGGGAGGGGGTTTAAACTGAGAAGAAATCCCAGTACAAAATTATAAGTTACTGAAATCTAAAGAGGCTAGGTTAGTTAGCTTCCGTATTTATCTTACAAAACAATGTCGGAAAAAAATCACCAAAGAAACATGAACATTTTCACAGATTATATTAGCCAATTACACATATGCTAATTCTGTAGATAAAGAGGAAAATGGCTTCAAACATATTATTAGAAAATTCATTTCCGCAATGTTGCAGGTTCAAAGTTACTGCTGTCAGTAAAATGTAAAGAAATGTTCACATGCCATAAATACACTTGAGTATTTCAGCTCATCTCAGGCTAAAAATAAAAACAGAAACTCAAAGTACCTAATGAAACCAC
This sequence comes from Sapajus apella, assembly GCF_009761245.1. Classification (NCBI taxonomy): domain Eukaryota; kingdom Metazoa; phylum Chordata; class Mammalia; order Primates; family Cebidae; genus Sapajus; species Sapajus apella. The sequence continues at coordinate 1,060,763 of NW_022436993.1, read as the reverse complement.
AAAAGTTAATAAAAGATATCAATTTGCAACTTGCAAAGAAAAATATTACTTTGGTCTTTAAAAGTCTTCCTGATACCAATGACAATTTATTTTTAAAGTACAGCACAGAACATCACCATAAAAAAAGAGAGAAGAAACCATATGAGAATTTAATTTTTTGTAAGCCAGCTAATAAAGAAATAAGTTCTTACTTATACCTTCAAAATTATGAGAAAATACAATATGCATATGTAAAATTGCGTATAAAAACATAGTTCTGAACAGAGAGAAAAATTTATTTGAAATTTTAATATGTTTTTTCAGCTGAGTCCGTGCAATCTAAAATTCTCCAAGCAGAAATGGTTTCTTTCTGTCAGAAAAAAGTATTTCCAAGTAGTATTCCAGACATGTTGAGATTATGTACTATTTTTTTTGTGTTTAAGAAAGAACCTGTGCCACTTTTGAAAGAATGCTTCTAAATGTTCTCTATGCATACATACTATGTTTTGGAAAAATATTAAGGCAGTATATTTAAACATAACTGTACTTAACTTGCATTACATTCTTTAATAAAATGATTGAATATTGGATAAATGGGAATTTTTACTGGATTTATAAAACATGCAGATAACTTGTTGAAGATTAGTGCTGCTTCAGCATAGGAGGACAGACAGAAATAAGAAATAGGATGAGGAAAAAATACCTAAAAGTAAGAGTAAATGTGGGTAAATAATAATATTTGAGAGAAATAACAAGAAATGGACAGTTTCATTTTTATTTAACTTTATGGCAAACACCTTTAGTCAAATAGAACACTCTGAACTTACATTAAGTCCCCAAACTGATCTTGTTTTAAAAGAATGCATTATGTACTCCAGAGTAAGTAGAGAAAAAGTGATTTTTCAGGAAATTATTTGTAAGAAAATATGTTAGAAAAGAGATGCATGGTAAGTGACGCTTTGTGAATGGATTAGAACAAGTTTTCTATAATGAATTAACCAGAGGAAAACAGTCTATGCATCTGACCAATGTTAAAAAGAAATTACTCTTCATATGGATTATTTTGTACTGCAGAAGGAAAAAGGAGAATTATTAATGCTGACTGTTCAACCATCGAGAAACAATTATACTTTGGAAGCAAACACACTGTTCTGGAAGACCAAAAATACACTAACTTCTACACCATCCACCAAAGCTAAGCAAAATTTTCAAAAGCCTATAGGAAGAAATGAATTATTCCTAAAAATTCAAGTATATGCAAATATATACATATATAAACATATATGATTTGACCATCTTTATATACAGGCGGCCCTTGACTTACAGGGATTCAACTTTAAACGGTGTCAATTTCTACAATTCATATTTACGGCATACTAGCAATTTATGCTCATGTTGGTATTACAATTTAATTTTCAAAGAGATAGCGTCTCATTCTGTCATCCAGGCTGGAGTGGTATCACTGTGGCTCACTGAAACCTTGAATTCCTGGTCTCAAGCAATCCTCTCGCCTCAGTCTTCGGAGTAGGTGGGATTACAGGTGTGTGTCACCACACTCAGTTTATTACAAAATTTTATGCAAACTACATACAATTTACATTGCCCAGGGAGCTTTCTCCTTTCTTTCAGTAATAATAGTCAAACCATTTTTATTAATAAATCAACCTCTAAGAAATGAGGTAAGTTACAGGTCTGTAAGGATCGTACCACATAGTGTACTTTCACATCAGTAATAACTTATGAAATACGGTTTTAAAGTATAATTCTCATAAAATTGGCATTTAAATCTTGGAATGTCACAGATCTCTATTTGGATGTCAACTCAGTACATCTCAAATGAAATTCCTGATCTTTCCTCAGCCCAACCTACTCCTCCACAGTCTTTCCCATCTGAGTAAATAGTAACTCCATCTTTGTAGTTACTAAATCCAAAAACCATACACCCATCCTTGGTTGGCCACTTTGTCGGGAAATCTCGTCAGTTCTGCCGTCAAAATATACCCAGAATGGGACATCCTCTCACCACCTCCACAGATAACATCTGCTTCCAGCCACAATCATTTTCTGCCTGAATGACTATAGGAGCTCCCTGCTTCTGCCCCGTCTCCCTTACAATCCATTCCTAACCAATCAGCCAGCGTGATCCTTACAAAGAGAAGGCAGTTCATGTTACTGCTCTGCTTAGAGCCTTTCAATAATCTGGAGACTAAGAGCCAAAGTACCTCCTCCCACAAACATTCTGTTATCTCAACAACCTCCATTCCTATCACTCTCTCCAGTCGCTTTGCTCTGGTCTCTTGACCCATCTTCAGAGCCTTTGTACACACAGTCAGGGCTTGTGCACAGGCATCCTGTCTCAGGGCTTTTGCATGTGCTTATACCACTGCTTGGAATGCTTATTCCCAACAAGGCTCACTTTGGGTTTTTGCTCAAACATGGCCTTCTCAGGGAAGCCTTCTCTGACCACCGTATTTTAAATTTCCCCAGCTCCCTCAACACACCATCTCCACTTCCACCTTACTTTTCTTCTTAGCACTTATTACCATTTAACGAATTATTTAGTAATTTGTCTCCACTCCTACTCCCAACACGAAAGTGCTAGAAAAGGAGGATGTTTGTTTTGATCTCTGTTGAAACTCCAGTGCCCAGAACAGCATCTAGAATGTAACAGGCACTCAAAAATATTTTTAAATAAAATCCAGAAGTAGCATTTTAAGAAAGATATATTATATAAATACCAGAAGAAAATGCCAACCAGAGTTAAGGTGGTTCTCTCTCCAGGGAGGCCACAGGAATGGGGAGGAAGAGGAGGAAAGGAGACTCCTGCTTGGGGTTGCCAGACTTGCAATACTCTTTGATTATCCCAAGCAAGACAAAGTAGCAATTTCACCTGCTTCAACCAAATGCAAACAGTACTTTGAAGAAAACATAGAATCTTAAATTATTTTAAATAATTTTGGTATGGGGAATACAAAAAGAAAACTCAGAAGACAAAAGGAAATGATTCACAGATTTGGCTACATGAAAAGAAAAAATATCTATGTGCTCTAAAATTTAGCACAGAAAAAACTAAAACACAACCAAAAGACCGGAAGAAAATGTTGGCAACAGAGAAGTGATGAATATTCATAATATAAGAAGAACTCATCAAATTAACAGAAGACTGACGAATAAGCTAACAGGAGAAGGGGGCAAAGAAATGGTTAAGAGGAAAAAAAAGTGAGAGGGGAAGGAAAACTACTAAAAAGTCCCACTATTACAGTAAGTCACAGAACATTTTAACACGTTTGCTAAATACATATGTTTCTCATAAAGTAGTTTTGCCATTTACGTTAGCATGTTGCTTATGAGCCTTGTATTAGAAACACATAAGATCTGTAGGCATTTTTAGGATTCGGCTTTTGGGGAAAAAATAGAATTCCACAAGATAATCTATTTTCTCAAGCTATTTGTACAAAGCAACTTTTAGCAATATATGCTTTTTAAAATGAGAGACCACGATCAAACTTGCTTATTCTACAAAAGAACTAATGTCAAATCTCTGGTCAGTAGTCAAAGTGTTTCCATAAAAGATGACATTTTTATCAGTAACACTATTTATTTATCTGTCCTATTACTGTGCCGTAGAAGGACGTATTCTTTTTAAAAGTCTTTTTATATCGTATATCTCTCTTCTCAGGTATCCTCCTAGGTTTCTTTGTCTTATCAGTACCTCAAGGAACTTCTAGGTGCACAAACCTTGAATTGTCTCTTGCACACATTAGAATAAGCATTTAGACCCGGAAGACATAAAGAAATGCCGTCATGATGTACATCTTCTAAAACACACTAGCCATATCTTTCCCTTTGGCATACTCAAGGAAGGAAATGCAACTATTTTTTTCTAAGATCAAGAGTTGAATGGAGTGAATAGTATACTTTATAATCAGGGTTGGCATATTTAAAAGCCCATCAAAGCCAAGTAGGCAGAAAGAACTTAAGCCATCCATCTGCCAATAGGAATACATTTTACACAACAGCCCTTGAAGAAACATGCTACCCATTTTTCTCAAAATACTTTTGAGTCACTTTTACTTCCCCATGGTTGAGAATATGGATACAAAGAAATACTTTACTATTACAGCACAAGCACCAGCACAACTTTTAAGAGAATGGTACAATCTATCTTGGAATTGGCAAGTAATGAGGAATGGTGTGGACTATAATGAACTTGAGTGCTCTTAATCTCTCCATTAAGGAATCAGTTATAACGCAGCTCAGCTAATAATAGTAACTATTGTTATTGTTATTTTGAGATGGAGTCTGGATCTGTCGCCCAAGCTGCAGTACAATGGTGCCATCTTGGCTCACTGCAACCTCCGCCTCCTGAGTTCAAGCGATTCTCCTGCCTCCGCCTCTTGAGTAGCTGGGATTACAGGGGCCTGCCACCACATTCAGCTAATTTTTTTATTTTTTCATAGAGACGGGGTTTTGCCATGTTGGCAAGGCTGGTCTTGAACTCCTGAGCTCAGATGATCCACTGGCCTCGGCCTCCCAAAGTGCTGGGATTACAGGCATGAGCCACCTCACCCTGCCTCAGCTAATTATTATCATCAGGAAATGAGGGCCTATTTTGCACAAACCTTTTGTTCTGCCAAAGGAGCCAGAAATTTTTATATGAAATTTCTCAATTTCTAGGTCTAACAAAAAGTATGGATCTTTGTCCAAATACAGTCTGCAGAGTGCCTGGGAGCCTTCAGGGTATCTATGAGCCACCAGTCTGATATGAACTATTACATGATTCATGCTATTCTCATTCTGCTTAGATGGTCCCCTATTTTCATCTCTAATTGGGTGATGTAGATGGTCTCTTGGAAGCACAGAGCTCACCACCTTTTCCAAACAAATAATTTTGCTGGGCCATGGGATATCTGTATGCTTAACTTCACCTGCTAATGCCAAATTCTTTTACCTAAACATTCCCATTGTCTTAATTATACCGAATCTAGTCTTATTTGGGCTTTTTTCTCTAATGCAATTGATCACTAAAACAGTTTTTCTAGACTATTATCTCTAACTACTAAAAGCAGAGAACTTATCAGGACACCTCTCTACAGTAGTGGGGAAAAAGTAAGAAGAGAAATGTAGGTGAAGATAAGTTTGATGCCTTTAACAATTTCTAGATAGTCTTGCTTTTGTTTATATTAATAACATACCTTGGCATCTATGAACTGAAGATTTCCTTACAAAGTTAGTCATAGGTTGATTAAATTGGGGACTGTTCAGCCATGGTTATTTAGAGGAGTTATGGGAAAATAAGTCATAAGGAAACATAATCAAATCGATATTTGAAAGAAAAAGTTATTTAGAAGCTTTGAATCATTCACAGTGAACCACAATTAATTATTTCCTTTTTCAGATATTCAATTCTTTACCATTGGCTCCATCATCTCTGCCTACAAAATGATTGTGTTATCCCCTCTCCCACTGGAAAACTCCTATCCTCAACTACAAAAACTGCCTTGGACTCAACTGCTATCCTTCTTCTGCTGTCAACTCCGTCACTTCTTGACACCTTGCAATTTGGCCTCCAGTGAAAATGTTTCTCAGATGTTATCAGTGATTGCATGTTGCCAAATTCAATGACATTTTGTCTGAACTCATTTTCTTTACGTGCTCTCAAGAAACCTGTATTTCTGATCACCCCTTGCTTCTGCACATCAGTGTGTAATATATCTACTGATTAAATGCTCATTTTACAAAACTGCTAAATGCTACAAGAGAGACACAGATTTAAAATCCATATTTTGTTCTTTGGACAAAATTTTGTACAAAGAATAACACCGAGTGACAAAATCAGGCAAAACTTTAATAAATATGCAAATTACTTAGCCTCACACTTATGATCTCACATTATCCAGTACCAATCTAAATTTCTACATACACCAAACTTAAATATGCCCAGTGCTCAGCAAGTCATTTCTTTCCATGCTATTTTCTTCTACTTTATCCCCCACACTAACTGGAATTATGCCTAACCTTTAGGGTCCCTGGTTGATTCAGGCTGAGATGATCACCTCCTTTTCTAAATCGCAGCATTTTATGTGACAGTCATCAGATAGTGTGTTAGGCCACAGCTATCAATAGTCCCTGCTGTCTGACTGACCAACTATAAGCCCTCAAAGGTAGGGAGTAGGTACCACTCTTTCTATTTCTGAGAGAAGTAGAGGCGTGCAGTGATGGCCGTCCATGTCTTCACACCTCCCTGTACCCACGCTCTCAGGGGTTCTCCTCCCACAGTAACCCTGGCTTGACCATGAAGTTTGTTTCATCCAATGAGATATTAGCAGATCTTATGCAAGCAGAGGCTTCCTGAGCATTTACATCCTGGAGACTGTTTTCTCTTGCTGTTCTCTGGAACTCTGAGACCACTGCATGGGCTAGCTTTGCAGAATGTGAAAGACTCCATGAAATACAAACAAGTTCACCTGCCTGAGCAGCCCCAAACCAACCAGACCCCAGCCAAGACCCCAGACTAAACAGATCCACCAAGCTGACCCAGGCCAGAAGAACCACATTGCTGACCACAGCATCATGAGAATAAATGCTTCTGTTTTAAGCCATTACAGTTTTCGGTAATGGACAGAGAGGTGTTAATGGATGTACAGGGTATCCGGTACACTGTATTATTCTGAAATGAGTAAAGAATTACTATAATTTTAATAAAATCTCTCTCATCATCCAATTCTTACTTAAGTAGATTTTCTCTAGCCTAGAAACTGAAATACTCCATATGTCTGCAAAGGGTTTTCTAGTTTGTTTTGTAAAATGAAAAATCAAAGGGCAGCAATTATAAAAGATACAGTACAAATATTCTGTCTCGGCAGATGGCGATGTAACTTCAGGATGCTCCATTTACCATCTTTGAGCCCTCAGGTAAATACTGTAAACTTTCTAGCCCTTTGTTTCCTTTTCTTAAAATAAATGCAATATCACTAACCTCACAGTATTAGAGATAATACACAGTAAATATCAAATACCGTTTCTGGTGCATTTCTTCAATAACCAGGAAATATTATCATCATACATAATTATTAATCTTAAAATAAGAGAGCTGAAGCCGCTGATCTCTAAATGTGTTTCTGGCTGGGCATGGTAGCTCATGTCTATAATCCCAGTACTTTGGGAGACTAAGGCAGGTGAATCGTTAGAGCTCAGGAGTTTGAGACCAGCCTGGGCAACATGGTGAAACCTCATCTCTACTAAAAATACAAAAAAATTAGCCAGACATGGTGATGCAGGCCTGTAGTCCCAGCTACTTGGGAGGCTGAGGTGGAAAGATGGTTTGTGCCTGGGAGGCGGAGGTTGCAGACAGCCGAGATCGTGCCACTGCACTCCATACTGGGTGACAGAGCCAGACCCTATCCCAAAAAATAATAATAAAATAAAAGTTTGTTTCTATACCATTCATTCGCTCTCACTACTAAAAGCAGAGAGTTTATCATAATGCTTGTATGTGGCAAGAGTGGGAAAGTTTGAAAGTAAAACACTGGGGAAGATCATTTTAATGCCTTGAGCAATTTCTAGATATTTTTGCATATAACAACCCTTGGCATCTCCAAACTAGAAATTTTTTCTGTCAATACAGAGTAGAAAGTTGGTCATAAGGCTTCATTATATTTGGGGCTGCTCAGTCAATGTTTGCTTAGGAGGGACTGTGGGAATAATGTCATAAGAAAACATACACAAAAAATGGCTGAGAATGGTGGTACATGCCTGTAATCCCAGCATTTTGGGAGGCCAAGGTGGGCAGATTGCTTGAGGTCAAGAGTTTGAACCCAGCCTGGCCAACATGGCAAAACCCCATCTCTACTAAAAGTACAAAAATGATCCAGGCATGGTGGTGGATGCCTGTAATCCCAGCTACTCAGGAGGCTGAGGCAGGAGAATCGCTTGAACCCAGGAGGCAGAGGTTGCAGTGAGCTGAGACTGTGCCACTGCACTCCAGCCTGGGCGACAGAGTGAGACTCCAACTCCAAAACGGTAACAATGACAACAAAAAATAAGCAGAAAGTTGTTGGGAAAAAAAAAGGTTATTTACAAGTATTGAATAATTCACAATTAACCAGGCAATTAGAAAAGTCCAGATGCCATTAATTGCATAAAACTGCTTAGTGCCAATAGGATGCTTTCTCATTCTCTATCAGAAACTATACAATTATTTTTACTTTATATAAAAATATACATTAGATAATATAAAGATGGGGCATCTGGAACATTTCTGGAATATAATAACCAAAGCACACTAGGAAACCCTTTGTGTCCAGCCCATTGAGCCTGTGTAACGTGAAGGTACATGCCACCCCCACCGAACCTCAGAGCATGCGAGTGCAAATGCGCTCATTTCAGATAAAACAAGGTAATGACTTCAAGAAAAGCAACAGAAAGAAAGAGATCCTCTTCCATGGCCAAGTGCTCACCTATATAGGTTCCACTGTTGTTACCAGCATAGTCAGCATCTTCTGGATGGAGTGCAAAAGCATACAGAACAAAAGCCAAGAAATAAAGCAGAACAGTTAGACGGCCAGCCGCAGATGCAAAAAATAAACCACTTAAAACAATTAGGTAAAGCACAGCATAGAACAGCCCTCGCAATGCCACTCTTAAACATAAAACAGTGTGTTTTATATTTAAGTTTAAAGTGATATTTTGAAATATCATGCACGGTTTTTTTTTGTTGTTGTTGTTTTTTAATTCCCCCAACTTTCTTCGATGGTTCTGATACAGTTCCAAGAAAAATTATACACGACTTCTCTGATATATATATATAAATATTTTTTGAGGTGGAGTTTTGCTCTTGTCACCCAGGCTGGATTACAATGGCACGATCTCGGCTCACTGCAACCTCCACCTCCAGAGTTCAAGTGATTCTCCTGATTCAGCTTCCTGAGTAGCTGGGATTACAGGCACACACCACCACACCCAGCTAATTTTTGTACTTTTAATAGAGGCAGGGTTTCGCCATGTTGGCCGGCTGGTCTCAAACTCCTGACCTCAGGTGATCCACCTGTCTCAGCCTCCCAAAGTGCTGGGATTACAGGCATGAGCCACCACGCCCAGCCTATGTTTTCAAAGTTAAGAAAATGATGCCACCTGATCCCAAAGTAAATTTATTTGTGTAAATCAGACTTTTTGATAATGGGTAAAAATACAGCACTTATTTTGGCTCATTGGATTAGACAGAAAAGTAAAGATGAAAATATGTCCTTCCTATTGATAAGTAGAGATTTCAAGTTGGGAAGTAACATGGGAATGATATTGCTTTTATAAAAAAAAAAACTGATAAAAACATTTGTAAAGTAAGCAATGTGCTAGTATTTTGAAGTTAAATAAATACTGGGCTGTAAGTATCTTAAAAACTTTATTTAAGTAGTTGGGTACTTATTATTTTAGGCCTCTTTTTTCTAGAACTAGCAGCATAGACTGCACAAAATTCAAATAATTGAGAAGATGCCCCTAGACCCTAAGTCAAAATAAGTCTGTCAATGTATTTGAATACTGTTTATTTCATTCATATTTGAGACTACTGACAGAAGAAAAATATAATGTACTATTTCAGATTACATTCTATATTTCTGCTGCATAAAGAAAAAAAACCATATATCTCTCTTTAAAACAAAGTCTAACCACAATTTTTGGTATTGTAATGTCAAGATGGAAGTTTAGAGGTACAACAGGGTATTTTTATAAGTTGCTTGCTATATTCCATTTAATCCCACATATATGCGCACTAAATAGAACTACTAGACTATGCAGGGTAACTTATACATGTACCTTTAATTTCCTCTGAGAAGCACAAAGAAAATGAGAAAGGAAATGATTACATGTGCAGAAAATACAATTAAAATAGGAAGATGTTGCACCCAAGGGAAAAAAAAATCCACCTACCACACTCAACTGTTTCCTCATCTTAGAAAAGCCAAAAGAAAAAACAAATGTATTTTAAATGTTTCAAAATTATCAGTCAACAAATAAACAGAATTTATGTAAAACTACATTTTAGGCTGCACTGCAGGTTTGTTTTAAAAAGAATGCATACACTTGAGTTGTCAAAACATAGTCCTTACATAGCTTATTAAATAACCAAATGGGAAAAATAACCAGAACATAAATCTTTAGCATTTTTTTCAAAATACTATCTTTAATAAGGGGATATTTATTTTCATAGAACGGTTTTTTTTTTTTTTGTAAATCAATCTGTTCAATACTTAAAAGAAATTTCTTGACAAAAATAGTGGAAAGAAGAAAGGATTTTAGAAACAACAAATTTTGTCCTTAACATATCTAAATATCCTGTACATTTAACAATAACCTGACAATTATCAATGTAATTACACATATCAAATGAGTTATGCAGAATCATTTCTTTTCTTTCTGTCTATATTATCCGATGAAAGGCATTTTAGAAAGTAATCCTAAACAGTTCCTAAATTACTAATAGGATAGCAATTTAAAAGTTAAATAGGGCTTCAAAGACTCGCTGTAAGTTAAGGGTGGAAAAGTACTGGCAATATTGCGGAGGCGAATCGAACTATGAGTCAAGGTAAAACGCATTTCACTACATGGCCTCAGAGGAAACAGGAGTGATCAGAACAGTTCTCCTCTCCCTTGTCCATCCAAGCTACAGAATAGTGGCCAAAGAAAACACTTCCAGAAAAGTGTATACCATGGTATTTTTATTTTCCAAATACCTATGGATCCTTAAACTATGTTGACTTGGTTTGACCAGTATTAGCAAATATCACAAGCAAATAATTATTATTCAGGCTCGTGTTTTGAATCACCAAGTTGTGACTTTATTTATGCTCATGTCTTAGTAGCTCTACCTGTCATGTGGATCTAAAACAAATTGTTAGAAAACAAAGAATAAACTATGTGATGTGGTTTATGCAAACAGCTAGGCATGATGGACATTGGATGGATCATTTTGAAATCTCATATACTCCATCATAAAGTGGGTTGTTAAGCATAGAGTCTATTTTTTGATAGAACCAATAGGATAGATTGAATACTGCACCCTCAATTAAAGACTTAGCGCCATGGAAGTCAAATGATAAAAGCCGTATCACAAAAACCAACAAAAAATTAAAACACCAATGCCAATTTACAAAGAAATCTGTAATTTATATTACATATAGTATATATGTAATATTCTAATAAAATGTCATGAATATGCCATATGAATTTGCAAAAGAATGTTTCTCTGTAAAATTTTTAAGTAGGAAGAGAATATTTTTTATATTACTGATACAATCCCACACATATATTCAGTAGCAAGTATCATGCTTAGTAAACATCCAGTAAGAAAAGGAAAGGAACGGAATATCTTAGACTTAGCAAGTTTGAACAAAGAGGAAAAATTATAGAAAAGGTTGATCTCAGAAGAGCGTTGGGACAGTTGTGTGATTATTACTATATAGAAAGCACTGTTCTATGTACACTAAATGCACAAAATTATTTAATTCCCAAACAATCTATGAGGTCAGCACTATCATCCCCATTTTTTCAGATAGGAAAGAACCCTATAGTGAATTCTCATAATTTTATGTTGCTTTGACATCCATTGTGAATCTAGGCTTAACTTTCTCATATCAGAAACAGGGCTTAGTCACCTTTGACATAGCTTCAGCTCTCTGCCTCCTTCCAGTTCTTCAAGGCAGCCCATCCAGAAATCTGCTTCATACGACTGCCTGCTGGTGACCACTTTGCTATAGGACATAAAAATACAGCCTATTTGACTCTACACCCCACGTGGACCATGCAGATATGCTGCAGTGACCACCTCGCAGTCACAGCATAACTCCACGGAACTCATGCCTGCTTTCTTTACACCCACTAATTAGAACTCCCAGAAGGAAAACTTGCTTGGGTAATGCCCTGGACCCCAGTGAAGGTTTTGGCCCCCTCATCTCTCTTGCTCCCCACACACTGGTTGAATCTGTATCCCAGGCAGCTCCCCTCTTCCTGTTGGCCCTGTGAGGCATGCTGCCCTCCTGTCCAGGATCTGTAAGCAATACACTGCCTCTGCTATTTCACGCGCTCCTGCTATTTCATGTTGCCTCCTCTGTGTCTCACCTGCTGGACACGCCTGAATCTAGGTTTTTCCTGGTCAGGACATTCCTAGAGAGTGAGTGACACAGGTCAGACAAGAGCCCCAAGATGTCTGTCAATATAATCAAGTCCCTGTGAGAGGGGATATCTGGTCACAAGTGGACACTTAGGCATTAGGCCTTCCACCAGGAGAAAGAAGTATCCCATGGAAGGCACCACTGCAGATAGCAACGACCACCTCCCCAGCATCAGGGCAGAGCTAGAGTATATAGCCACTCCCTAGGGAGAGCTCAAGAACAAATCAGAAAGAAAAAAAATATATATACCACTTGTACATGTTAAAATTAGGATTTGGATCTATGCCATCTGGCTCGAGTCTTGAGTTTTTAATTCAATGCTATGCTAATCATGGAAAAACCATGTTTTGATTACTCAAGTCTCTCCCTAGAAATGGGCAGGAGAGAGGTCGAGGGACATGATGTTTCTTCCAAGTTTCCTATCAACTTAGCATGACCTCCCACTACCCCACCAGCCCATCCCTCCCCAAAGCTTCAATATCCAAAGGGAGAGTCTCCCACTAGGAGTAGCTGGGGAGGGCCAGCTCCTCTCCCCAGTGTTATCAAGAGTCCACCATCTGCTATCTTCAAGCACATTAGAGCAGGAGAGGAAAGTCAGAAAATCACAAAGGGGAGGCCAAGAAGGTCTCACAAAGATGAATGTAGCTGAGCACAGTGGCTCATGTCTATAATCCCAGAACTCTGGGAGGCCAGGGCAGGAGGATCACTTGAAGCTAGGAGTTTGCAATCAGCCTAAGCCACATAGCGAGATTCCATCTCTAGAGAAAATTTTAAAAATTAGCTGGGTGAGGTGGTGCACATCTGCAGTCCCAGCCATTCAGGAGGCTGAGACAAGATGATTGCTTGAGTCCAGGACTTCGAAGCTGCAGTCAGCTATGATGGTGCCACTGCACTCAAGCCTGGATGACAGGGTGAGAGCCTGTCTCAAAAAAGAAAAACTTTTTTTTAAGAGAGAGATAAACATACTGTCTTCAGAGAATGGAATAGAAAGGTTGTTGGGAAAAGCAAGTGGTGGGCACTGCACAGTGGACAGTAGTAAATGTCCCATTCCACTGGATGTCACTCTGCAAGGCACATGTGTGATACTCTTTGACAAGTGGAGAAACTGTGTCTATACTAGTGTACTATTATTCACATGGGCAAATTACCATACTAAAAACCACTTTCCTAAATGTCTCACCCTCTACTGCAATCCCTCCTAAAAGTCTACAATAATCCACAACCACAGATCAGACCCCTAAGAGTTAACCAACGCTTTCTAACCTGCATGGCATTGGGTCTCCAGGACAAAATACAAGAGACAATAGGGCTGAGAACCCTTCCTATGGGAGGACTAGAAGTATCTACCCTGAGAGTGTTTCAGAAGCAACATCTTCAGGCATACCAGGAGAACACAGTTCACTGAGATTAAGCATGAGCAGTAACAATGAGAAGCTCTGAACCTCAAGCACCTAGTGATGTAAGTGACTGGATGTGAAATTTACAACTTAGTCCATCTACACCTCTTTCCACACAAACTCTGAACTCTGGCATCTTCCAAATAGTATTAGTATTAGGGAAAAAATACATTAGGTATTTTTTAAAATCCCATGTGTTTCTGTTTATACAAGACCCCACCAATATTAAGAAAATATTTGACAATGTTTTAGACATACAAATTTCATGTAACGGCATAAGCAACGTATTTGTTTTTGAATTAACTTTATGTGTGAAAGCGACAAATAAAATTACTTAAGAATCCAGGAAGAAGGAGCTTATTCAACTTGAAGAGCTTTATTACAATGACTTGTAGCGTCCTGTGATATATTATTTTTAACTGTTGGACCTTCCAAACTATTGGTACCATGTGCAGTAAATTAGTTTTTTTACTCAGTATTTAAATTCATTTGTTGCCTATTGTGATTATCAACTGACAAATGCTTGTCTTCAAATAAACTAGGTTACACCTTGCTTAAATGGATACCCGTTGGCTTCAGTTAAATATTTTCTTTTGGCCAGATGTGATGGCTCATGCCTGTAATTCCAGCACTTTGGGAGGCTGAGGCAGGTGGATCACGAGGTCAGGAGTTTGAGACCAGCCTAACATGGTGAAAGCCTGTCTCTACTAAAAATACAAAAATTAGCCAGTCATGGTGGTGGACGCCTGTATTCCTAGCTACTCCGGAGGCTGAGGCAGGAGAATTGCTTGAATCCAGGAGGCAGAGGTTGCAGTGAGCCAAGATTGTGCCACTGCACTACAGCCTGGGTGACAGAGCAAGATTCTGTCTCAAAAAAACAAAAAACAAAAAAAAACAAATTCTTTTTACCTGCATAATAACAATCATAACCGGTTAAAACAAATTCTACAACAAAATATTTTGTGTTTTGCTTTCTAATCTTTAAATGGTTGAAAAATTATACATTTCTATCTGACTACAAAAATTCTTTAAGAGTTATTTTATAAAACAAAAATTTTGAATTAAGGCAGTTCAGTCAGCAATATTAGACACTTTTAGGTTCTTATGCTTTGATAACTACAAAAGGAAACAACACTATAAAAATTATGCTTGAATATTCTGTTGTAAAATATATTACATGGATAAGAGCTTTTTCTTGCTCCTTTCTGAAGACGATATACACTGGATTTAAATATTTAACATAAATTACATCCTATTGAAGTTAAAGTTAAATTAATTTTATGTCATTAGGAAGACAATTCTTAACTCATAGTTAGATTTCAATAGAAAAGAAACAAACAATACCTCAAAAAAATTCATATTTCTTTCTTAACGGATAGGTAATATATGTAACCAAACTATAAAAAGAAGCTTTAGAAAGAAAATTAGAGTACTTTAAATTATATTGACACAAGAAATGCAAGCTGCCAAGTTTCTGTCAAGCAAAACTACTCCTACATGCTATCTGGGACATAAGATTCAGTTTTACTCATTTCCAGAACACTTAAGCTACATCTTTTATGTAATAATCTAAAAGCTAGTCATCTAAAAGAAAATCTATCAGACTTCAAGGTCTGCATTACTAATACAAATCCATTATGTGGGAACCTATCATTAGATGATGGAGAGTGGGGAAACAAATTTCCATTACCAATATCTTTGTTGGATAAGCAATTCTTCCAAAAAATAGGAGGAGGAGAAAGAGGAGGACCCAAGTCCTTATACCCAGCTACTAAGACTTAGAAAGATTTTAGGTTTAAGAGTTCATGTTTTAGTTTTCAGGAATTTTTTATTTTAAGAGGTAATCTTTTTTTTTTTTTTTTTTTGGTTTGAAAGACTTTTTTATTCTTCTGGGTTGATATTAGATACACCAAGATTCTTAAGAGGAAGAAATAACCAAGCATCAAAAATGAATCTGACTTACACTTATGAATTTTGCATAAGGAGGTTAGTTTTAAAGCCTACAGCGCTTGTTATTATCATGGCTCCTGATTTTACTTACCTTGGAGCCAAGAACTAGAGCTGTAGCACAAATACAAATATGCAAAGATAATAAGATTGGGATGTGCCCTTTCTTGTTTACTTCTATGTTGATATTAACTGAAACCCTATAGTTCCAGAGCCATCTTCCATGAACTTTTCCTCCATGCAAACTTAAGTCATGGTGATACACTACAAATAAAATAAAGAGCAAAATAGAGAATAAGAAAAAGAGTAATACAAGCAATCACTTTGTGAAAAAAGTTAACTGGCTAATTTGGTAAATGTTATTACATGACTAGATTCATTAATTCAAATCTGATATTTACAATTTCATCCTAGGTTTTAAGTACACTTGTAAAAACTAGTGGAGAAAGTTTTTATCATTGTATTTTAAAAATAAATTTATAAACTTCTACGTGTTAGAATTATTCTTCCTTTAAAAATTTTATATTAAATCAGAAACTTTTTAGAAAACCCTATTCTATTAATATTCAAAATCATAAAAACAAAAGATTTTATGCCAATTTGCCATTTTTC
This sequence comes from Sapajus apella, assembly GCF_009761245.1. Lineage (NCBI taxonomy): Eukaryota > Metazoa > Chordata > Mammalia > Primates > Cebidae > Sapajus > Sapajus apella. The sequence continues at coordinate 1,044,661 of NW_022436993.1, read as the reverse complement.
TTCATAGCATTTTCCTATAATTCAGCAAAGGGCATGATAATGAAAGTTTCCATTTAATGTAAGTATTCTAAAACCCTAAGTACCAAATACTGAAATCCAGGAAGTAGTGAATCAGATGGCCTTTACAAGTTTTAGTTATGTAAAGAATCATCATCAAAACATAGGCTAAAGTGCTTTTAAATGACATTTAAAATGTTCAGAATCAATACAATGATTTATGCATAATTTTTAACTTTATATGAGACAATATTCAAGAAAATTTCAAGTAGAATTTCAATTCTTAATTTAATTGTCACAGAAATATATTGTCCCTCTGAACAAGGCCATGTTTGTTAGATGCTTATGCTTTAATAAGGATAATTTTGACCAGATTTATTTGAAAATAAATAACATATATAAAAACAAATAATGCGTCTCAGTTTGAATCAAAAGCTAGTTTAATAAAAAAGATAGAGAGAGAAGAAAGAAAGAGAGGAGGACCAGGAAACATTTCTGAATGGAATTCAAGAGGCAGAAACGGCAAAAAACCAAATTAGTCAAATGAGGACACTTCAGTAAAGATAAATGCTAGAATAAACATTTATCAGATGCAATATTAACATAAAAAAGAAATTATACAAATCAACAGACAAAATGACTCTGTTACAATTAATACTTCTACATACACACACACACAGACACAGACACACACACACACACACACACACACACACACACACACCCCTCACCTTCATATGCTATAGAGAAACCAGTTTGGAAGAGCTATTAAAAAGCAATGTATCCCTTTTGTATAGTTCTTTTAAAGAAACACATATACACTTATCAAAACTTTTGAATCAATGTAAATTCATAATAATATTAAACAGTAAATTTCTAAGTTGCCTAGGACTCAGAGATGATCCAGATTCAAGTATATTTATTTCATCTTTAAGTTATACATATCTTATCCCACATATTCCAAATATATTAGAAATGTGTAAGCCCCCTATTTAAAAATCCCTTTAAAAGCAAGTCAGGTGGATACGTCAAAACTCCTTTCTGTTGGTAAGTTGGCTAGTGAAAAGTCACCACGCTTACGAACAACGCCATGTTCTGAAAAGTCACCATGCTTACGAACAACGCGATGTTCTCACGAAAGCTTTAAGCTTTCTGATGTCAGAAGATGTGCAGCATTCTGTGACAAGGGTTTTTTCCCTTGTGCCCAGGTTTAATGTAGCAAGAACAAGCAGGCTTTTGAATCAGTGCTCCACTTTAAGCATTTGCCTGCTTGTGAGATTTATACTCAACTACAGTTTGGCTCCCTTCTAATGCGATTCCTGGGCTATACGCTTCTGCAAACTGACAGAAATCACAGGAGATGTGAAAAATGCAACGATACTAAAAACAGATGTTGGTGTAAAATTCCAGGGCCATTTACTTGGTCATTTCACTGTTTAATGTACAACTTCTATGCTGAAAACAAAGGGCTCGTTTTTTCCTCTTAAAATACCTAGAACCATGAAATATCTAGAGGAGGTGAAATAGGAAATTTATGGGATGGAGACTTGAGGAGGTGGGTGGTGGGAAGTAAAGAAAAGCTGACAGAAGGTTAGGTTGAAAGAAGAAAAAAAGTGCTTAAATCCACACTATGTTTTTCAGTAGTCATAGAGTGGCCATCCTTCGTCTTTCTCTCATTGTTTTAAATCTAGTCCAGTGATAACTCCAAATGGATAGGCTACAGGTCGGAATGATCTGGGGATGAGACAGGAATTAAGAACAATTGGTCTTGAGCATAGTTGCTTTTGTGCCAAAGAAAATGGTAGATTTTGTTTCTCCCTAATATTTACCAAGGAATACCTAACCCAAACCTCCTGTCTGAAAAAATAAAAGAGCTGCATTTTAGGTGACATTTAATAAAATACCTACATTTGGAAGTCAAAGAGAGGAGTAATAGCAGTTACTTTCTTAAAGAGTGAGTCATGGATTTATTATTAACAACCTCAACCACCCTTTTCTTCAAAAGATTCACATTAATATTCCAAATATGAATCTATTTGTTTATTCCTGAGAAATGATGATCCCAAAGTTATTGCTAGGGTAATATAGGAACCTTTGTTCTGCCACGAGCACCTGCTTTAATAGTAAAAAAGAAACAGCAGGGTTTGGTTACTCTATATTCTTATTAACAAACTTACATGACTTCCTGTTGGAAACTTTAAGGGGCTGAACCAATATTTCTGGTCGTCTCAGAGCCAGTCTCCTGGGAGAAAGAAGTCAACATGCCCATCAATTTTCAGCACAGGTCCAAGGTGAATACAACTTCAAAATATTTAGTTTTAAGAAAAAAACTAAAGGTTAGATAAAAAATGAATGTAATGCAATCTATTCAAATTAAGAAACAAATCGTCCACTTTCACATTTTTGTAAATTATCTTCCCTCCCTCCAAAACCAATGGTCTTTTTTTTTTCCACCTTTCACATCAACATGGTTTCAAGATATTAATGTGCTATTTTCCATTTGCTTCATAACAAAAAATCTAATATGACCCGGTACTGTCATATTATTTTTGGTCATTCATCATACTTAGTTAGACAAAACAGAAATCCAAACCCAAGGGATAAAAAATTCTAAGGCAAGGTTTTATAGCATATTTTATCATATCAATGCTAGAATGATATTTTGCAGAGAACAAAAGGTCAGCTGGAGAAAAGCCATTATTATGTACCAGTAGCTCACCTTTCCTGGAAATGCTTTGAGGGGATCAAGCCTGCCCTGGGATTGGCATCACCTTCGTGTTTTGCTTGCCACCAAGTTGCATCATCTTGGCTCATAATCTGAAGAATATCTCCCTTTTTGAAAGAAAGCCCAGCTTCCTTACATGGAATTGCCTTATCCTCATTAGGATTATAGTCAAAGAGGGCTTTGATAAACATCTGGAAGAAAAGTTTCACTGAAGATGAATAAAGATAAAAAATATACAAGAAATGCCCTATATTCTCCCCTAACTCTGATTCAAAACATAATAATTTTAAAACTAGAATATTAAAAGAAATGCGTTGTGACAAAGTGGATATGTGTTTAATGGAAAAACACGACTTCCCTCCCACACACACACCCAAAAAATGTTTTTAAGCAATGATTACCTTGCCTTCTTTTGATGGCGTCTCCTCTTTGATGCCGGGTATAATCTTAAACGTAATTGCTCCCTGAGACTGAGCCTGGTATCAGATGAAAGAAAGAGTTATAAGAAAACCAGAGCCAAGGAAAAATAAGGTAAAATAGGTAGAAACTGAAATGCATCTGAAAATTTACAAGCTTGAGGTTTCTACTCTTAGATAGACTAAACGGAGGAAACCGTTTTTGTAGAAATTCCTGTAATGTGAGAAAGAAAGCTCTGAAGTTTGTAGAGTAAGTTAAAAAACATTAACTCCTAAATCCACTTTTACTTCCTGTGTACTTTCAAACTGTCACTAAATAGATTCTCATCCAAGTTTCCTCAAAATAGAAACACACAAAATATGCACAGCACCTTAAATAAACACGGAATTAAATGACTAGAATAGATCATGTATAAAGGGCTGAGTGCAGTGGCTCATGCCTGTAATCCCAGCACTTTGGGAGACCAAGGTGGCAGGATCACCTGAGTACAGGAGTTCGAGACTATTCCAGGAAATACGGCAAAACCCCAATCTCTACCAAAAAAAAGTAAAAATTAGCAGAGTGTGGTGATGAGGCTAAGGTCTCTTGAGTCCAAGAGTTCAAGGCTGCAGTGAGCTGTGATTGCACAACTGCACTCCAGTCTAGGCGACAGAGCAAGACGCTCTCTTAAAAAAAAAAAAAAAGGGAATAATGTACAGCATGGTACAGGCAGTTACATTTAAGTGTCAGCATCCATGTTTTGGGGAACAAAACACCTATATTGTTCACTAGTGTGGTTATAAAACACATTATTCAATTAGTGGCAATGCCTATCAGAAAAAAACAATAAAGAACATTTATATCTATTGTATTCTGGTGAGTAAAATGGAGAGATTCATTGCAAGACGAAATGATTATCTAGTCTAACTTCATTAAAGCAAGTACCAGCACCCACAAACTTTTGTTATCTCAGACAAGATCTCTCTTTAAATATACTCTCATGTCATTTTCTGTTTCTCTCTTTTTAGCATTTACTGTGGCCATATTTAATTATTTATGCAATTATTTCTTAAGATATGTTACTCCTGCCAAATTGTATGCGCCACAAAAGCACTAAATACTTGGCACATTTGAAAGATATGTACTGTCTGTCAATTTCCATGGTAGAAATACTTTCACTATAGCCAATTTCGATTCACCAGCATGAAGTTGCTGAAAGCTGAATTGGGAAATGGTGCATGCAGTCAGCTTTGGCAACCCTTAAGAAGGCAGCTCTAGTGCAACACAGTAACTTAAGTAAAATGGGTTTCTGTATACATGAATAACAGAATATAAAGGGTTGATTTATTTCGAAATAGCAATATCATTGCTATTGCTTATCATAAAAGGCACTCACAAATCTTATTAAGTATTCTTATACTGTAATACTGAATTGCATTGGTAGAGAGAAAACAAAAGTCTTCTCTATAATCTCCTCTTATTTTTCTAGTTTTTATATTTGTTTTTTTTTTAAATGGATCTATGGTCCTTATAACAGTGTCATTTATAAAGAACTCAATCTATGTGAGCAATTGTTATTATTATTACTGCTAAGCCATATAGGTCTATCTCTCATTGTGATTGCCTCACAATAACCTAGCATATAGATGAATGATTACCTGATCAATGCAACTATCTTGGTAGTTTCCAAATGTTTTTAAAATATTTTGTTTATACACATTTACCAAATTATTGCTTGAGGATTAATTTCCAACAGTTGAATTTCTTGATTAAAGGGTATGCACATTTAAAATTTTGATAGTTTCAGATCTCAAAATGTTCTACTAATAATTTATTCCATCCCCAAATCATTAAACATATCTATTTTCCTATACCCTGACCAACTCTAAGCATCATCAAGCTTTCCAACCTCAAGTAACCCGATGCTTTCCAGATATCTGTGTTTTCTTTTGTAAAGTATTTGTCCAAATGCTCTCCTGATTTTTCTGTAAATGTTTTTCTTATTGATTTTTATCATCTCCCTCTATACTGAAATATTACCCTTTTATTATATATATAAATATTTTTCCTACAATCTCATTTGTCTTTTATGTTTCTTTATGGCACCTTTTTTCTGCAAAGAAAGTTTTGAATTTGAGTAGACACATCTGTTATTTTTCTATTTGATTTTCATATCAAGGTTAAAAAGTCTTTTTCTACCTTGTAATTATAAAACTTGTATATTACATTTTATTGTGCAATTTTCGTGATAATTTTGCACTTAAGTATTTAATTTGCCAGGAATTTATTTTTATGTATTGTGTAAAACAAAAATTGACCTTATTGTTTTCTGAGTCATTAACCTCATACCATTTATGAAATGGTTCCACTGTCTTCCCACCGATTTAAAATACCACCTTAACCATATACTAAATTTTCATTTATACAGAGATCTGTTTTGAGACACACTCAAACCTCTTCTAGTTGCTATAGGTTTCCAGTACGTTTTCATATATAAAAGAGTTTCCCTTCCTTTTATCTCACAAATGAACCTTAGAATTAATACTGCCAAGGCCTAAAATAATTTTATTCAAATATCAGATTTCAAAAAACATCTAAATTAGTTTGACTAATTTGTATTGCTATGATCCACAGCCTAGAATATGGTGGTGTCAATGGGAGGAGGAGAAAAATAAATGCATCACCAACCACAGGGTAGATGCCATCTGTTAAGTCAGACTCAGGACAGGCACTAAGCTTTTTTTGTTTGTTTGTTTTTTTGAGACCCAGGCTGGAGTGCAGTGGCTTGATCTCAACTCACTGCAACCTCCATCTCCCAGGTTCAAGCAATTCTCCTGCCTCAACGTCTGAAATAGCTGGGACTACAGGCACCCACCACCATGTGCAGCTAATTTTTTGTTGTTGTTGCTCCTTTAGTAGAGACAGGTTTCACCATGTTGGCCAGGCTGGTCTTGAACCACTGATCTCAAAGTGCTGCGATTGGGATTACAGGCATAAACCACTATACTCAGCCCTAAAACTCTTTATATATACTACCTCATTTAATCCTCAAAACACTCCAGATGGATAGTTACCTCTTATTCCCATTTTGTAAATGAAAACACTGAGGGATGAACAGATTAAGGTATTTTCCAAGGACACACAGGGATTAAGTGATGGAGCTGGGGTTCGAACCGTGCACTGCTTAATCCAAATCCTGTATATGTCAAACCAAGTCTAAAAGTCTGAAATATACTGATTCAATTTTATTTTTATTGCACCTTTAAAAGGAATTTACAGCTTACCAAAATCTGTATTATTTCCTCAGGACTTTTATCCTTAACTGGTATCCCATTCACTTCCCTAAGTTCATCACCAACGTGAATAAGACCTGAGAAATAGGAGATTTGGTAAATTAGCAGTGTTACCCACAACAGAAACTGTAATTTGCAGTTGTTTCCATAACTAAAGCATTGTCAGGTGCGCTAATACACTTAACGATTGGAAAGGAGACCTTCACATGTCTCAGGTTTCAGCCTCTATGCCTCTCCACAGCAGTGACACAAAGATCACAACATAGTAATGCTGGACAAGAAATGGTAGCAGCAGCTTGGTCTTTGTCTAGAAGTGCACATCACTGATATCTGATCCTTATAAAACAACGTTTATTTATCTTAAAGGCTACATGCTCTTAGCAGTACTTTTCAATTGAGAAGCACAGAAACAAGTTTTAATATAGCTTTGGATGCTTGTGTACAAGAAGACCAGAGAGTAATATTTATCTATCATTTATTTAAATAGGCTCTCACATTTCAACACAGAGAACAATATCATATTACTTATTTTGCTGTATTAGATCCAAAGATGATCATCCTCTTAGTTATCTATTGGAAATGCTACACACAAAATATGTGACTTGTCTGTATTCCATTAACATTTAAAGTCTCACCACTTCTATCTGCAGCTCCTCCTCTCATGATTCTGGCCACAATGATCGCCCCAGTCTGCTCATCCTTCTTAATTGTAGCTCCCTTTTAAGACAAAAGCAAAAGCATTTGTGGGTAAATGTGTGTACTGGGTGTTAGAAAAAGGGAGGAAATAAGGACATTCATCTGAAAAAAGGGAAAACAACTACAAAAAAAATAAATGAGGCAGGAAGAATAGACATCACACCATTTGGCTTATAATATCTATTCTCATGACTAGATAGAGGAAATTCTATCTACACAGCATCTAAGGGTTTCAGCCCAATTTAAAGATTTTTGAAATCTTCGACCTCTTCAAAATTGGGTAAAATAAATGTATCTTCTCTCCATTATAAAAATACCTTGTATTTGAATGCTGTTTGGTTTTTACTCTTTTAAAGCACTTCATTTTATCCTTAGAGTATCCCATCAAGAAAGTGGAATAGTGATAATTATACTAATAGACAAAAGATTCTATATGTTAGAAAACTAAAACCCAGGTCATTTGACTTTCAGTCAGTTCAGTGATCCTTCTATCACACTCAGTTACCAAAGTTTAAAAAAAAAAAAAAAAAAAAAAAACAGGCCAGGCACAGTGGCTCAAGCTTGTAACCTCAGCACTTTGGGAAACTGAGACAGGCAGATCACCTGAAATCAGGAGTTTGAGACCAGCCTTGTCAACATTGTGAAACCCTGTCTCTACTAAAAATACGAATTAGCCAGGCATGGTGGCAGATGCCTGCAATCCCAGCTACTAGGGAGGCTGAGACAGCAGAATCCCTTGAACTGGGAGGCAAAGGTTGCTGTGAACTGAGATCATGCCATTGCACTCTTGCCTGGGTGACAGAGTAAGATTCCATCTCAAAAAAAAAAATAAAATGGTGATAATTGTAAAGAAAAAGAAAAAAGTTAAAACCCAGAAATTAGTCATATTTGTTGCCTAAGTCTAAGACAAATGATTAGAAGAAAGAGCTCTTACTCCATGGTTTTAGTGAACTAGGATTGTACCTAGTACAAACAGAACTAAGTACTGGCATAAGATTAGGAAACAATCTCAAAAAGAAGCCAAAAATTCTCCACTTACAGATACTCAGAAGCAAATTAACTGCTGCTTTGTAAGAACGACAGGCACAAGTGGTTACTTTGAAAGCCTTTCCATGACTTTCCTTTTAAGAGTCTGGCATTGGTTTTGCAAAGCCATCCAACATTGCATAACACTGCTAAAAAGGTATGCTTTTCAGTGGTGGCAGAATTCATCCCAAAGAAGTGGAATTTTTCTCAAGTTTGTCAGTAAACACATTTATATCATCATTAAAGAACAGATATGTAAACAAAGTAATAGTCCATCTGCAATAAGTATCTTTATATGAAACTATCAAATACATAGCTAATAATAGTAAAAAAATCAAAGAATTAAATGACAGGCATTTTGCAGCATTTTCCATCACCTATGCACGCATTCAAAGCCAAAGGCTTGAATGAACATCTCTCCATGGTCATAAACCTTAGACTCACCAATTATTGGTACTTTCTGCTTTTACTTCAATTTCTAACTTGTTGCTAAAACTACTGGAAATGTAATATTCTCAATATAATTAATTAGTTTGATTAGATCAACTTTCATTTTCCTTAATAATATGTCTCAAATTTTCCCACCAAATATGACCAATGGCAGAAAAGCCTAGTAATCTAACTCTACTTATCCATAGTTTCTGGATGAGAAATTGAATATCAAAGGACCATAATTTGTCTAAGATCAGACAACTAGTATATGGAAAATCCAGGACTTGTTTATGGCAATCTGACCAGCGACACTGGACATTCATCTTAATCATCATCCAGTATGGCTTAACCTCTATCTTCCCATAACCTTGCATTCCTAAGTTCATTCTATCCATGAGTTCATTACTTTTGTGGGAAATTGCATGTCATATTCCCACATTAAGTGTTAAAAATGGTTTTGAGGCTTCAAAGGCTATAAGAAGATCTGTAGCTGCCATTCACTCCTCTGGAAACATCTCACTGCCATGTAAAAATCATGACCACGGCTATGCCATGAGGAAGCCCAAGCTAGCCAAGTGAAGATGTCACTTAGAGAAAGAGATACTTGGCCAGCCCCCAACCTTCCAGCTCCAAGCCCAGGTAACAGCTGTGTAAATGAAAGAGCCCTCAGTTGACTCCGGCCACCACCATCTGACTGTATGCATGAGCAACTCCAAGTGAGAACTTCCCAGCTGAGCTCATCAACCCCCAAAATAATATTGTTTTAGATACAACATACAAGAGTGGTTTGTAATACAGAATTAGTTAAGTGGAACCAATCTCTGTCCACTGTGGATTTTGATGTTTTTCAGTATAGGGCTATTTTGTTTGTTGTGCTTAATGCTCACCCCTTGGGTTTCTTCTGTATTCAATGAGGGCTTACAATAAGCTGAGGAAAAAATGTCTGTTTTCTCATCCTAATGGGGGAGACAAGATCATAAACAAGAGAGGGAATAATTGCATACATTTTACAGTGGTAGATTAGCCTGTTTTCACACTGCTGATAAAGACATACCCAAGACTGGGCAATTTACAAAAGAAAGAGGTTTAATGGACTTACAGTTCCATGTGGCTGGGGAGGCCTCACAATCATGGTGGAAGGCAAGGAGGAGCAAGTTACATCTTACATGGAAGGCAGCAGGTAAATATAAAATTTGCGCAGGGAAACTCCCATTTTTGAAACCATCAGATCTTGTGAGACTTATTCACTATCACGAGAACAGCATAGGAAAGACCTGTCCCCATGATTCAGTTATCTCCCACTAGGTCCCTCCCACAACACACGGTTATTATGGGAGCTATAAGATGATGTTTGGGCGGGGACACAGAGCCAAACCATATCAGGTGGTAAATACTGTAGGGGTGTGAGGGGATGTAGGGCAGGAAATAGAAGACCAGGATGCCAGGGCAGGTGGAGGAAAGACAATGAGAAGACACAGGACTCACTGGGAACATGACATCTGAGTGAACATAGACTGGACAAAGGCGAAAAAGTTAGCCAATGGGAAGGAACAGAAGACACAGCCAATGCAAGGTGCCAAGGGGGCCGTGAATGAAATGCTCAAGGGAGAGCAAGGCAGCCAGTGTGGTTGGAGCCCAGTAGAAGAGGGGCAGCAAGAAGAGAAGAGGTCAAAGGTAGAAGGAAGTCAGCTATGTGCTTTCTGTGCTTTACGAGTCACTGTGAGGATGCTGGGCTTTACTCTGAATGAAAGAGAGGAAACATGCAAGGTTGTGAACAGCAGGAGGGACAAAATCTAGAGGGACCACTCCACCTACTGTGTTAAGAGTTGAAGGATGGTAAGTACTACAGCAATGAAATTAATGAGAGGTTAACGCATGTTAGGAATTCCTTATCTGAAATGCTTAGATGTTTCAGATTCCATATTTTTTCAGATTTGGGCACATTTGCATTCTTATCGGTTGAACATCCCAAATCCAAGAATATGAAATCCAAAAAGCTCCAATGACCATACCCTTGGGGCTTGTGTCTGCACTCAAAATGTTTCACATTTTGGCACATTTTGGATTTCAGATCTTCAGATTTGGGATGCTCACTCTGCACAATAATTCAAGGGAATTATGATGGTGGCACAGATCTGACTGGCAGGAGTAGAGGTGATGAAAAGGAATCTGGATATATTATTGGTAGAGTCAAAAAGGATTTCCCAATGGATTGTCTCTGGAATGCAAAAGAAAGGGAGGGATTAAAGACAGGCTCAATGTCTTTTGGCTGAGCAGCTGGAAGGATGGAATTGCCATCAACTAAAAGGGGTTAAGACAAGGCTAGAACCGATTTGGGGACAAAGATCAGCAGTTTATTTTCAGATATATGAAAATTGAGATGTCTATTAGACCTCCAAATGGAGATAATGAATAGACAGATGGATATATGAATTTAAGGATTAGAAGAAAGAACTGGAAGAGAAATAAATAATCTTGGGAGTCTCCGGCACATAGAAGCTTTTTAAAGCCATAGGCAGGATAAAATCACTTCTGGAATGTGTAGATAAAGCAAAGCAATCTGATGTGTAAGGGTCTCATTATAGACAGAGATAAGTGCCCTAATAGAGTGTTCTTGTATCCCCTGACTCTACTTTGCTTGGAGGGTAAACTACAGACCTGAAGAACAATCTCCCACTTTCTACATAGTACTACCGCTTGAATCAATCTTCATTTTGAACCCTTCATTCTTAAAGACTTCTATTTCCACATTGCATTCCAAACCTCTCTTACCACAATTGCTTGATGTATTCCCAGTGCAACATATTTGCATGAAAATATTATCAAATCTCAAAAACATAGAGCACATTACATGTGATACTGTAAGTCATCAATCCTATGCCATAGTCTGCAAATGTAAAATAAATTAAAATTGGATCTAATGTGATAAAACTGACATATTTTCCTACATAATTATTTTGAATTTATTCTGTGTGATTTTGGTTTAAAAATTGAGCATGGAAAATTTCAAGTTAGATTGAAAAAATAAATTCTGGTTAGATTTTTGTTAATTATTATTTCTGTAAAATGTTTTATAAAAGGGACTGCTTACTGAGTTATCATAATTTCCGTACACCAAAAAAATTGATCTATAGAATTGCTTGAACCCAGGAGGCAGAGGTTGCAATGAGCCAAGATCACACCACTGCACTCCAGCCTGGGCAACAGAGCAAGACTCCATCTCAAAAAAAAAAATTATCTAATTTATCTCCTATTAATTGCCAGTATTGCCAGGTCTCCTCAAGTAGGTGGCACAGTGAATTTCAGGCTGAGCCTTTGAAATAAGTGTTTTTAAAGTGTGATTTACCAAAAAACTTGCACCAAGAACATCTAAGACACTTTTTTCAAGGGATCTTGTCCCTCAAGTGATCACCCTTTTTCCTATCCATTATCTAATACCTACACGACCTGTGTTCACAGCCTGTTCTCCGAGGTAACCATTCTCTCCTTGATCAGATGCAATCTAGCTTTTATCTTTACTATTCTAATATTTACATAATGCTTGCATATTGCTTCAGAATTCATAAAGCATTCCAAACATGTCATGTCTTAGCTGATATTCAAAAATACTTGCAAAGAGGTATATTTCCTGATTTTCTGATAAGGAACCTGAGGCTGAGATGGTCAGGGGTTTTCTCTGTAGGATACAGCACAAAGTGACAGAATCCCAATTCCCACTTAGGTCATCCAAAGCAAGCTCAGTATTCATGACATCACATTATGGATCCCAATAAACAAAATTGCATTTTTAGATAACACTGGTAACCTACACCTTAGTTGCCAAATGTTACAGCCTTTCTTCATGAATCACTTGCCAAGCATTTCCTGAGCATCCACTTGTTAGAATTTTGTTTCAGCTTAGCTTCCCACACTTTGCCTACTTCTGATTCTCATGACTGGGACTCATTCTCCTAAAGATATCTTTGACTCTTAATCTTCTCTCTGAGTGTTTTTCATTTTGCTTTGACAGTCTTGTGGCTTCTCCAGTAATCTCCCCAAACTAACAAATGTCATTTAACTGATGTTAAATAACAAATCTGTTGAAAGTATTTTCTATTTTTCTAGGTAGTTTATTTTTTGAACTTTAAATTTGTTCACACAATAATCTTACTTTACCTTAACAATAATTGCAAAGATAATACACTAATTATATATTTGAATAAGAAAAATTTCAAGACAAGTAATTCTATTCATTTGATTTCATATTCCAATATTTAAAAATCGGCCGGGCGCGGTGGCTTACGCCTCTAATCCCAGCACTTTGGGAGGCCGAGGCAGGTGGATCACGAGGTCAAGAGATCGAGACCATCCTGGTCAACATGGTGAAACCCCGTCTCTACTAAAAATACAAAAAATTAGCTGGGCATGGTGGCACGTGCCTGTAATCCCAGCTACTCAGGAGGCTGAGGCAGGAGAATTGCCTGTCTCAAAAAAAAAAAAAAAAAAAAAAAAATCATTGCTATTTAAATGTAGCCAATAAATGCCTATTATTTTATTTGGCTTCATTTTTGTTTTTCAAAAGCATGCTCTTTAGACATCAATGTTCCATTTCTTTTATAGTTTGAGAACACAGAGGAAGCATATTTTAAAGAGTTATACATGGTATGCACCATCAGATTTGGCTTTATCATGACACCGACTCATATCTGAGCATCAGAACTCACCAGTGGTTCTCTATTTTTGACCAGTCGGATTATTTTTACTGAGTCTTCCTCATCATCAATGTCTTCAGGCATAGGAGGCAACACAGGATCATAATTCTTCTGAGCCACAGTATCATGTACAGAGAGCAAAGCCTGTAACATTCAAAGGTTTATTTAAATATATACGTGTGTATAAATATATAAAATTTTAAACACATCAAACTATAAAGAAAATCAAAACAGCATTACAGTTTTGACATAGTAGTGGTAATAAGGCAATTACCACTTTTTTTTGTAACAAGTGCCTCTTACAAATTGAATGGGAAACAGTACTTGCACATAGAGCAGATGGTAGCTTTACTTAGCAGCCACCTCTGTTCCCAGTGTCACTAATCTATGTAAAGATTCAACATATAATCTCCTCTAACCTGTACATTCTCTGGTTTATCCTTATAGGGGTAGCAATTTGGAGCAAGACTGCAGGGGGTGTTATCTTTGGAGGAAGAAAGAACATGAGGGCTAAAGATGCATTGTCAATGAGAGTCTGAGAATATTCTACATTTTTTTCTTTTCTACTATTTTTTCTCCTATTAGCAGAAAACATAACAATGATCACTACGATGGATTCTTTTTTTCCCCCTCACTTTAATTGTTTGTGTAATTGCTGACTACTATGTGTATAAAAGAATAAAAGTAATTCTAGACCAAAAATGAGGGGAACACTGGAACTTTGACATGTCACTATTCACTATTTTAGATGAATGGGTTTTGGACTTTCAATGAACTTGACCCCTAATAAGCAACACTATTCATAAATTACTCAAGCCAAAAGCATAGAAATCATCCTTGAATCGTCTCCTCTTACTGATATTTTCAACATCCAATACATATACCATTTTTTAAAAACTGTTTTTTAGACACAAAGTCTTGCTCTGTTGTGCAGGCTGCAGTTCAGTGGTGGTATCATAGCTCACTGCAACCTCAAACTCCTGGGTTCAAGCAATCCTACTTCCCCAGCCTCCTGAGTAGCCAGGATTACAAATGCATGCCCTAAAGTCCAGCTAATTTTTTTAATTTTCTGTATGAATGGGGTCTCACTATGCTGGTCTCAAACTCATGGCCTCAAGCAATCCTCCCACTCAGCCTCCCAAAGCACTGGGATTACAGGCATGAACCACTGTACCTGGTCCATATCCTATTAAATCTGCTATATATCTAAAAATTTTCTTTTCTTTACTCTAGATCAGAGATTGGTAAACTACAACATCTACTTTGTAAATCAGGTTTTACTGGAACGCAGCCATGCTCATTCATTTATACATTGTCTATGGCTGCTGTCCTGCTACAAGGGCAAAGTTTGGTAGGTGGAATATCCACTTTTTACATAAAAAGTTGGCAGGCGTAATCCCAGCACTTTGGGAGGCCGAGGTGGACAAATCACAAGGTCAGGAGATTGAGACCATCCTGGCTAACACAGTGAAACCCTATCGCTACTAAAAATACAAAAAATTAGCCGGGCATGGTGGCACATGCCTATAGTCCCAACTACTTGGGTGGCTAAGGTGGGAGAATTGCTTGGACCCAGGAGGTGGAGGTTGTAATGAGCCGAGATTGCACCACTGCACTCCAGCCTGGGTGACAGAGTGAGACTGTCTTAAAAAATAAAAAAAAAAAAAAAAGCTAGCAAGTCCCTGGTCTAGATCATGGATGCATAATTTTTTGCCTGTCCAGTGGCATTCAACTCAGGCACATTTTCAAGTCAACAATTCACAGTGTAGTGATAGTGATTATTTTTAAAACATAACTAGCCCCTTAATAGCCCTTCTTTTTTTTTTTTTTTTTTTTTTGAGACGGAGTTTCGCTCTTGTTACCCAGGCTGGAGTGCAATGGCACAATCTCGGCCTACCGCAACCTCCGCCTCCTGGATTCAGGCAATTCTCCTGCCTCAGCCTCCTGAGTAGCTGGGACTACAGGCACGCGCCACCATGCCCAGCTAATTTTTTGTACTTTTAGTAGAGACGGGGTTTCACCATGTTGACCAGGATGGTCTCGATCTCTTGACCTCGTGATCCACCCACCTCGGCCTCCCAAAGTGCTGGGATTACAGGCTTGAGCCACCACGCCCGGCCCCTTAATAGCCCTTCTAAAGTTGCTCATCAATCTTGGGCTGAAGGCCAAACTCTCCAGAATGTCCTAAAAGTCCTGCATACTGCTCCAACTTTATCTTACATTGCCTCTTACTCATTCAACTTGAATAACTCTTTCTCATAGAGGTCTGGCCAAAACATCCTAGAAAAGAAAATCCCCTGGTGACTCGATCCCATAGCACCTTGTTTTTTGCCTTTATACATGTCCATCATTTATAGTCATATGTGCATTTTATGTTTATATCATATCTGCTGTCTACTGAAACAGAAGCTCTAAAATGGCAAATAGTATCTGTTTTTAATCAAACTTTTGAATTGAGTATAACATATATACGAAAAGTACAAATCGTAAATGTATAGTGTATAGTATAAAATTTCAAAAATGAATATGCCCCTATAAACATCCCCCAAACAAGAAATACAACATTAACCAGACTCCAGTGGCCCCTCTTATGATCCTTCCTAGTCACCATGCTTTCTATACCCCTCGACGTGTCAATCTTTGCCTCTATTTGAAAATCATAGAATTACAATTACAAGTGTGTATTCTTTTTTCCCTAATATTAAGTTAGCGGAATTAACCCACGCTGTTACTGATGTTAGAAGTAATTCATTTTTCATTGTTATATAGTTTTCCAACATATAAATATCTTACAGTTTCTTTACCCATTATGCCTTTGAGGGGAATCTGGGTTGTTTTCAGTTCTTAGCTAGTATAATAATGCTGCCATAAACATTTCATATCTTTGATTCTCATATATATATGATGTTTGTTAAGCATTTTAAGAGTAGAATGTCTGGGTCATGGGTTATATAGTAGTACACTCAATGTTAGTAGTGTTTTTCAATTACACTTCCACCAACAACATATGTGATTTCTAGCTGTCTAACATGATCCTAAATATTTTACATTATTAGTTTAAATTTGGCCATTCTGAGTGTATAGTATATTCTGTGGTTGAAATGTTCATTTGCCTTATAATGAATGAGACTGAAACGCTTTAGTGTTTATTGGGCATGTGTGTCTCTTTGTGAGCTGCCTCCTCAAGATATTTGCATGTTTTTCTACTGCATCTGTCTTTTTCTCATTAATTTATAAGAACTCTTTATAATATAATGGACCCAAGTCTCTGTCAGTTATATGTACTACAAATACATCCTCCCTTTTGGTAGCTTGTCCTTTCACTCTCCTTCTTGGTGATTTTTGTTCAATAAAGGATCCTAATTTTAATGAGCGTAATTAATTTCTTTTTCCTTTGTGGTTCATGCTTTTTGTATGCTGCAATAGTTTCAAAGGGGAAAAAATAAACAAAATCAAGATGATAAAATACCTGAGAGGATAATGGCTGCAAAGTTTTGATAACTGATGAGAGAAAGACTCTAAAAGTTCAGAAAGCCCAATATACCCTTTAGGAACAAGGAAAAATAAAAAGAAACCTATGCTTAATACGTCATAGAACTGCAAAATGGCAAAGGCAAAGAGAAGATCTTAAAAGTACTCAGAGCAAAAAAGACAGATCATCAGAAAGGAAAGAAGGAAATTGATTGACAGCTGATTACAGCATTAGACACCAGAATACATTTCAAATACTTTCAAAGTGCTTAGAAAAAATAAAAGCCAGTCCAGAATTGTGCATCCAATAAAAGTATCTTTCAAGAATAAGATGAGGACCAAGATGAGGTTAACAGGAACCCACCTGAAAAAATCTAAAAACTAAAAGTAAATAAAAATAAAGGATAATAAAACAATAGTTTTCAAAGATGCTGGACATCAAGCAACAAAGGACAGAGATCACTGAGAGACAGGAAATAATGTGAGCCTATGATTGCCCCAGCATTACAGCCTAGAGTTTCCAGGCTGTGATGGGGAAAAAGAAACACAGGCAAACTCAGCAGTCTCCTTAATTTGAGAAAACAGAGTTGAGAATCCAGGGAGGTAAAGTAACTAAAGTTCCCAGGGAAGACTATAGAAGAGGAAAGGGTAGCAGATACAGAATTTGGGAGATCTAAAGGAGGTCTTCCTTGAGTTCTGAGCAAAGTCCTTAGCCTTAGCCATGGCATCATATAAGAAACCTACCAGAAACGATTAGAGCAGTGGTTCTTAACTGAGGGCAATTGTACTCCCTTGGAGTCACTGGCAATATCTGGAGACATTTTTTGATTGTCACAATTTAAAGGATGTTACTGCCATCTACTGTATTGAGGCCAGGGATGCTCCTAAACATCTGATCATATACAAGACAGTTCCCTCGCCCCCAGAAACAATTATCTAGCCCTTAAATGTCGATAGTTCTAAGGTTGAGAAACTCTGCATTACAAGGAATAATCCCTGAAGCTTGCATAAGGCAGGAATAGTTCTTGTTCTTAACAGTTAGCAGGAAATACCTCATAATTCATAGACACCAAGAAGAGTTATGGGATGGGTATTGTCTCAATAATGGAAAAAATAAGCCCAAGATTTAATGCTGCTATGATCTCACCTTAAAAAAAAAAAAAAGCTTAAAAAAATAAGCCTTTGAAAGATCAAAATATTTCCAATAATTTAACTGTATAACAAAATAAAGCTCAAGAATACTATCTATTGCCAGGATCTTCAACCTCAGGCCACAGACCAGTATCCGTTTATGACCTGTTAGGAACTGGGCCGCACAGCAGGAAGTGAGTAGTGGCAAGCAAGCAAAGCTTCATCTGTATTTATAGTTTTTCCCCATTGCTTGCATTACCACCTGAGCTCTGCCTCCTCTCAGAAAAGTGAAAGCATTAGATTCTCATAGAAGCATGAACCCTATTGTGAACTGAGTATGTGAGGGTCTGGGTTGCATGCTCCTTGTGAGAACTAATGCCTGATGATCTGTCACTGTCTCCCATCACCACTATATGGGATTGTCTAGTTGCATGAAAACAAGCTCAGGGTTTCTACTAATCCTACATTACGGTGATTATGTAATAATAGAAATAAAGTACACAGTAAATGTAATGCACTTGAATCATATGAAATCACTCCCCAATCCCCATCTGTAGTAAAACTGTCTTCCATGAAGTCAGTCCCTGGTGCCAAAAAGGTTGGAGAAGGCTGATATATAGAAACACAAAAATACCCAGCAAAATAAAACTCATGGTAACTGGTAGTCAATTGAGATAAAACTCACAATGACTCAAAATTACTAGGTATGCAAAGAAAGCAGAAAATACTGCTCATAATGAAGAACAAAAATAAAACAATGAAACAAAACCCTGAAATTGCACAGATAATAAAACCAGATAAACCAAACCCTAAAATTACACAAAACACAGATAAGAAAATTAAAAGTTATTATTATAACTATATTTCAAATGCTCGAAAAAGTTAAAGACTAAACATGAGATACGGACTATATAAACATCACTCAAATCAAATTTCTAGAGATGGAAATTATGAAATAAGAAAAAGGTTCACTGAATGAGATTAATATAGATACTGCAGAAGGAAAAGTAATCTTGGAGAGTAAGCAATATACGCTGTCCACAATGAAACACAAGAAGAAAATATACTGAGAAATTATGAACAGGACTTAGTGATTTGGGGAACTACTTTAAATGGCCTAATATACATGTTAACTGGCATCTCCAAAGAAAGGGGGCAGTTGCTGAAAACTATTGAAAGAAATATGGCAGAAAGTCCAAATATGATGAAAAAAGCATAAACCTACATGTTCAAGAAGTTCAATCTCAAGCACAAACAAAAAACACCACCAAATTGCTTAAAACCAGGAAGAAAATATTAAAACCATCCAAATAAAAATAATAATTTTATATAATTTTATATATATATATATATATATATATATATATATTTATATAAAAGAATAAGGATTAAGAACAACAGCACACTTTTCATCAGAAACAACGTGGGCCACAAAACAATGAAGCAACATCTTGAAAATACTCAAAGAAAAATACTGTTAACTTACAATTCTATACCCAGCAAAAATATCTTTTAGAAATGAAGGGGTATTGAAGACTTTTTTAAAACATACAAAAGCTAAACGAATTCATCACCAGTAGACTTGCATTGCAATAAATGTCATAGGAAGTCTTTCAAACAGGAAGAAAATGTTGGCAGATGGAAATATGGGTCCATACAGAGGAATAAAGAACACTGGGAATGTCTACTATCTATGTATCTATGACAACTACCTTGCACATAGTAAAATAGAGACAGCTAAATAAAATGTTTTTAAATAAAGCAATTACGGTAATTGACAAGCAATATTAAGAATATTGTTAAATATTTTTTCTCCTTAGCTTTGTTCCATGTCTGCATTCCAAAACAATTTCACAGGCATTCAATTCATAATTTTTAATAGACTTTGTTTTATGACTACTATTGGATAGCAACATTTTTAATTGTAGGCAACTAAAACAAATTTTGCATTCCATTATCCTGTTTTAACTGATGTGATTTTATTCTTTAATATACAGACTTTCCTTTCAAAAGGCAATACTTAAATGGAAATTGTGTTTCCATATGCCAGAACCACCAATCACAACTGATGGGTTTACCTGTTGCTCAGAAGAATCTGCAGGAAATTGAACACTAGCCTTGTAACTCATCAGGCTCACAAGCACTCACTGCACTGGACCCCCTGGAGTCAACTTTATGTTCTAAGTATCTGTCAGGTTCACAGAATTAAGTGTCTAGCTTATAAGGATGAGTAACATTGATTTATCCCTCCAAAAGGAAGCTTAACTTTTTCCTTTAGCTTGCTTTAATGAAGCCTCATCCATCTTGCATGCTCAGGCAGTGAGTAATTTCTGTTAAGTGAATATTTGGAAGCTAAAAATTACAACAAATCTTCTTATTTTATTGCCTTTTTAAAAATCTACCAAATTTTCCCTGACTTCCTAAATTATAATGTCACATTCTAGAGATGATGTCACTTCATTGTTTTATCAAAAGTGAGCCCCTGGAATGATGCCTCATACAGGTTAATTTGCCTTTAACGTGGCAATTTGATGGCTGAAGTGGTTCTGATTTATTAATGACTGTCTTTGCTTTCCCTAGAAACAAAGTCTCTGTATAGAACCATATCCTTCCATCAATGCCCCTAAATGCTACCAACATTATTGCTTTTGCCTATTTCATTATTGCAGGAAGTACTCACATTCAATTAATTTAGTTAGGGCTTCGGCTACTTACTTTTACATTTTCAGACATCTATTGTTTCTTTTATACTGCATTTATTTTCCTGACCTGGATTTTGTAGACATTATTGACTAATAAGAATAATCTATTTTTTACAATGGCAATTGACTGATCAATTCATTCTGGGTATAATCTTTCAATTTTTGACAGTTCTCAGGTGACACTGTTGTTACAGAATGTCAAGTCATTTCCTAACTGTCAACTACTTGAGGGCAGCAGCTTATATAAGAAAAGTGTTGGCATTCTTCTGAACAAAGAAAGAGATTCCTAGAGAGTAAAATGAATAAAATTACAATCTTACAATATTATGAATTAAAGAATATGAAAGAAAAGTTTGGATGCCATATAAATGTACAAAATTATCTTATATGCAGAGACAAAGAAGGCTATAATAGAATAAAAATTTCACCAAACATTTAATAACTTACATTGAATTCAGCTTACTGGGAATCCCAATGTTGCAAGCACAGTGCTATGTGCTAGAAACAAAGATAAGAAGACCTTCCTGTGTGTGCATCAGTAAGAAAGACATAGTTGTGTTCTTTACTAGTGAGAGAACACAGAAATACCTGAAACACACGCGCACACACACACACACACACACACACACACACACCCCTGTTAAATGTCCAGTTTAGTTTCTGGATACAAGTTTTTGAGCTGTAGTTTTCCTAATCTTTAAAAAGAGTTAATATTAGCACCTACTTAATAGGGCCTCACAATTATTAAAGAGATATTACATGAAAGTGCATAGCAAAAATGCTGTTCCATGGTAAAGACCTAGTAGTATTGGTTTATAAGCTTTTACAAAAAACTTTAATGATTATCTTATTTCAGGAATAGTCACTTTGTATATTAACTTTGTCTATAAGCTTGTAGAAAGCCATATATAAATTTTAAAAAATCATTTCCATATAGCTATTTTTTCCTTCATATATTTGCAAAAGTTGGCCAAACCAGCAAACAAACATTTTTGACAAATTTTACATTAAAAAGGTTAACAGGTTGCATAGTGTGATAAAGATAGATCAACCTAGAAATTAACATCTGTAAATACAAAAAAATGAAACCCAAAGAACCTTGCAAATTTAAGTCAGGATACTGAAGTTATCAAAATTTATTACAGACAATCAAGAAATTAATATTAATGCCAATATGACATGCACAATGTCCATGGGAGGTGACCAAATTTAAAAGAAAGCCACATACTCTTAAATGTGTTTGTAATTAAGCCTGAAAGCTAAGTATTCCACTAAATGAAATCAAAGATAGATATAAAGAAAAAAATTAGACCGGGTGCAGTGGCTACCGCCTGTAATCCCAACACTTAAGGAGACCAAGGCAGGATCACCTGAGGTCAGAAGTTCAAGACCAGCCTGGCCAAAATGTGAAACCCCATCTCTACTAAAAATACAAAAATTAGCCAGGTGTGGTGGCAGGCACCTGTAATCCTAGCTACTTGGGAGGCTGAGGCAGGAAAATTGCTTGAACCCAGGTGACAGAGGTTGCAGGGAGCTGAGATCGTGCCAACGTACTTCAGCCTGGGTGACAGAGTGAGACTTAGATTCAAAAAAAGAAAAAGAAAAACAGAATGATAATAAAGAGCCAATTATTTTGAGAGATTAGACAATTAGTCATTTCTGGTATGCACAGCAAGAAACTAGAGAAAAAATATGTATATTGATAGCACTGAGGAAAGGGACATAACTTCAGATAGAAATCAACAGATAAATTGAACACCATTCCAACGTGGTTGAAATCTTAATAAAATGTTAAGTTTCCTAGGAAAAAATAAATAATGAAGTAATTCTAGAAGAGCTTGAAAGCTGGATTAAATCAATAACTAAAGAAGAAATTGAAAGCACTATCAAAGCATTTTCCCCAGAGACGGCATTTGAACCAAATGAAGGGTTGTATTAAAGCTTTCTGTACTATTTATAGCAATCCAACATGTAATAAAACATAACATTTCTTTTTCAAAGGTCTCACAAGCCAAATGTAAAACCTAACCAGAAAGTATAAAAAGATGACAGCACAACTTTGGTCTCAGGATGATTTTTTTAAAATACCAAAGTAATATATGATAAAATAAGACATAAAAGTCTTTTATCTAAAAGGCTTAATCCCAATAATTTAATGTTTTATCAATATAAATATCTGCACATTATTATTTATGCTAACAACAAAAAAGCTCCTATGATCACTTCGGTAAGTACCATAAAAGCATTTGACAAAATTTAACATAATCCTGACTTATTTTTTTTTTAAATGACAGAACAAAGCTTTGTAAACATTCTATCAAAAACCAGCAACAAACACCATTATTTATTAATACAGGAAGCACAGAATTACCCCCATAAAGGTACAGAAAAACAAAGGCATATCCTCATATCCTTTATCTACAAGTTTTGGGCATTTTTTCCTGCAAATATTATCAAGGCAATAAGGTTAGGGGGGAAATGATCTATAATTACTAAAAAGGAAAAGGTTTAAAAAAAATTTTTGTAACATAACATTGAAAATTAAAAGATAATGAGATACACTGGTAAGGCAGTATAAAATAAGTATTATGGAAATTAACATGTTTACTGTATAGAAACAACACACTTGTTAGAAAATAAAAAATAGTATACATGGGGGAACATTAATTTGTACATATTATTAAATTATACAAAATTAATTTATACATATGTGTGAATACATCTAAACATATGTGTATGTGCACACACATGTACACATCAGGCCTGGGAATAGACTTAGCAGAAAATATTCCAGGCTTACACAAGAAACAATTTGACCTAAATAAATAAATTGCCATGTTCTTTGATTGGAAATTCAATTGCACCCCAATGGGTTTCTTTAATGACATGAAAAGAGAATTCCCAATTTCTCCTGGAAAAATACATTTGCAAGAATAATGATAGGAATTCAGCCTTAGCAGGTATCATGTTGTAATTACTAAAACAATAAGATAACTAAATTAACAGCAATCAAACCAAGAGTTCAAAACAGATTCAGATGTATAATAAAGATGAATCAAATGTGAGAAAATTGCTATTCACTTGAATAAAAAACACTAGAACCACATCTTAAACCATACAACAAAGTAGCATACAGATTATTTCAAACTTTAAAAAATCAAATTTTTAAAAAGCCAAAAGAAAATAGGAAAGACAATTTTAATAAACTTGTCAAGAAGAATGTCAGTACTTTCTAAGCTAGCTCAGTGCCGAGAAGTCATAAAGAAAAATGCCAAATTCTACTACAAAAAAGTACATATTTCTACACAGTCTTAGAAAATGCAAGTAAGATTAAAGGAAAGTAACTAAAGAGAAATATATATATATATATTCTTTTATCACTCACAATGCATTAGGAAAAACAAAATTTTTACTACCCATTATTTAATCATACAGTACTCACTGAAAGCTTGCTATATACATCTGCACTTTTTATTCACTACTCTCATGTAGCTTATATTCTAATGGTGATCAAATAGCAAAGCTAGAAGAGAATATTAGTTGAGGCTGTGCACGGTGGCTTATACCTGTAATCCAAGCAATTTGGGAAGACGAGGAGAGTGGATCACTTGAGGCCAGGAGTTTGACGTGGCAAAACCCCGACTCTACAAAAAATACAAACATGGGAAAACCCTGACTCTACAAAAAATACAAAAATTAGCCAGGTGTGGTGGCACACACCTGTAGTCCTAGCTAGTTGGGAGGTTGAGTCAGGAAAATTGCTTGAACCCAGGAGGCGGACGTTATAGTGAGCTGAGATTGTGCCACTGAACTCCAACCTGGGTGACAGAGCAAGACTCTGTCTCAAAAAAAAAAAAAAAAAAAAAAAGAGTATTAGTTGAAAAGAGCTTATGCAATTAATTGCATATAAATTGCAACAGCATAGGGAAACAGGCCTTCTCATGCACTATACTGTAGGTGCTCGAGAAGATCTGTCTTAACAACAAACGCAATAATGATCAAAACTGTAAAATGTCCAAATGTGATGTACGCCCCAATAATGTACTGTCCTCATTAAAATATATTTTGACAAAATATTCCATAAAATTCTCTAATATACCAAAAATGTGTATCATAGTGTTATTTACATAGCAGAAAAACAGAAATAACAAAGATTCATCTGCAAGGATTAAGTTAAATAGATAATTTTGTCGACACAAAGAGAAGGCTACAAAATCCCAAAAATATTAAAAGCAAAAAAAAAAAAAAAAAAAAAATCACAGTAAGTAATGCATTCTATGATCCCATAGAATATACTGGGGGAAAAAATCACGTTTAATATTTATATATACAGAAAACGTTGAAAGGTAATGCAGCCAGCCAATAGCAGTTATCCCTAGAGGTATATGAACATATAATTCACAGAAGAAATAAAAACACACAGGCATAGAAAAGATATTCATCCTCACTAATAAAGCAATGAGAATAGGGGCTTCTATATTCTTTGAAGGAAAAATACAATTATGTATTATCAAAAAAGATTATCTCTGTTTCCTTTTAAGTCTTTATCAAGTCAATTTGTAAAAAGTAAAATAAAGTGAATGTAATAAATTGTCACATCTTATTAAGGACAAATATCATAAATCATATATATTAATAAGTGATTTTCCTTCTAATCTCACTTATGAATTGTAAAATATTCTTTCCTTTATGGGTGCATGTTTGTGTTTGTATGTGTGTATTCCTGTTTTTTTGGTTCAAATGCTTTTCTATTCCATTATCATGTAACTTTAAAATTTTCTTCTAATATATATTTTTTCAATTAAGAATATTCTTATGGCTCAACTTTTTACACTTAAATTTTTAATCTATTTGGAGTTCACTCTAGTGGCGAATTTTCTTATTTTTTTCCCAAACTGTTAGTTATTCCAAGACCATGTACTGAAGTTGTCCCTCAAGCTGCCCATCTCCCATGCTTCCTCTCACCCATCCCACACTCTTTCCTTAGGACCTCAATCATGTTCTTTTTTTTTTTTTCACCCAGGATCTCAGCTTAGCAACCTCCATCTCCTAGGTTCAAGTGATTCTCCTGCCTCAGCCTCCCTAGTAGCTGGGATTACAGGTGCCTACCAGCATGCCAGGCTAATTTTTGTATCTTTAGTAGAGAAGGGGTTTCACCATCTTGGCCAGTCTGGTCTCGAACTCCTGACCTCAAGTGATCAGCCTGCCTCGGCCTCCCAAAATGCTAGTGTTCTATCTGAATTGTTTCTAGAGGCTCACACTGGCCTTCCAGTGTGACTTTTTACAAAGTCAGCGTGAGCTTCTAGAATTGTTTCTAGAGGCTCACACTGACTTTATAAAAAGTCACGTTTTACAAAGTGACTTCCTTTATTCAGTATTGCATTCTTCCCATTCTACACCACCCAATGCCTCAAAATCCTGTTCCGTAGACTACATATGGAGTGATGTATCACTTCCTGGTTCAAATCCTTTTCAATGGCTTCACAATTTCAGGTGTGGCCATATAATTTATCACCCAAATAGGGAAACAGTTGAAAGTGGGAGAAAGGCTATTACTAATAATGCTGGAACTGCAAGCATGAACCATGCTGCCCTGGGCAAACCCAACTCAAAAGGCTTGATTTCCCAGCTCCAAACTTTCACCCCTTCCTCCTTGGCAAGCCACTGTTTGCCCGTTCTGTGGCTGGTTTTGCATTTTTACATCTTCAAACTTAAAGTTTTCCTTTATGGGAATTTACATGCTCTTCCCTGTAAGTAAATAATTTCTTTTTCACATCCCACCCCCAACCCATCTCCCACTCCTTTGTCCCCTTCTGGTTTCCTCCAACTCCACCGTGAAGTCTCAACTTACATGCCGTTTCCTCTGTAAAGGTTTCTTCAATATTCTCCCCTTGCCCAAGTCTGGGTTTAGCACCATTCCTATTCATTCCACATCATATCCATGTGCTCCCTCTTTTAAATCTAGTATTTCTCCTATCACCTTCACTACTGTGTGTGTGGGTGTGTGGGTGTGGGTGTGTGTGTGTGTGTAATCTTCTATATTCTGCATCCATAGAGCCTGGCACACACTAGACATTAAAAGAAAAAAAATCTAAGAATAAATGAATGGATGAAGATCTGTCTCTGGTGACTTTTATAAACTGCCAAAGAAAGTTATAAAATTTTTCAGAAAGAATTGGCAGATGAGTGGAATATGGGTATTATCCACATATCTTCCCAGAGTGGGTGCATATTTGGGTGTTTGCGTCTGTGCATGTCTGTGTGTCTGTGTATCTGTTGTGTTTTTTTTTTAAAGTTCTATTGCTTTGAAGATATACATCAACTTTCTTTTGAGTAAAATGAATAAAGCATTGAAAATGAAATAGCAAATCTTTAAAAAGTAAATAACTTCCCTAATCCACCAGAAATTAAATATTCAAATTAACACACTAGAGTTACATTTTTCATATTTTAACTATCAGTTCAACTAACAATCCATATACCTTGCTTCTGCTTAAAAGGGAAACAAACGAAGATTTTAGTTTACTCCCAGGACAAAAATAGATTAACTGATTATATCCTGAAATAGTCTAAAATTTATTTGGGGGCTTAACTTCTTAAAGTAATATGGAAATGAGGTCAAAGTGATGGTAGATAATATGAATGACTTCAAAAAAGCAATGTTAAATGTTAGATCCAAAAGGGAAAAAAGATACTTTATTCCCAAGACTACTTAGCTACAAACTGACATTGTCAAATGAAAGAACATGTATCCTGGAATATTATCTATTTTCTACACATATTTATTAAATATATGTCTTTCGTGCTAACTTTACACCATTCTTTAGTCACACCGCTAGATACATATGAAAAATAAATTATCCACCTAAAATATTTTTCACATAATAAAATGTAACTAATTATTATAAAATTTTATCAAATGGCCCTTCATAATACTGTCTAAAGGCATACCTCCCTCTTGAGCCAAATACCAGTTCTCATCCAGTATATTATTGCATAATTAGCTATTCCATTTGAAACACTCTTGAACCAAATACCATAATCAGGGATTTTGTTTTTCATCTAAAACACGCTGCTTTCATTTCTAATACCCTTGAACCAACACGATAATCTCAAAAAAGAGTTTAACGAACTTCTCATAGCTAACCTCACCCTCCCCTGGGTGATACTAACTTTTCAGGTACAGTCTAAGGCCAAATGAAGAAATCTTCAGAACATTCTCTCGCTAAAAATCTCCTTCTCTTAATGTTTTTACACACTTTGTCTTTAACATCAAGGAACTTTTCTGCTCTAACCTGATCCTTGTTCTTTTAGAACAAAAATTTAATGAATTTACTGAACCACTACAAATCAATTACCCTCACATCATTAATCATAGCCTGTTTAGCCTTTACAGCAATACATTCATGTACTTATATTTACTCATAGGGATTAGGTTTTATAGTCCATGCATGTTTTTAACCTCATCTTTTATTTAATACCATCTCTCTTTTTATAAAAATACATTTAAGACCAACTACAGCACAATTCAAAAAGCTATTTCTCAAAAAAGGTAGAAACCAGCTTTTGTATCTTGGCAGAAATTTTCATTCAACACTTTACATACACTCACCAGTAATCATCACAAGCTAAATGATCATTTTAATTATGTAATCTATATGTAATTCTGACTCATAGAACAATATCTGACACATAATTGCCACAGTGTCAAGTCCAAAATGTATACAATGCAGGATTTAGTACACTAATAACCTCAGAATAACTGCAGAAAAATTCTGAAATGCCAGCTGTAGACTGATCACATTTGGAGGAAAAATAAGTGATAAACTTACGAGGCAATGGGAAAGGGAGAATTGAAATCTGTCTGCCAATATTTTATGGGTATTTTACACTGGAAAAGTGCTCTTCTCTGTAAAATGGAATTATATTTTGAAACGTAAATTAGTAAAAGGACAGGAAATGGGGAGGGGAAAGGGCAAAGAAAGAGGAATGCTGAAATGATCCTACCGAAAAATAGGTGTATTTGTCAAACATATTGGAATTCTGTTAGCTACTCAAGTAAAATGGACCTAAACAAAATTACTAGTAGGTTCTGTATAGTGTGCTCTTAACTTTATTTAAAAGGAAAATGACCTTGAAGCTACATTATATCTGTCAGAACTTAAATTCTGAGCTTCCAAATTAGCGTATTTTGCAATTTCTCATCACATTATAATCAAAAGCTCACCTCTTTCTCATTAATAGGATTTAGGCTATTAAAATACTGTGCCCTATTTGAAACACATTTAATTGAGAATTGATGCTCGAAACAAAATTCATCTGAAGGCTCAGAAAGTGGCCCTGTTTGAAGGTATTTATTACCAGTGTAACATGTCCTCACCTTCACATTGGGTTTTGACAGTAGCTTCAACAGCTCTCTGATCTCACTGTTTAATGGCTTGTTCTGAAGCTCTTCGGCCAGCTGCAAGGGAGATTACATTGACGTAAAGAACATTTAGTAAGAGCATGGTGAGGTTGGGTGTGTGACAACTGAAAGTCTGTCTCCTCAAAGCTATTACTTTCCAATGTTTAAGGAGAGGTCAGCATAAAAGAAAACAGATCATCAATCATTGCTCTTCTTCTTAGGCCTTCGGTAGTCCAGATCCTAGCCCAGGCTCTTGGCTGAGAACAAATCAAGTAATCATATCAGCCAGATCACCTTCTGATTTATTGCAAGGAGAGCAAACCCCAGCACTTCATCTAAGTGAATGGTCTTTTGCACCTAGACAAAGGACCACTTGTAAGAACTGGATAAAGCTTTGACACTGTGACCTCTCCCATCCTCCACAAAAACAGAGCTTCTGAATGAGGTGGTGAAATCCATGGGGTTTCCAAAAACCCACAGGGACTCCAAAAACCCATAGTAGCTGTGCTGTTTAGAGCTAGGGTTAAAATAATTAGAATGCCCCTAATAGAGCAAATGGCCTGAAACTTTTATTATGTTTACCCATACATATGAAGAAATCTGTTAAATACCAACCAATCATAATACCAATTGTAAAATGAGCTATAATGGGTTAACAGCTACCCTGGTACCAAAAATGCTTACTGTTCCCTACTATAATAACCAAGAATTCCCATTTGGGTGCTACATAAAGGAAGTGTTAGAACTTCGAACCTGCCTCATGTCTTCCATAAGAGATAGTCTTATCAAATTCCAATTCAATTTTAGGGTATAGGAAAAAGCACATAATTTTCATAAGAAGAAAAACAAGACTCAAACAGGAAAAAAAGATTAGAATTATGAAATATGTGGTATATATAAATGCATATTTATTTAAAAACCCTTCTTAAAACCTTGCATGAGATTTCCATTTGCTCCTCCTTTTTCTACCAAGCTTAAGAATAATTGTTCTTATCTCTGGAAAAGGACTTTTCTCTAAAAGAAGGACATAATAGGCCGGGCACGGTGGCTCAAGCCTGTAATCCCAGCACTGTGGGAGGCCGAGGCGGGTGGATCACGAGGTCAAGAGATCGAGACCATCCTGGTCAGCACGGTGAAACCCCGTCTCTACTAAAAATACAAAAGGGGGCATGCCTGCAATCCCAGCTACTCAGGAGGCTGAGGCAGGAGAATTGCCTGAACCCAGGAGGCGGAGGTTGCGGTGAGCCGAGATCGTGCCATTGCAATCCACCCTGGGTAACAAGAGCGAAACTCTGTCTCAAAAAAAAAAAAAAAAAAAGGAAGGACATAATATAAATTATACACAAAAAATAAAATCATGGAAAATTATACAGTCATTAATTACCTTTCAAAAATTGCTTTTACTTTTCTGAGGTAATAGTTCTACAGAATTTTTAACTTACAAAAAGACATAAAGGTCATTTGCACATTTTAATAACTTAAAACATAATATATTTTAACATTTAAATATACTGCTCTGACAAATTATAAGATACTATGGTTTATCATATTTACATATGGCAGTCTCTAATTTTTTATAAAGCAATATTATTGCAATATGATTGGGCCACAACAACATTGGTTTATAAGCAAATGTTTCCCAAAACTCTGAATAGTAAATGTTTTAAAACTGGTTTTTAAGGCTTTCTTGGGGGGGCAACTGTGCCTTATTTAAACAACCATATCTACATCTTTATTCACCTTCATTTAAAAATATTTGGTTCAATAATGCAGAAGTAAGCTTCCTGATTAAATATATATTGAACACACTTGTAATCTTTGTAGATAAAAATAGAAAGGAAAATGTTTGGGAACTAAACAAATAGCATGTAGCTTGGATATTTATACATATGCATATTTTCTAAATTAGAATGCAAAGTAGGTCAAATAAAATCAACTTCTAAAAATGGCCAATTTTTTAATTATATTACGGCCCAGATATTTTACCACATTGAATTATAGATTATTTTATCAAAAATAAAGGAAAAAATAGTAAAAGCAACAAATAAGCTATGGGATATCACTAAAACCAGCCTTTTGGGCTAAACATATTTCTCTTCCAGCTTCGTGTCCTTTATAGTTTATCCAGGTGTGTTCCAATTCATCCGAGTCCGAAAGTTAACAGAAAGAATCAGTGAGTTAGTTCCCTTCCCCCAAGTTTAAAATAAAATTATAGCTACAGGAAATTAACTACTCCATCAATGCCAACTGCTTCTAAAATTTATTTTTTGGTTATGAAGGTAATTTGGAAAAGTCTAATATCCATAAATCATTACTATGTTTTATAATCCATTTTAAAAACAATCCTGTCTTTTTATATATTTCATATGCCTCGTTCATATCTTAGTATCTGTCATTTTTTAGTACTGTCAGCAATATAGCGATCTCATTTGTCTTTATTTCTCCAAAGCATTCCTCGTCTGTGACTTTCTCAGAACACCAGCAGCTGACAGCTTCTCTCTCTACATGAGTTTAAAGCCTAAAATTTCTATTACGTAGTTACGAAAGCAGAACAAGAGCGTAGCTACATATAAAATTTTTAGAACAGGAAAGTAAATGGAAATCAACATAATATTAACATAAGCTCAGTGATGACAGGACTTCTGGAAATATTTGCAACCTCTTCTGCTTTTCCCTCATAGGGTCACATGCATCCGTCTGCACTAGGACAGGTTCTGCCTGGGCCAGGTCTGTGGCAGACACGTCCTGGTGAGCTCGGACAGGCACACTTACGTCATCGGCCAAGGCTGCCGCACCATGGAGGATGGGCACTGGACTCTGCTTCTCATAATAGTGTAGTTTTTCATGAATCTGGAAGAAAATCAAATGCATGTAAGTTCACCTGCTAGCAAACAATCTCAGACAGTTGCACATTTTTATAATTGAAAAGAGAATCTGAATCCTTGAATATTCTACAGTTATATGTTTGTATATGCTCATATAAACCCATAGGTGACATGTATGTGTGCCTAATTCATCTATTACTATGGTCCAGTGTTTACAACATGGAGTCAGACGGAAAAAACAGTCTTTATCAAACAGAATCTAAGTGAAAACTAAGAATCTGTCTTTCCCCTCAATAAACATGTAAGTTTTGTGACGTCTATCATACCTAAAATCTAGTGTTGCAATATTTCAAGTATCAGTTGCAGTTTATATTCCTGCCAAAAACATAAATTATAATTAAAGCAAAGCAATAAACTGCCAGCCACAGTTTGGCAGTTTGGCATGGAATCGCTGTCAAGAGGGAGGAAGCTGGCACTATTTGTGCCTGGGTGCCACATCCAGGAACATCTGCCTAAGCACACTGTTCCTTTTATTAAACTTATTCATTCTTTTTTAGAAATTGCCAACTTTCCCCCTCAAATTCAAATTTCTAAGAAATGAAGAGATTTCTCATAACTACTGACATTTCTTTTAATTATTTAGCATAAATGAGATCATTTTTCATATTGCAAAATAATTATAGTAATAAAAAAAAACGGTCCTTCATTTCCCATTATTGTGACCAAAGAAACACAAAAGCAAGGATCTACATAAATGCCATATAAGACAAACTGAGTTCCTCATAAAATCTAGCAGAAAGTTAAGAAACAAAAGACATGTTGACAAACACATAACTATCAGCACTTAAGTGACATCTATTTCAGCTCTTGTACAGGTGTCCTGAACATTTCACACTTGAAAACTTACTTTAGTCTCTTCTTATTTATAGTTGAAGAAAAATGTCCCCCATTACATATGAAAAACAGTTGCACCTCACAATTTCCTGTCTTTAATAGGTATCAAGTAACACACTCTTTAATTATGCTCAAAGCTAACCAAACTCAATTGTAAAAGTCTGGAAGACAAATTTATGCTGATTAGCCAGATGCTATTGCTAAGAGGGGATTCTATTACCTTTTTGGCAACCTGGTACACAATGTAAAGCTTCAGGGAAAGAATCTTGACACTTATGATATTACCAGAATTATCAGAGCCATATTTTTACTGGATATCTTGGAACCTTTAAAGATGTATCATATCAACGTTATAAACAAACTTTAAAGACTGCAAGCTATAAAAAGAGTTAGATTTAATTTGATAAACTATGAAAGTATAATTTCAAACAAGAAAACAATCATACTAAGAGCTAAATTCACTGTTTAAATAATTATCAAGAATTAAGTCACCTCAATATATACTATCATGGAATACTTAACTTCCCCCATCACAAAACTCATCTAATTCACTGCTGAGCTTACCCTATCACAAAACTCATCTAACCTCACTGCAATTACTTGTTTAAATGTCTTTTCCCTGCTATAATAAACATAGAGATTTATTAAGAACTTACTGTGGGCCTGTACTACCCACCTTATAGCTGACAGTAACAGGAGTAACATAGTCTTTAATGAATATTTTAATTCCTCAATTCTCACAAGAACATAAAGAGGTAGATAGCATGACCATCTCATTTTACAGATAAACAGGAGTTAAACAAGTTGGTATGTTCTTGCAGACAGTAAAAGGCAGAGCCGAGATTTCAAGCTCAAGCCATCTGGCTCTGTGTTAGAGTTCCTAATCACTCTCAGACTAACATCGCATCTGTGTTCTTCACTGCCATCCTTGGCTGTCTAGTGAGTATGGCCTGTTTGTAGGGCATAGAAAGGAAGGCTGGATAGGTACATAACAAGTTGCAGTGATTGTTTTCATTGACTAGAGGATCATTGGTGGCTCCTCCCCATCCCTTATGTTTTCTTTCTGATGGCTTCCAATTTTCCCGGGTTAATTTCTGTGAATACTCTAATTATAACCTAAAATCACATGCCCCAAATAAAGACGTTATTTCTCCATTTCATTGCTTCTTCTGCGTGCATTTTACAGTCAGTTCTCTTCCATCATCTTCTCTAGATCCTGACCCAATTGATGAATACTTCACCCCTAGCCTGCCCACTCCTGGACTTTGTACCACATCAAATATTTTTTAAATGTTCTCCCAGAATTTCAAAAGGCTGGTTACCCTGTGTTAATATGTATTTTACTTCACTGAATCAATTTAAAAATTAAGTTGGTAGGAAAGTAAAAATTTACTCTAAATAATTTTGAGCTGTTCACTGTTCCCAAAAATATACAGAAATTCTGCTTTTTATTAGTATTTATGATAACCAAAAGGAAAAAATAATTTCTAAATTTAATAAATAGGCAACACATATAGACTTCACCCCAAGACTATCCAACAGAACTGCCTGTGATGGTGAAAATGTTTTATAGCTGCTTGTCCAATATGGTTAGCCACTGGCCACATGTGGCTTTTGAGCACTCGAATGTGGGTTGACTTGAGAAACTGAATTTTTAATTTTATTTAATTTTATTTACTTTACATTTAAATACTCACATGGTGCTTATGGAGAACATGACATAACTTTATGTAGTCTATAATTTCCCTTTATATCTCAGAAAAATTTACTCCAATACAGTGTGGCAAATTTCTAAAAGTGGGAACATTTTGAGATCTGATAGAAAAATATATAACCAAAGATGTGGTTTCATCGTCAGTGAGCAAACTAGCATCTAAGTAGCAGGTACAGCCAAACCTGCAAAACCTCATTTATTCTAACTTTTATTTCCCTTTGCAGATTCAATCACATACTAAAAGTATACTTCAGGCCAGGTTCGGGGGCTCACACCTGTAATCCCAGCACTTTGGGAGGCTGAGGTGGGGGGATCACTTGAGGTCAGGAGTACAAGACCAGCCTGGCCAACATGGTGAAACCTCATCTCTACTAAAAATACAAAAATTAGCCAGAGGTGATGGTGCATGCCTGTAGTCACAGCTACTTGAGAGGCTGAGGCAGAAGAATGGCTTGTACCCAGGAGGCAGAGGCTGCAGTAAGCCAAAATTGCACCACTGAACTCCAGCCTGAGCTACAGAGCGAGACTCCATCTCAAAAAAAAAAAAACAGAAAAGTGTACTTCATTTTTCTCCCCTGAGCAACTAGAAGAGGAGAAAGCAGAGAAGCGATGAGGGAGGAAAGGAGTTAGGAGTAGAGAAGTCTGGAGAAAAGGGGAAATTTGGTTAAAATAATTTTATAGGCCATGCGTGGTGGCTCACGCCTGTAATCCAAGCACTGTGGAGGCCAAGGCAGGCGGAACACCTGAGGTCGGGAGTTCAAGAGCCGCCTGACCAATATGGTGAAAACCCATCTTAAAAATAATAATAATAATAATTTTATATAACAGTTATTCAAAAGCAAGATCCTAAAAGTCAGGACATACTACAATATTTTAAATGCACTATTAAGAAAAAAGAACAGTTCAAAATCTATATGCATTATGCTCTATGTATATGTCCATAAGGTTTTTTTTCCTATAATTACATTTGTAACCAGAAAAGGAAATAGGGGAGGGATGGTGGGGGGTGGGGAGCTGGGGAGAGCTAGCAAGGGGAGAGACGCCAGATGTAGGTGATGGGGAGGAAGGCAGCAAATCACACTGCCACGTGTGTACCTATGCAACAATCTTGCATGTTCTTCACATGTACCCCAAAACCTAAAATGCAATAAAATAAATAAATGGGAAAAATAAAAATAAAAATCATTTCAATATGTAAGTAGTTCTCATAAGGAAGCCATAGTTACCTTCATTTACATAGTTCTTAAAAATAATGTTTAATTTTAGTGAGAAAATCTGTTTTACTTGCACATACAGTAGAACTTTCAAAAATAAAGCTTCAATAACTAAACTATGAATAAAGTAGCCCCCAATACAGTCATGTGTTTTATACCTCTCAATGATGTACAGACTTCACCATGGTTATCTGAATTATATTACATTAAGTAAAAGGCTGCAATCCTTTTATTGGCTTCTATTAAGAGTATAAAAAAGTACTGAAAATTACTGCTCAGTAGTTTGACTCTTCAGCATGTTAATTAATGTTGCCAGATCTAGAATTAGCATATGCATGCATACATACATCTATCTACCTCCGTATTTAAAATACTGGGGATGCGGAGAAGATTCTGGGTACTGAAAAAGAAAATCCGCAGGACACAATTCTTTCAGAAATATGTATTTACGACCAGGCGCAGTGGCTCACATCTGTAATCCCAGCACTTTGGGAGGCCAAGGCGGTCAGATCACCTGAGATTGGGAGTTCCAGACCAGCCTGACCAACATAGAGAAACCCCGTCTCTACTAAAAATACAAAATTAGCCAGGCTTGGTGGCGTGCGCTTGTAATCTTAGCTATTCGGGAGGCCAAGGCAGAAGAATTGCTTGAACCCTGGAGACGGAGGTTGAAGCTAGCCACGATCGTGCCATTGCACTCCAGCCTGGGCAACAAGAGCGAAACCCTGTCTCGGGAAAAAAAAAAAAAAAAAAAAAAAAAAAAAAGAGGGAAAAAAAGAAATATGTATTTACTTCTGATGTGTGACCTTGAAATATCACCAGCCACTTTGCTAACTTTACAATGTAGGACTCCTGGACTTGGTGGATAAAACTCTCAACTCCTAAGCCATGAACCCACCAATCCATGGGTTGTTACAAATTCTTAAAGCAGACTCCGTTTTGTTCCTACCTAATTCCAGGAAGAGCCACACCAGCTTCTTTGTCATCTCCCTAGACAGGTAGTTGAAAGTTTTTTCATCTTCCCATTCACTAACAAAGTAGCCCTAGAAAAGTAGCTCTTTTGGGTGTGTATATGAAAGCCTAAAATCTTGGAGGCTGTACCTTTGCTCAAGCTACACAGTCAGAAGTTAAAAACTAAATAAATAAAGCCTTCCCATAGGAATCGCTGGGAGCAACTGGTACTTTGCCTTCAACTTAGGCCAGAGTGTTTGCAACATCTCTACACAGATGGATAATTCTTATAAGGAACAATGTCAACATGTCTATAAAGTCTATAAAGTACAAAGCATCAAAAACAGGTTTTAGGCTTAAATTAAATTAATAAAAAGCAACAAACCATCCACATTTTCATTTTGGTTGAAAACGTGGTGATTCTATTTGAAATCACTTCTCAGAAAATTTTCAACAGATCAGATTCCCTTAGTTCCCAGAACAGTATTCTAGAAAAAGTAGCCAGGGCATTAAACATTTCTTTGGAAAGCTTGAGTTTGTTGGAAAAAAAAAAAAATGAGTTCTCTCATCCAGAGATATATAATGTGTTCCATTTGGAAACAATCCCACAGTTGTACACACATTTATTTTTCACTCCCCACATGTTACAATTATCAGATTTGCCATTTTTCAAAAACTTATATTTCAGTAATCATTGAAGAACTGGGAACTATGAAATTTTTGATCAGGTGGATGTTATTACAGATGATGTTATAGAACTCACACAGGTTTCAACCTACAAGTAGCAATCAATTACCTTGTATACTTGCTTGCAGTTTACATTTTAACAAACATTAAAACTGTAATTACAGCTTGAAAACTAGTTTTGTAACAAAAGATGGAATAAACCGTCTTAAAACTTGGCATGTCTGGGATCTATGGCTAGGAGAGTTCATAGGTATCTCTCAGCTGATTCATGAACTCCTGGAAACTATATACGATTATTTACATGCATTCCTCCAGGAAAATAATCCCAAATATAGATGGGTGATTTATGCTAAAGTACTTATGGCTTTACTCAGTAAATAAATAAATAGGCATTAAAGGCCAGGTGCAGTGGCTCACACTGATAAGCCCAGCACTTTGGGAGGCCAAGGCAGGCAGATTGCTTGAGTGCAGGGGTTGAAAACCAGCCTGGGTAACATGGTGAAACCTCATCTCTACAAAAAATACAGAAATTGGCCAGGCATGGTAGTGTACACCTGCAGTCCCAGCTATTTGGGAGCCTGAAGTGGGTGGATTGCTTGAGCCCAGGAGGCAGGAATTGCAGTTCAGATTGTGCCACTGCATTCCAGCCTGAGTGACAGAGCCAGGCACTGTCTCAAAAAAAAAAAAAAAATAAATAAAAATAAAAATGAAGTAACCATTAAAGAATAGAAGGCTCTTGGGCCAATTTGCGCTTTACTCCCTTTTCCATGGACAGATTTGGGGAGGAAGGGAGGTAGCAGGTAAGACTACCAACAGAAAACCTGTTAGGAGGATATTGTTCTAGTGATAAGAAATCCCACCCCCACAAAGAAATAACTGGTCACTGCTCAGTACAGATTATTTTGGGGTTCCTCAGCTTCCCTTTCGCTGCAAACACAATGGACTTAAGCAGTTCCATCTCCTCTCAGTAGCCACCAACTGCCTCTGTCCCCAAACCTGTTGTACACTCAGTTGTACTCTTCCAGCTATTGTCTTACTTGCTGTCCCCAAGATAAGCAGATAGGCCCATTATAGTTTAGAGATTTTACTGCTATCTCCATAAAGAAAAGGAAAAGAACCCCCCAAAAATGATGAATTTATAGTATTTTTACAGTTTTAAAAAATGAAGTATCAGCATAATTTACTGAGAGTCTTGAAGTCAAATATGTGAGTTTAAATCCCAGTTCTGCCCCTTACTTACCCTTAAGCAACTTATTTACCTTTCGAAACCTTAGTTTTCTCATATTTAAAATAGGATAATAATTACACCTATTAACCAGGGTTACTGTGAGAATTAAAGTCACCATTAAGAGTTGCATGCAAGTCCTGGAAAATAGAAAACACCTAACAAATAGTATTTATTTCCAATCCCTGCTCACTTCCACTGGTGCTCCTAGAAAGAGGAGATATTTGTCTCCCCTTGACTACACTATGTTGCATATACATATGACACGATCAAGACCTAAAGATAAACATCAAAGTTGATCATTTGGAAAATACTCCTTCACTGAGTTACACAGATTTTCCAAGCATTTACACATTTCATGGTACAACAACAACAAAACATCACACATTAATATCACCACCAAACTCATCAAAAAAAGCTTTTAAGTACTAGAAAGCTGGCAATCTCAAAGTGGCAGATATAAATTTTTCAAAATTCTAATACTTGCTCGAAAGCTTGAATTTTATTCATTGGCAACAATACAGTTTGTTGTTAACTTTTTAATGACAGGCAAACTTTGATCATTTGAAAAAAAAGATGTCTTCCAAACACAATTTGCATAGACACAATTTCTAATAGTTTCCTATGAAAAACAGCAGCTAGTTTAGTTCACAATCTCACAATCCTACAACTACTTGTCCTCTGATAACCAGAACTTTGGTTTGCAGACAAGTGCTTTCTGAGTACTCTTCTCTTTCTTTTAGATTAAACAGACTTGACAGTAAAGAGATATGTACCATGGTTAAGATTTAATGCAGCTGACTGTTTTTAATTGTGAGTGTGGGATGGTGAAGAACATGATGACTCGCTATCTAGTATCACTTGGTGCCATAGCCTTGGTTTGTGTGACAACACAAGCAGTTTTACCCGTCAGTGTTTATACCATCAGTGCAGATGTCAACCCAGTGAAAAAAGCAAACAGCATCATAATATTATCATGAAAATAGTTTAGACCTTGAACAGCCTCCCACAAAATAGTCTCAGGGACATCCAGGGGTCCACAAGCCACACCTTGGGAAGCATGACATTCTACAATCTCTGAATACATGAATATAGCAAATAAAAGGAAATCGAATATTTCTTTGTGGCTGCAGAACTCATGGTGAATTGTATGACTCTAGTATAGGAATATTAATACTTTTTTTCTCATACACACGTTCTTTTGAATCTGGCAGTTTACCTGAAACCACTCCTCCAGGCTTGTGATGTGTGTGACTCTCAAGACCCGGTGGTACTTTTCTACAAAACCATGATTTGGAGGTCTGAAAAGTAGCTTTAAGGAAAAGACTAGTATATTTTTAAAGAGTTCACTTAAACAGAAACATAGAACGGGTTTTAGCATTTCATGAAACTGAAGTTTGCTCAATACCTTAATGTTTCATTATTCACATTTTTTCCAAAGTTGTGCCTTTCATGCTTTTCATGCTGGCTGATTGCTGCCACCGTTAGCACATTTAAACCTCAGCAATTTATAACATGGTCCCAGACCAAGAGCCTCTGGCATCAGCCCAGTGCTGCTATTATCATCTTCTTTTATTTATGGCACTATTTCAAAATCATCCTGTCTTTCACACATTTATGTACATTTTTCAACCATTTTTACTTTCATACACATTTATGTTGTAAAATGCTATTCTACTTGTCTGCTTTATATAATAACATAAAATGTAATTTGCTTACACTGCTACCATCACAGTTATTTTAATGCACTCAAATATATATGGTATCATGTCCAAAAAATATCATTTTCTGACCCCCCCAACCCCCAACATGTTTTATTTAATACACAGCTTCCACTCCCTTCTTCTTCCTATGAATAAGGGAAGGGAATGGCAGAGTTACCCAAAATGTTTGTCTTCCTATGAAAAACACTTTTTGCTATGAATTCATTTTTTAGTAGAAAATGAAAGCTGCTATTTTACAAGAAACTTTGCAGACATGAATAATCAAATATACTTCTTGGTCAGTAAGAAACAAAAACTTGTAATCATTCTGCACATAAGAAGACAGTCCCTAGGTGGACAGAGGAAATTTAGACCAAAGCTGAACATTTCATTCCTATTCCTAAACATTTCCTACCACCTCAAAGCTAAACATCCTTGGATTCTAAAGTCTAAGTGAAAATATTTCCAATTTATGCTTAATGAAAAATAAAACCTTTATTTTCTAAGAAAATTATTTCCCCAAGTTTTTACTCAACAGAAAATTATAATTCAAATAGATTCTAAGTCCTTAAAATCATATGGCTATATTTTAAAACTTATTTACAGAAAGGAAATTGTAAAAATTGTTATGCCTTTCTTCTAGCTTTTAAACAATCTCTTGGCTCATTCCAACAGATAGGTAAAATCTGATTACTTTCAAATGACAGATGGTTAATACGTTCTTATTGATATACTTTAGACACCCAGAAAATCCAAGTCACAATTCAGAAAGCAATTGAATTCAACCTTCAGGGTTGAATCTGTCAAATCCTACTACCCTGAAATCCGGCTGAAGTTTCCTCTCGGATCAGTTATAATAAAGCACTGCTTAACAAGAAAACCTAAGTGAAGCTTTGGCCCTCAAGGATGCAAAGACAACTCTCAGAAGAAGCAAAGGAAACACTGTTTTCCACCAAATTAATATTTTACATGTGGAAATATCAACGATTCCACTACAGGAGAGAAGAGCTTCCTTGAAAGCAGAGAACAAGGCCTTGGCAGATGGTGAATTGAGCCCACAAGTTGATCATGCTCCCTACTCAGAATCCCACTGAAATAACCAAATAATATAGAGTACAGATTTTTCTTTTTAATGCATGGTATTAGCAAAGAAAAATGCCACCTAAGGATCAGGAGACCCTGAAACATTTCTAAAAAATACAAAGATAAAAATACTGTGAAAAGTCTACCTGAATCATTGTATTCTTCTATACTCACCAGGAAAGGGGAACCTGCTTAGGAAAGAAAGCGGACAAGTATGGCCACCAAAGGACCAAAGAACTCCAAGCTCAGAGAAGCAGAGGTTCAGAAAAAGAGTGGGGAGCAGGCTATTAATCAACTGTTCAACAGTCATCTGCTAGGTGTGCAGCAGGTGGCTCCAACAGGCTCCCAAAGATTCTCCTTCTCAGAATTTACTTCTTGGTGCCATCTCTCCTCCTTTTTGGGGGTTGGACCGATTTCAATTCATTAGAATCAAGTACTGACTTGATTCTAATGAATTGAAATATTCAGGCAAAAGTGATGGGATGTCCCTCCTGAGATCAGGTTATAAAACACTGTGACTTCCGTCTTGCAGGTGCATGCCTATGACCCCTCTGTATTCTCTCTCTCTCTCTCTCTCTCCCTCTCTCTCTCTCTCTTTCATCTCTGCTTCCATTTTCTAATCTCCTTCCTATGACCCTCCTACTCCCCTGTTACAGGGAGCTTGTGATTACATTGGTTGGACCCACCTGAATAGTCCAGGATAATCTTCCTTTCTCAACGTCCTTAACATAATCACACCTGCAAAGTCCCTTTTGCCACGTACGTTGACACAGTGACAGGGTCCAGGGAGAAGGACGTCTTGAGGGTGGTGTGGGGATGGAGGAAGGCATGAATCCACACAGCACACCCCACCTCCAATCCTCCCTGTGATCTGGCCCCTCTTTCATGTCTGAACACGTCCCTCCCTCTCCCTCCATTCATAACACTCTGGCCACCTTGCGCTTCGCAGTTTCTTGAATCTGGATCTGGATCCTTTCCCAACTTAGGGACTTTGTGCTTGCTGTTCCTTCTCTTTAGAACACTCTGCCTCTAGATCTTTAAGACTGAGTCCTTGACATTAGGTCTCAATTAAAATGTCACCTCTTCAGAGAGGTCTCTGCAATCCCGTCTCACTGTTTCCACAAAACCCTTGCTATTGCTTTCACAGCACAGCACCAAATAAGTTGTCTTGCTCATTTTTTATTTCTTTAACATAAGTTCTGTCAGAAAAGAGGGCTGCCCTGGTTTATCATGTTCACACCTATACACCCAGGGCCTAAGACAGTGCAAAAGACTTAGTACATACTCAAATATTTTCAAATAAATAAATCAGGGGGAAAAAAAGTGCTTGGAATTTGACTGCCGGTAGTGAGAGAAAGAAGTGTCTTTCAGCCACCAGCTGAAATATAGGACTCACTCTGCTATATCTACAGCAGTGGCCCATCTCTGTAATCCCAGCACTTTGGGATGCCGAGGCAGGTGGATCACTTGAGGTCAGGAGTTTGAGGCCAGCCTGGCCAACATGGTGAGACCCCATCTCTATGAAAAATACAAAAATTAGCTGAGGATGGTGGCAGGCACCTGTAGTCCCAGCTACTTGGGAGGCTGAGGAAGGAGAATTGCTTGAACCCAGGAGATGGAGGTCACAGTGAGCCAAGACCATACCACCGCACTCCAGTCTGGGCAGCAAAACTCCATCTCAAAAAAAAAAAAAAAAATGAGTACTATATTTCTATAAAAGCTGGAGGAACAATGCTGCCATTTACCAAAACACAGAATTCTGAAGATTAGAGGAGATATATTGAGCATAAAGCCTTGTGAGACAGCCATGTGGAGAAGTGGAACAGGCAGTTGATGACACAGGCCTGGCTTTTAAAAGAAAGATCACGACTGAAGGCAAAGATTTGGAGAGTCAAGGGATGTTAATGGTAACTGAAATAAACTGAAGAGAAGAAAATCACCCAAGGAGAACTGACTCCCCGCAGTTTGAGAAGGGAATTAGGGCGGAGGAGAGGCCCAGGAGATCTCCTGAGAGGAGACCCCACAGATGCTGCCATCTCAGAGTTCTGGGAAAGCACTTTTTTTTTTTTTTTTTTTGAGAGGGAGTCTGTCACCCTGGTGCCAGGCTGGAGTGTGCAGTGGTGCCATCTTGGCTCACTGCAACCTCCAACTCCTTGGTTCAAGTGATTCTCCTGCCTCAGCCTCCCAAGTAGCTGAAATTACAGGCATGCACCACCACACCCAGCTAATTTTTGTATTTTTGGTAGAGATGGGATTTCACCATGTTGGCCAGGATGATCTCGATCTCCCGACCTCATGATTCACCCACCTCAGCCTTCCAAAGTGTGCAGATTACAGGCGTGAGCCACTACACCCGGCTGGGAAAAGTGCTTTTTAAAGTTTCATTTATCATGAGGTAAAATGAAGACATTCCAGAACTGAACTGTACCTCTTCACACTGTGTAGCTAACGATCCACTCCTAGGCTTTCCTTGGTGAGAACTACTTAGTAGCTAAGTGGAGTGCTGCAACAGGAGACTCCGAACCTAAGTAGGTAGAGAAGGCAGGTAGTCACCTGACGGTTAGAAGTTTACGTTAAAAAAATGTGGGCAAAAGCACTCACTTATGAATAATGTGTACACATGGAAACAGTGTGGAATAATAGACCAAGAGGGTATATTTCTTCAAACATTATGAGATTTTTATTTTTTTTAGCTCGTCAGCTATCGTTAGTGTATTTTACGTGGGGCCCAAGACAATTCTTCTT
The DNA here is from genome assembly GCF_009761245.1 of Sapajus apella. Taxonomy (NCBI): domain Eukaryota; kingdom Metazoa; phylum Chordata; class Mammalia; order Primates; family Cebidae; genus Sapajus; species Sapajus apella. Next base: position 1,000,656 of record NW_022436993.1, on the reverse strand, counting down.
GCAGTGTGGCCCAGGGAAGCCAAAAGATTGGACATCCCTGTAAGGGACATTGGAGACTCAGAAGTGGGGGAGGGCTGAGCGATGAAGAATAAGAAATGACTTACTGGGTAAAATGTGTATTACTGCTTGGGTGAAAGTTACACTAAAAGCCCAGATTTCACCACTATCAATATATCCATGCAATAAAACTGCATTTGCATCCCCTCAATTTATGCCAAAACAAAAACATGGGGGAATATGAGTTAATGAATGGCTCAACACAATAATGGCATTTTAAATGCCCTTGGCCATTCTGGTGATTCTCTTCTCCTCAATAATACCCATGGCTCCAAATGAACGCAGAGATCCCACAATTCCCAGCTGCATCAACAATATCAGGGTATGTGGTGACTGAGTAATGGTCCCTAAAGATGTCTGCATCCAAATCGCCCAAGCCTGTGATTATGTTACCTCACATGGTAAAGGGACTTTGCAGATATCCCTTTAAAATAAAGATATTGATTGGGTATGTGGATCACTCTTATACTCCCAGAGCTTTGGGAAGCCAGGGCAAGAGGATCAATTGAGGCCAGGAGTTTGATATCAGCCTGGGCAACAGAGTAAGAATTCCATCTCTATAAAGAATTTTTTTTTTTTTTTGAGACAGAGTCTCACTCTTACTGGCCAGGCTGGAGTGCAATGGTGCTATCTCAGCTCATCACAACGTCCACCTCCTGGGTTCAAGCGATTCTCTTACCACGGCCTTTTGAGTAGCTGGGATTATAGGCATGCATCACCATGCGCAGCTAATTTTGAAGTATTAGTAGAGATGAGATTTCTCCATGTTGGTCAGGCTGGTCTCTATATAAAAAAAATTTTTTAAGTTAGCCAGGCATGGTGGTTTCCACATATAATCCCAGCTACTCAAGAGTCTCACGTGGGAGGACTGCTTAAGCCCAGGAATTCAAGGCTGCAATGAGCCATGATTGCACCACTGCACTCCAGCCTAGGCTGTAGAGTGAGACATTGTCTCAAAAAAAAAAAAAAAAAATTAAAAGAGCCTCATTTTTGCTGTATGGACCAGATGACTTTAGCCCCAAATATTTCAAAGGCAGCCATGGTAAGTTCATCACATCAAACATGAAAAAACATGGGCATGACATCTTCCAAAAGTTATTTTCATAAGCACTGACTCCTGTCAGGCCAATTAGAATAAAAGCAAAATTTAGAATTTAGCTCATGCCTGTAATCCCAGCACTTTAGGAGGCTGAGGCAGGCAGATGACCTGAGGTCAGCAGTTGGAGACCAGCCTGGTCAATATGGTGAAACCCCGTCTATACTAAAAATGCAAAAATTAACTGGGCATGGTGGTGTGCAACTGTAGTCAACCCCTCCATCCTCCAAGAAGTAAACATTACCCAGATTACTTTTTATCTTTTAATGTTTTAAAAAATCTGGTTTTCTAATGCTTGTATGAATGTTTCAATAATATACTGTTCTGTTCTACTTGTTTTTGATCTTTATAAAAATGGTATCAAGCTGTAAGAAATTTTCCAAGACTTGCAAAAAGCAAGTGGTAAAAAAAAAAGCAGGTGGTAAAAAACCACCTGCAACATTATGGCTTTGGAGATCACCCATTTTGTTCCATGCCATATAGATCATTTCTTTTTCACTACTGCATAATACTTTGTTCTGCAGAAAAACCACAAATTATTTACCTATTTTGCTAGCAATAGCTATCCCAATTGTTACAGCTATTCTGCTATTAAGAACTCTGCTACTGGGGCCAGACGCGGTGGCTCATGCCTATAATCCCAGTACTTTGGGAGGCTGAGGAGGACAGATTACTTGAGCTCTGGAGTTTGAGACCAGCCTGAGCAACATGGCAAAACCCCATCTCTACTAAAAATACAAAAATTAGCCAGGCGTGGTGGCATGCACCTGTAATCCCAGATACTCAGGAGGCTGAGGCACAAGAATTGCTTGAATCCAGGAGGCAAAGGTTGCAGTAAGCTGAGATTGCACCACTGCACTTCAGCCTGGGCAACAGAGCAATACTCAGTATCAAAAAAAAAAAAAAAAAAAAAAAAAGCAAAAGAACTCTGCTACTGAAACAGAAAGCCAAACTGTATGTTCTCGCTTGTGAGAACTAATCACTGGGTTGGGTACACAAGGACATAAAGATGGGGACAATAGATACTGAGGCCTCCATAAGGGGGAAGGAAAGCAAGGGAACAGCAGTTGAAAAAGCCTATTGGATGCTATGTTCACTATTTGAGTGATGTGCTCAACAGAAGCCCAAACCTCAACATCACACAGCATACCCGTGTAACAAACCTGCACATGTACCTCCTGAATCTCAAATTTAAAAGATAAATAAGTACTCTGTGGTAAAAATATTCTTGTAAAAGTTCCCTGGTACATATATGTAAACGGCTTCCTAAAATATATTCTTATGAGAAGAATTGCTAGGTCACAAGATATAATCATTTTTATGTTAATATGAAACTGTTTTCTAAAATTGTGTTATCTATTTGCACCCCACCAGAAAAATGTAAAAGTTGTTCCACATACTCACCAATACTTGAGATTTACAGATCTCCTATATTTTGCCAACCTAGAGGGCCTACATGAATAGCTAGCTCACTGTGGCATTAATTTGCATCTCATGCTTACTGGTTAGAGTATATTTTCTAGGCTGGGGATGGTGGCTTATGCCTGTAATCCCAGCATTTTGGGAGGCTGAGGCAAGAGGATCATTTGAGGTCAGAAGTTCGAGACCAGCCTGGGCAACGTGGTGAAACCCCATTTCTACTAAAAATACAAAATTTAGCTGGATGTGGTGGCACATGCCAGTAGTCACAGCTACTCAGGTGGCTGAGGCATGAGAATCACTTGAACTCAGGAGGCAGAGGCTGCAGTGAGCCTAGATCATGCCACTGCACTCCAGCTGGGCAACAGAGCAAGACCCTATCTAAAAAAAGATGATATTTTCTACATCTAATGGCCCTACATGTTTCTGATGTTTTTTACGCATTTTCTCTTAAATTGTTTTTCTTCACTCTTTTGTAGATGTGCTTTATATTTTCAGGAAGGTAAATCTTTGTCAATTATATGTATTGTAATTATCTTCTCTCAAATTAGGGCTCGTTTTTTCACTTACTTATGGGACCTTGATGAACTGAAGTTCTTAGCTTTAACGTGGTAAAATTTTCACACCATTTTTTATGGTGAGCAGATATTCTTTCATCTCACCTTCTAAGAGTTTTCTAGTTTTGCTTTTAAAATTTATATTTATAACCCATCTAAAATTGATTTTGTTTACGATGTGAGGTAGGGATCCAAATACAGCCTTTTTTATATATATCAACGATTTCTTTTAGCTTCCTACTTCTTCTACAGCACTGTCCCAGTTCCATAGACTTGTAAGTCTGTAACAAGGAGTTCTTTCATTCCTTTGTTCCATTTATCTACACCCATGTCAATACCATGCTATCTTCACTATTGAGACTTTATGATAAATCTTGATATCTAGTGAGAAGAGCATCCCCAACACCATCAGGTGTTTGTTGACTTGCGGTAGCACTTTGCTGGTATATATAATCCAAAGCTCCAAAACACATTAGAGGCCAGGCCTGGTGGTTCGAGCCTGTAATCCTTGCTACTTGGTAGGCTGAGGTAAGGGTATTCCTTGAGCCCAGGAATTCGAGACCAGCTTGAATAACATAGTGAGATCCTGTCTCTAATAAAAAAAAATTTTTTAGTTAGCCAGGTGAGGTCCCCAGCTAATTAAAACAAAGGCTGATATGGGAGGATATCTTGAGCCCAGGAGTGAAGCTGATGTGGGAGGATCTCTTGAGCACAGCAGTTTGAGGCTGCACTGAGCTATGATTGCACCACTGTATTCCAGCCTGGGCAACAGAGCAAGACCCCATCTCTTTAAAAAAATTAATGCATGTTAGAGAAGTGGCATCTTTACAATACTGAGTATTCCTATTTGTAAACAAGTATCACTCTTCACTTGTGCCTCAGTAAAGTGTCATAATTTCATGCATAAAAGTCTTGAACATTTTTGTTACATTTATACCTAGATAAATCACGGTTTCTGCTGCTATTGTAAGTAGGGTTTTTATTTTTTTAAGCTTATTTTATTTCTTGTTGGTTGCTGGAGTTAGAAACACCATTGACTTTCATATGCAGACCTTGCAGTCAGCCACCTAGTACCGACCACTCTATTAGCTAGTCTGTAGATTCTTGTTGGATTTTCCGTACAGGGAGAATCATATTACCAGTGACTGGCAGTTTTGTTTCTTTCTTTCTAATCCTTTTCCCCACTCTCCCTTATCTTACAATGATGATTAGGGTCTCCATTCCATGATCTTTTTAAAGTGGTAAAAGCATTTTTTTATTTCCTTCTAATTTTTAAAGGAATGCTTTTCATTTTTCCCCATTAAGAATAATAATTACCATAGATTTCAGTAGATATCCATAAGAAAGTTTCCTACTTTTACTACGATCCAATTACCCAAAAGTATTTTTCTTCTTTTAATTCAAAAATGAGGGTGCTCACAACATTCTAGTTCTGATTATAGATAGATAGATAGATACACACATACACACACACACACACACACATATGCTTATATTAATGTGTATGTTCTGTTTATGTATACATATATGTTCTGTTTTGGGTATATTGTGATTCCTGAATCTGTGGTGTCATGGTTCTACAGTTCTGGAAAGCATGTAGCCATTCTCTCACGAATATCACCTCTCCTCTATTTTCTCTTTCTTAAAATTTTTTTGTGTAGAGATGGGGTCTTGCTCTGTTGCCCAGGCTGGTCTCAAACTCCTGGGCTTAAGTGATTGTCCCACCTCAGTCTCCCAAAGTGTTGAGATTACATGGATGAAATACTGCATCCAGCTTCCTCTGTTTTCTCTAACATCTCCTTCTGGCTCCCCAGTCGAGCACATGTTAGGCTCTCTCACTGTAACTTATACACCACTGGAAATTTTTTTTGCATTCTCTATTACTCTTATTATATAATTATAATATTTATAATATATAATTATACATGAATTATCTGTCTACTTTCTTGTTCTTCAGATTTTCAAGGTCACTAATTCTTTTCAGCTGTATCTAATTTGCAATTGACACCATTAGATCTACTGAGTGTTTTACTTCCACAATTAGATTTTTAGAAGTTCCATTCACCATTGAATCTGTCGGTTTCTTCCCAATGCTCATTCGATGTCAATTCATAGCTCATCTCTGTAACACCAACCCATATGTCTTCACTCATTTCTTCCCTTTTAGCCTCAGACTCGGGTAACAAGTATAGAAAAGCATTCTCTCACATCACAATGTAACAGTGATATAATAAACATATCACTATATCATATAATAGTTCTATAACAACCTACACACTCTGAGGAATAGCTTTATACAATTTCAGCATTCCGCAAAGGGTTCCAAAAGGTAAGTTAAATTATAAAAATTCTGAAAATGTCACATCACATCCAAAAACACAAATTAATAAGTGTCTATTAGGTGTCAAGTAATGTGCCCTGTCAGCATCAAGGGTACAGAAAGTATATACACACCTTCATTCAGTCCCTCTGTTCTTACAGTTTATAGTATACGTGATGAAGGCATTGACATTAAACAACTAATTACAGTTGTTTTAACCTGCTTTTCAGCCAATTTTCTCAAAAAAGAAAATAAACCGATGTTCTGTGAGCAAAAGAAAACAGAAATTAATGAAATTAATGAAAACCAGAAACAGGAAAGTAAATTTTTGTCCATGCCACCTCTATGTCCTTTTTATTCTTAACTTCAGAATTCTATGCTGTAGGAAAAGTCTATTTTCTTTACAGTTTTACATTATAATAGCTGAAGAAAAAAACTGCTGGTTAGTCTTAGTTGGCAATATGGGAGGGAGGCCACACTGTGGGATCAATAGCATTTCAAATGAGCCCAGAGATTTTTAAAAAGTGAAAGTATGCTAAACTCACTGGAAACAGAAACTATAATTTAGCTGAGTCTTCTCCACACATATACAGAACCTCTTTCACAGGTATGTTGTTAAAAGTTTACGCTTGCGACCAAACTTTTTAAGTGTACCATATCTGAAACTTGGCAGGCAGAGCTAGTATTTTGCAGAATCCTCAGATAAACATATCACGGGTAACACAAGCACATCTTCTGTGTACATCTGGATTTATGGTATCAAACGCCTGCACCGCACTTCTCTCGTTTTGTTCATTCTTTGTCTTTCTATACAGCAGACTTTCCACAGGTTTGTTATGTCTTTACGTTTTGCTCATGCCATGTTCCAAAGAGGAGAGGGGAGGGTGGCTGGCCTCTTGGTTTCATGAAGCTATTCAAAAGCCAAGCCTCTTTCCATCTAAGCAGCTCCTCTCTGCCCCAGGTCCTCACAGTCTTTCCCTGGCTACCCTGAATAACGTTGCTAAAGCAGCAGTCATCATCATCCCAGCAGCATAAGAGCCTGTGCTAACATCTTCGCAAATCTCACAAACTGCCAGATCTAGGATGATGCAATGTACTTTCATTGGCTTATGGAGAAGGACGATATCATGAACTTTGGCAACACATTTTCATGAAGTTGCAAGATACCAAATCTAATTGTCCTATTAATTTCAAGAGGATATTTTACTAAAATGTCAGGTAGGACCTCAACATACTATGGATTTTTTAAATTCAGTATAAACAAATATATTGTTAAGTAAAATCTATGATTTAGAAATAGGTACTGTTGGAATGGTATGGACAAATCTCAAAAACAGTCAGACACTATTCAGTCCACTGCTGATTTATGTAGGAAGATTAAACAGCTCCACGTGGCACACGCAGAAGTCTTATTTCATTCTAGACACTTGCTCTACCCTAAACATATACGTATTCTATTTCTATTCCCGGAAGGCAGTTACTGTGGAAATATCAAGACTCTACTACACCAACTCAGACTGTGGGTATAAAAAATATTTGACAATGAGTAGCAGCAGAAAGTTGATTTTCCAGCTAGGACAAAATAATGTTTTTCATCAAGTTCCAAAGAAGAAAGATAAATCTAATAAAGTATGAAAGAACTCGATATCCAAAAAACAGACTTTCTGAGCTACAGAAATTATACTGAGCTATAGAAATTACACCAATTACATTAATGATTGCTTCTCCTGTATCTAATTATACGCTTGCCAAGAAGTGAGTCAGAGAGGCAATAAATTAGTCTTATTCTTTACATTTTTCTGTCACTACCAACTTTAGTATTATTTATTGAAATGGCTATTTATTTTGTTGAATTAATGCATATTGCATTTTCTAATTACTACTAATAATTACAACATGAACAAACAGTGAGTGCTTACTGTGGCCAGATACCAGGTACTTCATGGCGACTGGCTCCTTTAATCTATTCAGCCATCCTATGAATATCATGATTTTCACCCTATAGATATCACAGGTTTGGTAGAGATGAAATAAAATGTTTCAGCAATTCCTCAAGGATCTAGAAATAGAAATTCCATTTGATCCAGCAACAATCCCATTACTGGGTATATAACCAAAGGATTAGAAAAAAAAAAAAAAATATATATATATATATATATATATATTTTTTTTTTTTTTTTAAGACAGAGTCTCGCTTTGTCACCAGGCACCAGGCTGGAGTGCAGTGGCACGATCTCTGCTCACTACAACCCCTGCCTCCCAGGTTCAAGCCATTCTCCTTCCTCAGCCTCCCGAGTAGCTGGGACTACAGGCGTGTGCCACCATGCCCAGCCAATTTTTGTATTTTTAGTAGAGACAGGGTTTCACCATGTTGGTCAGGATGGTCTCAATTTCTTGACCTCATGATCTGCCCGCCTTAGCCTCCCAAAGTGCTGGGATTACAGGTGTGAGCCACCGTGACCGGCCTAAATCATTCTATCATAAAGACACATGCACATGTATGTTCACTGTAGCACTGTTTACAATAGCAAAGACCTGGAACCAACTCAAATGCCCATCAATGATAGACTGGACAAAGAAAATGTGGCACATACACCATCAAATACTACGCAACCATAAAAAACAATGAGTTTGTGTCCTTTGTAGGGACATGGATGAATCTGGAAATCATAATTCTCAGCAAACTGGCACAAGAACAGAAAACCAAATACCGCATGTTCTCACTCATAGGTGGGTGTTGAACAATGAGATCACATGGGCACAGGGAAGGGAACAACACACACTGGGGTCTGTTCGGGGTTGGGGGCTAGGGGAGGGACAGCAGTGGGTGAAGAGGTTGGGAAGGGATAACACTGGGAGAAACGCCTGATGTAGGTGAGGGGGGGATGGGAAACCACCATGGCATGTGGGTACCTATGTAACAATCCTACAAGATCTGCACATGTACCCCAGAACTTAAAGTATGATTAAAAAAAAAATAGAAACAGAAATAAAATGTTTGATCAACTTTTAAATAAAATGTAAGCCAGGGGGTAGGCACAAGCCGGGGGGAGGTACAACGCTGGCAGAACTTGCTTTCCAAAAGGAGAGGTTCGCTAGACAGGAAGGGAACTGCTGAAAGGAGAACCAGGGCGAGCAGGGCAGAAATACTAAAGCACAGGAGAAAGAAGGCTCAGACTCAATAGGCGAGCAGCAATGGGAAAAAAAAAAAGATGAAAAGAATTCAGAGTCAAAGAGATAAACAAATCCACTATTATGGATCTACCATTATTATGGATTATCCATTATTATAGATCTACCCATTCATCAGTGTACTTAGAAGTCCTAGACTGAACAATAAGGCAAACATACATAGATAGATGGATGGATGGATGGAGAATTGTCATGGAAGCAATAAAACTGCCATTATTAACAAACAAAAGAATCTACACATAAAGAAATCAACGTTCTAAGTGCACTATGCTGCAACAACAGGATGCATTTCTATGTACCAGTAGCAATTAATTAAAAATCATTTTCTCAATACCTAGGAAAAACACTAATGAAGGATATGTAAGATCTACAGAAGAAAATTAGAGTGTTACTGTTACTGGGAGAAACTGAAAACCTAACTAAATAAAAAGATAGACCATACTTGTGAATTAGCAGACTCAGTATTGTGAGGATATTCATTCTCCCCAGATTAAACTATGAATTCAGTGCAATAATAATCAAAACTCCAACAGATTTTTCTGCAAATAAGACACTGTGGTACTTTCATGAAGAGAGAACAACAGAAAAGAGCAGACAGTCCAGAAACAGATCCATATGACACATAAGAAAAAGTACTCCACCTCATTAGTCATCTGGGGATCCAAATTTAAAATCAATGAGATACCACTACAACCCCCAAAGTGGATTCAAAAACAAAAAGCAAAAACCAACCCTACTATACCAAGGGCTAGCAAGAATGTGTGTGTGGAACAGCAACGACTGTCGTACACTGATAGTGGCAATACAAACCAGAACAATCTCCCATTACCCAGGGCTATGGTTTGGATATGGTGAGGTTTTTGGCACCACCAAGTCTCAGCTTGCCAGATTATAAATGCTTTGAACTAATTTTTATTGACTTGAGCAAAGCATAAGTTTGGCAGATTTTTTGGTGTTTCAAAATTTTACTAGTATTGAGTATTTTAAATAAGTTTCTTATAAAACAACATCTATTGGATAGTACTTTAAAAATCCATTCTGTATCCTGAAGATTGTCTTATAAAAAAATAAAATAAAATTAGTTCTGTCAAAAAAAAAAAAGAAATGTTGGAGGTGGGACCTGGTGGGATGTGTGTGGGTCATGGGTGTGGATCCCTTGTGAATGGTTGGTGCCATTCTCTAAAGAGTGAGTTCTCACTCTTAGCTCCCATGAGAGGTGGTTAATGAAAGGAGCCTGGCACCTCCCCTCTCTCTTTCTAGAGCCTGGCACCTTCCCTCTCTCTTTCTGGAGACTGGCACCTCCCCTCTCTCTTTCTTGTTCTTTCTCTCACCATGGGACATGCACATACCACCTCCACTTTGCCTTCCACTGTAAGTGGAAGCATCCTGACTTTCACCAGGAGATGTTGGCACCATGCTTTTTGTATGGTCTGCAGAACTGTGAGCCACATAAATTTTTCTTTATAAATTACCATCCTCAAGAATTCCTTTGTAGCAACACAAAACAAAGACTTCCTGCAACTCTATTCTTAAGTCATATCTTATGAAAATATGTATACAAAGAGTTGCATGAAAATCCAATTTCCCAAAATTTCCATTCCTTAGTATATACCCAACAGAAACATACAACATTTAGGCAAAGACCTGTACAGGACTGTTAACAGCAGCAGCATTATCCACAGTAGTCAAAAATCGGAAATGGTAAAAATGCCCATCAACAGTTGAATAGATAAACTGTGCTATGCTTACAGAATAGAATACTCTTTGGTAACAAAAATGAATTAATCTAGTCACAACATAAATGAATCATATAATTTGAGTGAGAGAAGAAGGACACTAACAAAATACATCCTCCTTGGTTCCATTTAAAGAAACTTCCAAGAACATGTGCAGTGGCTCACACCTGTAATCCCAGCACTTTGGGAGGCCAAGGTGGGTGGATCGCATGACGTAAGGATTTTGAGACCAGCCTGGTTTACATGGCAAAATCCCCTCTCTACTAAAAATACAAAAATGAGTTGGGTGTGGTGGTGCGGGCCTGCAGTCCCAGCTACCTGGGAGGCTACAGTATGAGAATCACTTGAACCTAGAGGGCAGAGGTTGCATCACTGCACTCCAGCCAGGGCAACAGAGTGAGAGCCCATCTCAAAAAAAAAGGAAAAAAAGAAACTTCCAAGAACAGGCAAACTTTAAAGTGAGCTGAGTGATTTACTTAGGAAGGAGAGTTTGAAGTAAAGGAGCAACAAGATGAGGGGAGAGGAAGGGACATTTTGGGGTTCTGCAGGAATTTTTTTTAATGCTGTGAAATAAATGTATGTGAACATATGTGATTAAAAGAACATACTTAATATCTGGGAAAACCAATACTAAACAGTCAACACTGAGAAATATTTTTTAAGGATCTGAAATTTTTAAAAATATTCTTTGAACATCAAGACAAAAATACTTATAGAGGAAATAAAGTTATATTGACACCATACTTAGGAACACTTTATACCAGAAGCTGAAGAGGTATGATACTTAAAATATTCAAAACAAGAAACTATGAACCCAGGATTTTAACTTTAAACAAACTGATCCTCAACTATCAATGTAAAGACCACAAGAAAAACTTGTCAGAGCTCAGGGGAAATTGTTCCCTAAGCCCTATCCATGGGAGAGCAACTAGAGGATGAATTTTTGAAATAATTAGAGAAGCTTTTGAATAAGAACTGATAGTGATCAATCAATATACTGTATTTAAAGTTAAATAATGGGGCAGAGTAAAAAGTAGAATGCAGCTTTTTTTAGGAGTTAGGAATTCAGGTCAAATACAACTATCAAAACTTAAGAAGAGAAGGAAAATAATATGTGTAAACTAAATAAGTTCACTGATTACCTTACTGGTAATAATTGGAAGTTTAAAAAAAGTATATAGTAGTTTAAATTAGAAGTTGGGAAGAGCAGGATAAAGGAATTTCTATTGGTTACTGTTAGGAACCAATAGACAGTCTCTAACAAGAAGCAAACCTCAATTCTAGAAATCTACCTTAAAATACACAGGGACAGGAAATATGTAAAATAAGCATGAGAGACCCTGTCAGGCCAAAAAGCAAAGAAGCAATCAAAGCCCAATGGAGTTCGGTCAAAAACAAAACAAAACACTGGAGTCAACTTGAAGGCATGTCCACTGGCCAAAGCTGGGGTCATTTGAGCATTAAAAGGAATAATAATTGCACTGGCTGGGCATGGTAGCTCATGCCTGTCATCTCAACACTTGGGAGGCTGGGGTGGGTGGATTACTTGAGGCCAGGAGTTTGAGACCAGCCTGGCCAACATGGTGAAACCTACCTCTATTAAAAATTTTAAAAATTAGCCAGGTATTGTAGCACATGCCTGTAATCCCATCTACTAGGGACGTTGAGGCAGGAGAATTGCTTGAACCCAGGAGGCAAAGGTTGCAGTGAGCCAAGATTGCACCATTGTACTCCAGCGTGGGTGACAGAATAAGACTCTGTCTCAAAGAAAAAAAAAAGAAAGGAAAAGAAAGAAAAAAGAATATTAATTGCAGTAGACTAAAACCCATCAAATATACAAAAATCTTTGTATTCATACTGATACTAAAAAGAGTTCTTACTGATTTACTTTGGAGGATGCGAGAGCACCAAAACAACATTCTGAAAATTTGCAGGTTAAAGGAAAGACAAGAATTTACCTATTGCTCCTACCTATTAGCTGTGTTTCAAAGTAACCTAAGAATTTATTAAGGAAAAATTGTTCTATACAATGATAAGAAAATGATTAAATAAATCTAGGCATAAACAGTTGATGGATTACAATAATGCCACTAAACAAATTATGATTACAAAGTTTAGTGATTAATTAAAGATAAGGATCTCTTCTCTATCCTAAGTTACACTAAGATGATTTTTCTAATTAAAAATAACAGAGTCCACACACGGTGGTTCAAGCCTGTAATCCCAGCACTTCAGGTGGCCAAGGTGGCAGATCACAAGGTCAGGAGATCAAGACCATCCCGGCCAACATGGTGAAACCCCGTCTCTACTAAAATACAAAAAAATTAGCTGGACGTGATGGCTAGTGCCTGTAGTCCCAGCTACTCGGGAGGCTAAAGCAGAGGAATCACTTGAACCCAGGCAGCGGAGGTTGCAGTGAGCTGAGATCGCAGCACTGCACTCCAGCCCGGGCAACAGAGCAAGACTCCATCTCAAAAAAACAAAACAAAACAAAACAAAACAAAAAATCAAAAAAAAGAAAAAAAGAAAAACCTAGAAATGAGGCAGTCAGAGTTCAAGAAATTTTTAGAGAAGGGAAGCCACAGCATAGAACCAGACAAAGCGGGAAGTAGTTGAAAAAAGACAGTTTGACCCAGGGAACACTGTCATGCTGGGGGACCAGGGATGCCAGGCATGCAGGTGCTGTACTCCTAAATACTGTGAGGGGCTCCTTTCCCTCAGCTGACCCAGAATGCCAAGCAGCCAGCCACTTAAGTCCCAGGTAGCAGATTCTAGGTCTCTCTGATGAAAAAACTGAAAAGACATGGGGAAAAATGGCTCTCTACTCTGGGATTTGTATTCTCTCCTCCTGTAACCAACAGTAGCTGATTTTTCATCCTTTCCCTCTGAAGCAGAGTTTTTCAACTCGCACCATTGACATTTTAGGCTGAATAGTTCTTTGTCTGGGGGGAGCTTTCCTGTCTATCATAGGGTATTTGGCAGCATCCCTGAGCCTCTACTCCTAGATGTCAGTAGTACCCCCTCCTCAAGTCATCACAATCAAGGATATCTCCAGACTTTGCCAAATGACCAGGAAGAGGGAAAAGGGATCTGACCCAGTTGAAAACCACTTTTCTAAAGAGATTCCACCTGTCACCGGACCCTGCTCCAACACACAGATCTTCCAATCAGCTCTTTTAACAACTCACTGTCAAACATCGGCAAACAACCAAGAATAAGTAGACATTTGAGGAAAGCCTCCAACAGGATAAACACCAAGTAGGCAAAACAGGAAAACAAAAAAAGTCCCAGAGTAAACAAAAATTGTGAACAAAACGAAGAGAACTGAAAATGAAACCAAAACCATTCTACTAAGTACCCATCAACAAGCAGAGTAGCAGGATGGTAAAAATGTAGAACTTGAGTCAGATCACCTAGGTTCAAGGCCAGCTTCACCACCTAACTGGTGTGTAATCAAAGTGGTCCTCGTTCTTCTAATCTTTACAATGGGGTAAACATTAATATCTATCTAAAGGGTTGTTGGAAGAGAGAAACAAAGTACTTAGAGCTTTGAAAATCTCATGGAACACAGCATCAACAAAAAAGGGGTTTTTGTTTTGTTTGTTTTAATTATCCTCAGAAAGATTCTGTAGTGTATCAATGGAATCAGATTAGGATGTTACCAAAAAAGAAACAGGCACATTACTTTCAAACGTACTGGAATTAAAACAACAACAGTGAATTTTTAAAATTTTAAAGAGAAAGATAGTAAAAGTTGAAGAAATCTCTTAGAAAGCAAAGGCAAAATCCAGAAAGGCCAATATCCACCTAAAAGAACTTCTAGAAAGATGGAAGAGGAAAGAGCTGAGGGAAGGAAATTAGTAAAAAAATAAAAGCGGAAGAACAGATGTCTCCAGGACTGAAAAGGTGCATTGGATCCACCCATTACAACAACGGGGTTGCAGATGAAGAACTCCCTGCAACCCCACACTAACCTCATCACTGTGAAACTTCTCCTCCAACACACTCACATCTGGTTAATTCTTAAGCAACCTTCAGATCTCATATAACTAGATCAGTGATCACTTCTTTAATAAACATCCCAGAATCTGGCCAAATACCCACTTCTCTGACCATTACACACTCAAAGCACCAAAAACCTGTCCGTATCTCAGTAATAATTTTACACTTATTCAGGTGATTACTTGAGTGTTGATTCCAAAAGTCATATGGTTTAAGACCACCATGTCTGTTTTTCACCATTTCATGCCATCACCTAACACAATCTATAATAACCATTTAAATACATTTTATATAAATGAGCCGTATAATAAAATCACTGATTTCTTGGAAATATCATACATTATTAATAATATATACCTCTACTACATAGTTTCACAACTCTTTACATGAAAAAAAAATTCACAAGTTTTTTCGTACTGCTTTGACCTGAATTTGCTTCTTTTATATTTAACCCATCAGTGACAGAACTAAGTTCCCTGAACTAGGTCTCAGATGTCCTGAAGGAATGAGCACCACCTAGTGGACACACATAATATTAAAAAGTGGCTTGAAACACTACATAAATTTACTAGGCACACAATCATGGCCAGCCAAACGTTTATTCGAATTGAAAGCCAAAGATGCATGCCAACTTTGTCAAGTAATGAAAATGAAATTTTTACCATCTGTATAATTTATAACATACCAATTTAAACAAATGAAATTCACAAATAAAATGTATTTTTAAAGTTGGCAGTTATCCTTTCATTTAGCTTTTAACTGAACTAAACACAGAAATAAAAACAATGAGGAAAGAAGCAATTATAGACGCTATGCTTCCAAAGTGAGAAAGAAAATGAAGTTACAATTAAAACACTAATTGCATGCGAAAATACACCATTTGATATACTCAAGCCTTTAAAAAAAATAAGAAAGTTCTTTTTCAGAAGGGAGGGGGTGTATTACACTTTGATATTGACAGCCCTTGCTTGCTAAGCAAAAATAACTGAAATGTAGTAACAAAACAGGGAACTCTAAAAATAATGTAGATACATTTGTCTTCTAGTTTTATTAGTGATAAAAGCAAACACAAAATCAAACGAAGTATGTAGGATAGCACGCTCCTGTGCTAATATATTAATACCAAAATGTAATAATCAAGTAAAACAGGGACACCTTACAAGTCTTATCACCTTTTCTCAAGCCCTTCCACACAGTGGTTGTGAGGTGGGGGGGAGATGCGTGTCGATCAAAGAAGAAAACGTAAAAATTACCAAGTTTTGATGAGAAAATCAATATGAACTTTCTACAGCACAACTGTCAGATCAGTAGCAACCACCTAAAAGTAGCAAGTCTCATGAAATGTTAATAACTACTTATTTTAACTTCTCCACCACTCAGCCATATTTGAAAAATAGATATGAAGTGTAATATAGTGAAGAGACTTGTTAGAATTAAGTTATAAATAACATTATGGTAGTAAGCAGTGCCTAAATCTTAGCAGCGTGTAACAACGAAGTTTTATATTCCCCCAGACGCTCTCTGTCTACTGCATTTCCTCTGGGACCGCTGCTCCACAAGCTCACGTGCTCAGACCCAGGTGGGGAGAACTCCCGCCACCTGAAACATCAGCAGTCAGCAGTGGGGGCTGGAGGGCAGGGAGATGAGACGCAGAGTGCACTGGCTCCTAAAGGCTTCTGCCCAGCAGTGACACACTCCACCCCCACTCACATTCTTTTGACTAAACAAGTCATGGCCATAATTAACATCAAGAGGTGGAGAAGTGCAATCTTACATGTACCTGTAAACAGCACTACTGCAGGATATACTGATGGACAGATGGACGGACAGACGGACGGACAGACGGATGGATCGATGGATGATGGATGGACAGACTCGTGGGTGGGTAGATAAATAAAAACATGAAATACTTTTTTGATTCAGAGTGAATCATCTGCAATTAATTTTATATCTACAAAAGCTTATAATTTCGCTTTTAGGTTCTTTATAATAAATTTACATTAACGTCTTATAGAATTATAATAAAGCATTTTAAATAACATTTTGAAACATTTAAAAATACTCAATTTGAAAATGTCAAAGATTTTCTAAGTATTTTATGTGAAAATGGAAAGAACAATAAACCAATCTAATTCAGTAATTTCCTTTGATAGTATATTATTGCTAAACCATGATTATCATGGAACATTCCTAATTACTGTTACCTTTATTGACATGCAGAAATATCAACAATAAGCTTCATTTTAAACCAGGTGGATAAAAGTATCTTTCTTTATTAACTATCATCTGTCTGTAATAAAGATGGTGCAACTTAGGCCACAACTTGAGCTCACTGAAAAAACAAACTACATTCATCAATTATTTGTGGATAACCGTAAGACTTCAATAATTGAATTCAATGGGATGTGAGCATCTATTATCATGTCCCACAATGGGCACTCAAGTATTTGTGAAATGAATGGAAAACAAATGGGGCAAGATAGAGCCTGGAAGGGCAAGTTATTCAGTATCCTTTAATCAGGGAATCTCCCTTGAACACCTACTATGCTTTCAGGTAATGCAGAATTAAACATAGATATATATATATATATATATATATATATATACACACACACACACACACACACACACATATATATATACACACACACATACATACATACATACATACATACACACACACACACACACACACACACACACAGATTCTGCATGAAAAGAACTTTACTCAATGAACAACTATACCCATAATTAAAGTAGGTGCTAAAAATACATTCTGTAGATGATTAGAACCAAATGAGAATATTAGATCAGTTCAAACAGTCCCAGAGGACCCCTCTAGAGCCAGCATATAAAAATAAACCAGACCTCAGACTTGGCCAGGAGCTATGTAAACCTCCTACTCATACATGCCTTCAGTAAGACCCAGTGAGCTAATAAGGATTTTGTGTTAAATGGTGTGTCTGTAAAGATGCATTTGCTTCTGCATTTAAGACAGGGAGAAGGCTTTCTGCATGGATGTATGTTTTAACACTTATGATACATTATCGGAAAGGGTGGAGTGAGCCCAGACCAGGAGGTAATTTACAATACATATAAACAAAAATCCAGCATCATAATGTACAAAATAATTCCTACAAATCAACTAGAAAAAGACAAATAACCAAAGGAAAAAATAGCAGGCAAAGGACATAAAAAGGAAACTGGAATGACTCATAAACATATGTTCAACCTCTAATATTCAAATAAATATAAACTAAGACAAGGAGATATAGTATTTCAAATTAATCCTGTTGGTAATTTTTTTAATGAATGGTCTGGATTGGAAGTTGGTAAAAATTAGTCTAACAATTCCAAGTGCTGAAATAAATGTGAAGTAATTGGAACTCTTGGATTATAATATGATACAATCCATTAGAAAAGTAATTTGGCAATATCTATGAAAGCATAAGATGCGTATATATATGGCCCAGCAACTCCATTCTTAGGTGTGTTACTTAAAGAAAGGACTGCATATGTGTACAAGGGGAATCTACACAAAAGTTATCTCCTACTGATCCCAACAGTGACAAGGAGATAAAGATGATTTCCAGGCATATGACTCCTGTACTCACAAGCCAACTTTCAAAGCAAATATTCATCAACAGGAGAATAGATGACTTGTTATCTAGCCACATAATGTCATGTATAGCAATGTAAAGAAATGAATTAAACCTATTTATATCACCATAAATATAATAAATCTCACTACCAAAATGTTAAGCAAAAGAGCAAGTTGAGGAAAGAGGAATGTGTTAAATGATTCTATTTATAAAAGTTTTAAAACAGACAAAATAATATCTCACATTGTGAAGACAAATTCAAGATGAAGATTATCGCTGGCAGGAGAAGGAAAGGAATGGGAACCAAGAGAGATGTTCAGATGTCAGCTGGATCTGTCATATTGCCTCTCTTAAGCGGTGTAGTGGAACACACGGGTATTCAGTATATTGTTCTCATTTTTAATGCCCAAAATATTTCATAATATTTTAAGGTGAAAGAAAAGTTAGAAAATACACTTAGCCAGCTCAAGAACTTTTGAAAGAATTTCTAATCACAGACTATTAATTTTCACTGTAATTTTAAAACAATGAGAGCAAAGAAATAAAAAAGCCAGAAGTAGTTTATTAAGAGGTCAGGTGTAGTGGCTCACAGCTATAATCCCAACACTTTGGGAAGCTGAGGCAGGAGGGCAGCTTGGGCAACAGTGGTGGGAACAGTGGTGTGCACTCGTAGAAGCTGGGAACAGTGGTGTGCAATCATAGACCTAACTACTTGGGAGGCTGAGGTGGGAGGATCGTTGAGCCAGAAGGTTAAGGCTGCAGTGGGCTATAACCGTGGCACTACACTCCAGGCTGGATAACAGAGCAAGAATCTAGCTCAAAAAAAAAGTTTGTTAAGATAAGAAACTATCATCCTGAAAAAAACGGCAATGTAGCCAAAGGGATACTGAAAATGATGCAAACCCTGGCACATAGCATGAACACAGCTAACAGAAAGAAAGACACTGAGGATGAGGATGATGATGATAACGATGATGACTTATTATGTCCCAGACAATATTTAAAGCACATTTTATCTATCAATTCATTTAATCCTCATAACAAGCACACAAAGTAGGTACCACTATTATCCTCATTTTATATTTATATGTAAGGAAACTGAGGGACTGTGAAGTAAAATAATAAGATATTTATATATAAAGATAGTACACTTGGATATATATCTTACATATAAAGATATTATCTTAGTATATATTAAGATATATCTTTTTATATATTAAAATACATGTTTATATATTAAATATATTTCTTAACATATTATAAAATACATAACTGACATATTAATATGCTAAGATATATATCTTATATATAAAATATATATAGCTATACGTTAAGATATATATCTTTATATATTAAATATATCTTTAATATATTATTATATATATCATATATAAGATATTATTAGTATATTACAATATTAAGATATTATCCTGGCCAGACATGGTGGCTCATGCCTATAATCCCAGCACTTTGGGAGGCCGAGGCCAGCGGATCACCTGAGGTCAGGAGTTTGAGACCAGGCTGGCCAACATGGTGAAACCCAGTCTCTACTAAAAAGACAAAAATTATCTGGGCATTGTGGGGGCATCTGTAATCCCAGCTACTCAGCAGGCTGACATGTGAGAATCACTTGAACCTGGGTGGCAGAGGTTGTAGTGAGCAGAGATAGACCACTGCACTCCAGCCTGGGTAACAGGGTGAGACTCTGCCTCAAAAAAAAAATTATCCTAATATATAATTATTAATATATATCATTAATATATTATTTACATATAAAGATATTATCTTGATATTATTAATAATATATTAATATATTAAGGTAAATATACCTATTTATTTTATTTTAATATATTATATAATTTATATAATGTAATATGATGATAAAATACAGTATTTTAAATTATATGTTATTACATTATCATAATGTAATATAGTAATATATTTATGTTAATATATTAATTATTAATATGTAATTAATATATATGGTATTTATAATCATAAATATATCATTGGCTAGGTATAGTGGCTCATGCCTGTAATCCCAGAACTTTGGGAGGCTGAGGCAGGCGGATTACTTAAGGTCAGGAGTTCAAGACCAGCCTATATTTTTTATAATGTAATAATAATATATAATGATGACAAAATAAGTCATTATTTTAAGTTATTATAAGTTATATCATTATATTTTAATATAATATAATATAGGATATATTAAGATAAATATATATTATTACATTATGATGAAAATAAAATAAGTTATCATCTTATTCTTGGCACAGCCTGAACCTGAGTCCAAGCAATGTGGCTCATAATGCCAGCTCTGAATTCTGACTGTAGTTGCCTCTTTGCAAAAGGGAGGGACATGAGTTTCTGGAAACACAGAAAAGTACTCAATATACCTGACTGTCTATAAGTGAGACAACACAGAAAGGTGAACAGACAAACTCAATGAGAAGCAAATGATCACTAGACTGAAAGAAAAAGGGAAAGAAAAAAGGATGGAGGCAGCGAACGGTCCCAACTTGATGTGAAGGAATCATGGAAGTCACCAAAGAGTCTTCTCTCTAGAAATTACCTATCTCCTTCAGCCACACATTACATTCACACTTCCATTCATTTCACGATTATTAACCAAAGGCCTAAAGTACCAAACTACACTTCAGTGAATATTATCCGGTTCCTCCACTCCAAATCAAACAGAATTTACAAAAAAGTATGCTCATAATTCTAATTTTTTCTTAGATCTTAAGACACATACTCTAGAAATATAATTAAATATGGGGGTAGCTAAGCCTCCAAGCCAGCCCACAAAAACATGTTTAAATCTATCATTTAAATCTAACATGACAGCATGAAATTCCATGCTCTCATTGAGTTTTCTTTATGCAGAATGTGTATGCCTGTATACCTTTTTACACAACCAAAAGAAGTGTGAACTAGCCTCCACAGAGCCTTGCCATAGCAGATCTCATCACACTCCCTTGTTCTATTTGAGTTCTTCTTCCTGTCATTTCTGAAGCTCTGATGGTCACTTTCATGCTGATTTCCATCAGACATATACTGTATTGGCTGGGCATGGTGGCTCATTCCTATAATCCCAGCACTTTGGGAGGCTGAAGCAGGTGGATCACTTAAGGCCAGGAATTCAAGACCAGCCTGGCCAACATGGGGAAACCCCGTCTTACTAAAAATACAAAAATTAGCTGGGCATGGTGGTAGGCGCCTGTAGTCCCAGCTACTCAGGAGGCTGAGGCGAGAGAATTGCTTGAACCTGGAAGGCAGAGACTGCAGTGAGCTGAGATCACACCACTGCACTCCAGCCTGGCTGACAGAGCAAGACTCCATCTCAGAAAAAAAAAAAAAAAAAAAAAAAAAGAAAAGAAAAGAAAAGGAAAAGAAAAACAAAAGAAAGATACTGTATTTTTCCATACTATACACATTAGAAATTGGTGCCTACATAGCCTGTGTTGAAATTATTATAATGCAGTTCTATATTTTAAAAATAATTTACACAAAAAATAATATAAAACAAGGATAGCCTCCATAAAGCTGTAGATGGCAAGAACTGTGATTTAAAATCATTTTACTATAGACTAAAACAAACACTGGAGGTTTATTTGCTGCCAATAGTTCCGCAATTTGCTGTGGGAAATGGACTTTGAGAACCAACCGGGAATGTCAGGACCACACCTCACTACCCAACACCTCTGTGGCAATAAAGGACATAAACTGCCACCTGCCATGGCATTAAAGCCAGATATCCAAAATCAGCACAATCCAGAAATGGAGGTGATAAAGGAAGATGACCCGAGTCAGTCAAATCACTTAGTAGCACAATTTGGTCAAGATCTACTTCAGTAGGAAATGCACATCTCTGTAGCTCAGCGACGCCGCTGTTAGATACAATACCTAGAGAAGCCAGATGCTTCCTTGCTGGAATTCCTATCCTCTGGAATGAGAGAACAGCAAGCATTGCCCAAAAAGGGAAATAAGTGTTACAAATATCCTGACTCCACACATTCTAATGAATGAACTGTTCTTAAGTCAGGGATTTCTAAGTAAGAAATTCCCCACATTTCCTCTGGTAAAGAATATAGACTTCCTATTATTAAATTATGAATAAATATAAGATGGTTGTTCTGAAACTAAGTATATTTAAATCACCATGTAAATCTCACAATAAATTCCACTGTTATGTTACATAAATGCAGACAACGTGGGAGGGCACAGCCGCACTAAATATTCACAAACCTGGCTCCTATTTTCTCATCCCTATTCTCAAGGAAATCTCTAAAAAGGGCTACATATGGCCACCATTTTGAGAGTATGAATTACAAAGGCAACAATTTACTCAAGGTCTCAGGAATTCTTCAGCAGATTTTACATGTTTCTATGCCTGAGAAAAATGTAAACTATAACGTAAGAAATAACTTCATCTGGATTTTCCAACAGAGCTGGCCGGACAATTACCTTTGATTGACCAAGGAGCATTACCAGCTGCTGCTACCCAAGTCTCCACTCTGTCATACCAGGTGGCCATGGATCATTCGCAATGTCTGGCTGTCTTTTTCTTTTTCCTCCCAACCCAAGGCAAATGATATGTCAGAGGCAAGTACCATAACCTCCCCAATGGGTTTACTCTCTAAATTTAATACCACCTCTCCCTTCCCCAAACAGCACTATTTGTTTCTAAAGGGGCCTATACCATGAGTCTTTTATAAAATATTGATAGTTCTTCAGCCTTGAAACTGCTTCACTACTATGTAAATATCACCTTTTCCCCACAAGTATGATTATTTTCATGGCTTCTATATTAAAAGAAGAGAGGAACTTAAAAGTGCTTGAACCGAAAAGAGTTTATAAAACCATCACTCAATAAAATTATCCCTTTTTTTAAAATAGCTTGACTGGATCAATTATCCTGGAAAAAACTACTTTCGATGCAAATCTCATAGTGCTAATTTTAGTAAGAAAATCTGAGTTACAAAAGATGAAGATCAAGAATTACCTTCAAACTGGTTTTTCATTTTCTGAAGTTTCCAGGTTGGAGATATGAAATTTTAAAAGTATGTTCTTCTTCACAGGTTGCTCTATGAGCCTCCGTTCAGGATTTATTTAGACTCAGATTAGAAGATTTTCCCTTTCAGAATTCAACCTAAATTCATGAGCATTAATCTGAGTTTACAAATTCATAATAATATGGAGAGTCAAGACAAACTCACACTGTCATCTCTCTTGCTTCACTTCTACTAGGTGAGTAACATGCCCACGACTTCATAGGTCTCGTTGAAAATAAGATTTCAGGACATGTTTAGGAAGATAGATTGTATATTTTGAATTTAAAATTACTCAATATTAAATAGTGGGCATTCCTTTTAAATTATGGATAATAAAACTAGGAATTTGTCTTACCTTAAAAAAAGTGTTCATCTTTATTAAGGCGAAGGGGTAGGGAACAAAGAGATTATCACGGCACTTCCCAGTGCCATGATATATACTTCTGTGGTTTATAGTAGACTGGTAGACAAAGAATTTGTCTATTTGTAGGGGAAAAGAAAAAAAATGAATCATAACGTTATCATGATGCCATCTACTGAGGAATATCTTTGAGTGAAAAGGACCAAAATAGTAAGCAAAGTTCACCTTAGTTGAATAGTAAAGTTTTCAAGTTCAGAAGTAAAGCCCATTAAAGGCTACTACTAGAAAGCAAAAATCTTGAAAGTAGCTTGAGGAAAAAAAAACTTTACCTCTAGAGGACAAGGATAAGCATAACTTCAGGCTTCTCGTCAGAAACCACGCAAGCAAAAAGAGAGTAGACTGAAATATTTTAAGTTTTGAGAGAAAAAAAAATGCCACTCTGGACTTCTGTATCCAATGGAATTACATTTCAAAAGTGAAGGAGAAATAAAAACTTTTTCAGACAAACAAAAACTCAAGGAATTTGCCACTAGTCGACCTGCCTTACAAGAAGTGTTCAAGGAAGTTCATCAGAGAAAAAGAAAATTATGTAGGTCAGACCCTCAGATCTACATTAAAAAAAGGGAGGGGTCAGGCACAGTGGCTCATGCTTGTAATCCCAGCACTTTGGGAGGCCGAGGCAGGCAGGTTGCCTGAGCTCGGGAGTTTGAAACCAGCTGGGGCAACACAGTGAAACCCGGTCTCTACTAAAATTACAAAAAATTCGTCGGGCATGGTGGCAGGCACCTATAATCCCAACTACTCAGGAGGCTGAACTAGGAGAATCACTTGAACCTGGGAGGCAAAGATTGTAGTGAGCCAAGATCATATCACTACACTCCAGCCTGGGCAACAGAACAAGGCTCTGTCTCAAAAAAAAAAAAAAAAAAAAATAGAGGTCATCAGAGAAAAAATAAAGTTAAAGCAAAATATTTTATTTTATTCTTAATTGATCTAATAGATAACTGTTCAAAGTAATAATAGTAGCAACATACTAGGGGTTACTAGACAAGTAAAATGAATGACAACATACTAGGGGATTAGGGATAAGTAAAGAGATGGGAGTCAAATTGTCTCTATTTGCAGACGACATGATTGTATATCTAGAAGACCCCATCGTCTCAGCCCCAAATCTCCTGAAACTGATAAGCAAGTTCAGCAAAGTCTCAGGATACAAAATAAATGTGCAAAAATCACATGCATTCCTATACACCAATAACAGACTTAAAGAGAGCCAAATCAAGAACAAACTTCCATTCACAATTGCCACAAAGAGAATAAAATACCTAAGAATACAACTAACAAGGAACGTAAAGGACCTCTGTAAGGAGAACTACAAGCCACTGCTCAATGAAATAAGAGAGGACACAAACAGATGGAGAAACATTCCATGTTCATGGTTAGGAAGAATCAATATCATGAAAATGGCCATACTGCCCAAAGTAATTTACAGATTCAATGCTATCCCCATCAAGCTACCAATGACCTTCTTCGCAAAAAATGGAACCAAAAGAGAGCCCGCATAGCCAAGTCAATTCTAAGCAAAAAGAACAAAGCGGGAGGCATCACACTACCGGACTTCAAAATATACTACAGGGCTACAGTAATCAAAACAGCATGGTATTGGTACCAAAACAGAGATATAGACCAATGGAACAGAACAGAGGTCTCGGAGGCAACACAACATATCCACAACCATCTGATCTTTGACAAACCAGACAAAAACAAGCAATGGGGAAAGGATTCCCTGTTCAATAAATGGTGTTGGGAAAGCTGGCTAGCCATGTGCAGAAAGCAGAAACTGGACCCCTTCCTGATACCTTACACTAAAATTAACTCCAGATGGATTAAAGACTTAAACATAAGACCTAACACCATAAAAACCCTAGAAGAAAATCTAGGCAAAACCATTCAGGACATAGGTGTAGGCAAGGACTTCATGACCAAAACACCAAAAGCATTGACAACAAAAGCCAAAACAGACAAATGGGACCTAATCAAACTCCACAGCTTCTGCACAGCAAAAGAAACAGTCATTAGAGTGAATCGGCAACCAACAGAATGGGAAAAAATTTTTGCAGTTTACCCATCTGACAAAGGGCTGATATCCAGAATTTACAAAGAACTAAAACAGATTTACAAGAAAAAAACTAACAAGCCCATTCAAAAGTCGGCAAAGGATATGAATAGACACTTTACAAAAGAAGACATACATGAGGCCAACAAACATATGAAAAAATGCTCATCATCACTGGTCATCAGAGAAAAGCAAATCAAAACTACACTGAGATACCATCTCACGCCAGTTAGAATGGCGATCATTAAAAAATCTGGAGACAACAGATGCTGGAGAGGATGTGGAGAAATAGGAACACTTTTGCACTGTTGGTGGGAGTGTAAATTAGTTCAACCATTGTGGAAGACAGTGTGGCGATTCCTCAAGGACCTAGAAATAGAAATTCCATTTGACCCAGCAATCCCATTACTGGGTATATATCCAAAGGATTACGAATCGTTCTACTATAAGGACACGTGCACATGAATGTTCATTGCAGCACTGTTTACAATAGCAAAGACCTGGAACCAACCCAAATGCCCATCGACGATAGACTAGATAGGGAAAATGTGGCATGTATACACCATGGAATATTATGCAGCCATCAAAAACAATGAGTTTGGGTCCTTTGTAGGGACATGGATGAACCTGGAAACCATCATTCTCAGCAAACTGACAGAAGAGCAGAAGATCAAACACCACATGTTCTCACTCATAGGCGGGTGTTGAACAATAAGAACACATGGACATAGGGAAGGGAGCACTACACACTGGGGTCAGTTGGGGGGAAATACGGGAGGGGGTGGGGAGCTGGGGAGAGATAGCAAGGGGAGAAATGTCAGATGTAGGTGATGGGGAGGAAGGCAGCAAACCACACTGCCACGTGTGTACCTATGCAACAATTTTGCATGTTCTTCACATGTACCCCAAAACCTAAAATGCAATAAAATAAATAAATGGGAAAAAAAAGAGATGGGAAAAAGGGAGTTGAGGATATTCTGTTACAGGGTACCTGCACTAACTGTGAAATGACAGTGTTATCTGAAAATAGACCTAGGTCAGGCATGGCGGCTCATGCCTGTAATCACAGCACTTTGGAAGGCTTAGATAGGAGGATCACTTGAGTCCAGGAGTTCGAGACTAGATTCAGCAACATAGCAAAACCCTGTTTCTACAAAAAAAGTTAACTGAGCATGAGGCATACACCTGTAGTTCCAGCTATTTGGGAGGTTGAGAGGTGGGGGGATTCCTTGAGCCATGGAAATCGGGGCTGCAGCAAGTGAAGATAACACCATTGCACTCCAGCCAGGGAGAGAGAGCAAGACCCTGTATAAAAAAAAAAAAAAAAAAAAAAGAGAGACCTATATTTGTTGTAAATGTGTGATGGAACATAACTGTAGGGTAAGCACGAGAAAAAGAAAAAATAAGTATCATTGATATGATAAAAGAAAAGAGTAAATGGAATAGTATAAAATGGTCAACTAAAAGCAGAGAAGGAAGGAAAAGACAAGGGAATTAAAATTTTAAAAAATAACAAGTGCAGTGAACAAAAATCAGTAAACACGGTAAATATTAACCAACTATATTAATAGACACTTCAAATGTGAATGGTGTAAATATACCAATTAAAAAACGGAGTCTATCAAAATGGATAAAAAGGAAGACCCAACTATATATGGTCTACAAAAAACTCACATTGAATATAAAGATACAGACAAATTAAAAGAAAAAAATAGAGAAAAATAGACTAACATTAATGCAAAAAAAGGTGGAGTACATATGTCAGTTTCCAACACAGCAAACTGGCAGAACTAGAAAAATTACCAGAGATAAAGAAAGGTATTACATAATGAAAAGGGCATCAATTCTCCAAGACAACATAACAATCCTAAATGTGTATGCACCTAACAAGAAAGCATCAAAAAGCATAATGCAAAATGGATAGAACTGCAGAGAAATGCACAAAGCCACTTTTATACTTGGAACTTCAATACCCGCTATCAGTCAGTAATTGACAGATCCGGCAGACAAAAAAATAATAATAATAATCAGTAAGGATATAGTTGAACTGAGCAGCACCATGTACCAACTGAATCTAACTGACATTTATGGAATACTTTGTCCAATTATGGCAGTATACACATTCTTCTCAAGCTCACATAGACCATTCAGCAAGATAAACCACATCCAGGGCCATTAAACACAACTTAAATCTAAAGGAACAAAAACCATACAGCATGTGCTTTCAGACCACATGGAGTTAAACTAGAAATCAATAACAGAAAGACAGCAGGAAAATCTCCACATAT
The DNA here is from genome assembly GCF_009761245.1 of Sapajus apella. Lineage (NCBI taxonomy): Eukaryota > Metazoa > Chordata > Mammalia > Primates > Cebidae > Sapajus > Sapajus apella. The sequence continues at coordinate 972,853 of NW_022436993.1, read as the reverse complement.
TTGGAAATTAGACAATATTTTTTTTTGAGACGGAGTCTTGCTCTGTCGCCAGGCTGGAGTACAGTGGCATGATCTTGGCTCACTGCAATCTCCACCTCCTGGGTTCAAGCAATTCCCCTGCCTCAGCCTCCCAAGTAGCCAGGACTACAGGCACACACCATCACACCTGGCAAATTTTTTGTATTTTAGTAGAGACAGGGTTTCACCATGTTGGCCAGGATGGTCTCAATCTCCTCCTAACCTCATGATCTGCCCGCCTCAGTCTTCCAAAGTGCTGGGATTACAGGCATGAGCCACTATACTCAGCCAAGACAACTTTTTAAGTAACATGTGGGTCAAAGAAGAAATCTTAAGAATATTTTAAATAAGTGGAAATGAAAATAAAACATCAAAATTTGTGAGATGCTGCAAAAGCAGTGGTTAGAATTTATAGCATTGAAAGAATATATTCAAAAGAAGTAAAGTCGAAAATTAATAATCTAACCTTCCAACCTTTGGAAACCAGAAAAAGAAGAGCAAGTAGAAGAAATCAGACAATAAGAGCAAAAATCAATGAAACTGGAACAGGAAAACAGCAGAGAAAAATCAACAAAATCAAAAGCCAAGTTCTTTTACGTGATTAATAAAATTGATAAATCTATAGCCAAGGAAAAAAGAGATAAGATACAAATTACAAATATCAGAAATGAAAGAGGAGTCAACAGTACTGATGCCAAGAACAATAAAAGGACAATAAAGAATTGTGATGAACAATTTCATGCCCTCAAATTTGAAAACTTAGATGATACGCACAATTCCTTGAAAGACAATAGTGACAAAAACTCACAAAAGGAGAAACACAAATATGAATAAGCCTAAATTTATGAAAGAAATTGAATCAATAACTAGTTAACTTACAAAACAGCAACAACTAGGTCCAGATGGCTTCACTGGTGAATTCTACAAAACACTTAAGGGAGAAATTATACCAGTTCTCTGCAATCTCTTCTAGAAAGTAAAGGAAAACAGCAAGCAGAGTACACTTCCTTCCTCATTCTCTGAGGTGAGCATTAGCTTATTATCAAAACAATGTGAAGATATGACAAGGAAGGAGAACTACAGACTAACCCTACA